>NC_135536.1:42301411-42619911 GCF_045843805.1 Urocitellus parryii
TATAACACATGCATGGTTCATTTTACTTTGCTATTTTCTGGGCCATGGGCATGCTGTCCCAATTCAATAACTCTGACAAACAATCACACTCCTTCCACTCCCCACACTGCATTTTTTTTTTTTACACAAGTACCTACAATCCTATGCCTGCTCCTCAAACCAAATGCTGCCATGACAAGAAGGGCTGACACCAGGTGTCTGTCAAAGAAATCTTCAAAGTCCAAATTTAGAAACAGAAGTCTCTCTAGTTGCCCTCTTCTGTCACTGTATTGCCCTCAAATGTCCTTTTCCCATTCAAGACAGGACTTCAGTTTATTCCCCCCTTGACTTTCCTAAAATCAGATCTAGAATCTGATCCACAGACTCTCTTCTGCCTCTTATTGGGTTTTAAGTTTTGCTAAGCTCTATTTATTAAATTCAAAATGCCATTAATTTAAAAACCAGTTTCATTCATAATTTTAAATTTGGACTTTAACTTTACATTCTATTTGTACTACAGCAAAAAAATAGGTAAAAAAAAAAACTGGGAAAAGATCTGAGAAAAGAAGGAATGTATCTTATCAAAAGAAATCTTTGGAATCTTTCGAAATTAAAATTTAATGTGTAAAGGCAGATTTGGGCTATCAGATTCTAGGTTGACTATACTAAAAGGCATAGATATCTGCTGAATTTGCTTAATCTTTCAGGAATAAAACTAGACTATAAATTATTCTTCTTTGGACACATAAATATACTGATATTTTATATCAAATATGACTAAGATGTCTAATAATATCTTTAAGACAGCAGATCCAGATGTGACTCAGTGTGATGCTTACCTGTTGACAGAAACTTTTCTTCTATTTTAAATTCAATAATATCATCTATTAAAGAAAATAACAAGAAATGACTTAATAAATCATTAATTCTAATGTAGCAACTTCTGGATATAGACATCGTGAAAGTACTTTAAATCATTATTTTGTTGTACATAATTTTTAAATTTTAAAATAAATGTTCATACCAAGCAATTATAGGTGGTAATCATTAATGAGAACCTCACCACTGTTGTGTAAAACATATCATTTTGCATTATCCCTTGACAGTATACTAGTTTGTGATAGTTATTAGAAGACTTGATAGATACTCTGAAATTATTCACACAACAGTAATTAGGTGTGTGCATGTGTGACTTGAAAAATCCTCAAACTCTTAACTCTGAATAAAACTGTCACTGTAGGCTACATGTTTACTTCTTAATGAATTAAAAATAATGGATGCATATACTAGACAAAATGAAGGATATGTCAGCAACTAAAAGGTTTAATCAAAAAGTTAGAAATCATTAACTTTAGAGGGGGAAAAACACAAAAACCTTTCAGTGATTACTTACACTGTCTTCTCATTTTAGAGATTAGTAAATTGATGCCCAGAACATATTATAGACTATATTCAAGGTGACCATGCTAGGTAATACCAGCACAAGGATGGTAGCCTCCTCCCCTGAGTCATATGCTTTGATCTTTCCCCAGTTCTGCCTTCTCTTAGAAAGGAAATACAGGAAGAGTGGCCAAATGTCCAGCAAACAATGATTCAGAACTGAAATCCCTGAGGACTTTTCTTTGCCAGAAAGCCCTGGACCAAGGCCTTGTAGGTTTTAAATTTTTAATAATCCCAAGATAAATGACTTAATGAGCTTTGTAGCAGCTGTTTCTTGGCAATCTGCAGTTCTTACTAGATAGACAAGTCTTTAAAAGGGTGGTGGCAGTGAGGCAGCCCACTTGAGACTAGCCATGCTAGCAGACAGCAGAATAGAGAGCTAATGGCAATAGGAAAACAGACAAAGGCAACATGCTTCTAACCTGCTAATATTTAGAGTGCAGATTTTAAATAAAATTATGTAAACCTTAAAGATATAAACCTTGAAGATGGCACTAAAACTCAAAAGAGTTATGGGACTATATAAACAGTTTACCAGTTTATCAAGGTCAGCTAAAAAAATAAATCAACCTTCAGTAAACTAGATAAGTCATCTCCTTTTAAACTGTTATTATCATGTTCTAAAATATCTGAATATTTTGCAATCATTGGTCTCTGTATATGTTAATGTTAAAATTTAGTTTTAAATGGAAATTTTTACTTCTTTCATCTAAAATACAATTGCAAACTATAATCCACTAATAGAATTATCCTTCATCTATGATCATTAGTGAAGATGGTAGTAAGATATACAAATTTCCCAAATAAGAGTACATTTATTTTGTTTTCCAATTTTTATTGTAGACTATATAAATGTTTCTATCTTTTTATCTAAGGGACAAATATTTCTACAAATATTAAACATAGCTTTCTTATAATGCTTTGAGGGTGGGATTATGCCTCAGATCAGAAGCACAGAAATGAAGATTAGGGAGAAGAATTTGGATGTGAAACACTTTTTACTTACCAAAGCTATCTGAATGATAAATCACAGGGGAACAAAAGAATGAGTATGGATAAAAAACTTGCCAAATGGAGTTCAAAACCTGACACCATAAAACCAACAAATGAGAACTCACTTACCAACATCATCACAGCACACATAACACATTTTCCTGTTCTCAGGAAAGAGAGGTACAAATATGCCCACTGTCAGCACTCATCATCATCCATTCACTCAATAAATTCTGAGCAAATACTCAAGTGTTGTGTCTTTCACTAAAGATATAATGATGAGTTAGCAGTCAAGGTCCCTTGATCTCATGAGACCTACTGTGTAAGTAAGAGGAAACCATAAAAGCAGGGAATCTTAAGTAGGGAAAACAGAAGTTTTGCGGGTTATAATACAAATGAGGGATTAATAATACATGGAGGTGTTTTATAAAAAATGGAATGTCATGTTAAGAGAGCCTGTGACAAAAGAGTATGACCTAGATGGGGAATAAGGACAGACATCCTGAAGAAATGATATTTTAACTCAGATCCAATACTAAAAAGAGTAACTTCAGATGGAGAGGGTAGTAGAAGTAACAGGTATTAATTGCAATAACCTGTGCAAAAATCTTATATGTTCTATTATTCTTATAAATAATGTGCTAACTCACCCTCAACTAGGATAGAAAAAATTACTACTGACTCCCAATTCAAAACTCCATTACAATTTCACAATAATCCACATTCTGCTCAATACAGATATGGTACAGATATGCTTTGACTCTGTGATACTACATAAGACTGCATAAACTATTCATTCATTCAAGAATCCCTTGGACTTAGACATAGATCAAAGCTCAATGATTAAATAACATATCTTAAAGCACATGAATTTTTGCCATGAAACAGTGCTATAAAAATGAAGGTTAAAATAATTTTGGAAAATGTGGCATATTTTATCCTCTTTTTAAAAATTCACCATGCATGTTGTTAATGTTTATTTTAAAAGTCTTCCAATCATATTTCCATATTTTATACATTTATGCACATGCATGGAATATTTATTATATGTGCGTGTGCCTCTATGTATACATATGCATATATACTTTGTTAATTTATTGATTGCCTTCCAGGACCATTATAGAATAAATAAAGAAACAGAGTAAAATGGCTAGACCCATAGTAAATACTTTATAAGTGTTTGTTGTTGTTGTTGTTATAGGTAACCATGGTCTTGAGAAGGTTTCCTAGACCACTGTGTTCTCATTTAAATATTCCAGATAAGGAATGACTCAGCCACTTGTAACAGGCACACTCAGTAGTCTTCCATTTCTGCTTGGCTTTGTGGCTTTGGTATAATTCACATGATTTCTAACTGGTTCTAGGCAGGTCCTAAAAACTCAAAAGGTTAAAACTAAGATTTGCTTAATTTCCATTTTTGTCAATTTTCTAGTGTGTGTGTGTATATATATATATATATATATATATATATATATATATATATATATGTGTGTGTGTGTGTGTATATATATTCATTATACATATATATCTTATTCAAATTTAATCTATAGTTGGTGAAAAACACTAATGAGTTTTTCTAAAACTCCTTTACGTTTAGTCCTAGTACACTTTTGCATTAATTGCATGTACTATTCCAGAACCAAGCTAGGGCCATAGATTTGGATGTTGGCATTGATACAGTGGAATTCCATTGTCCTGACTATGCCACTAATGATCCTTTGGTTCCATGGATAAAAATCTCATTTCCTGAAAGCCAAATCTCCAAGGAGCTGGTGTACTTTTTTCTTCATTGTACTGATAAGCAGGCAGTGCATCTGATTTAAAGGCACAAAAGGAAAAAAAAAATTATCCCCTTTACTTTGATGTTCCCCAAGATAGGAAAGAATTACTTCTTCCCTTATAAAACTCTATACAGCTTCTGGAAAGGATGATGCATTCAGTATGTGGGAGGGTCCATGGAAGCCAAAGATAACAAACCCACCTGTCACCCCACCAGAAGTTGGTTTTAATGTTTTGGCCTTTCAGTCTACTTCC
Source organism: Urocitellus parryii (assembly GCF_045843805.1). Lineage (NCBI taxonomy): Eukaryota > Metazoa > Chordata > Mammalia > Rodentia > Sciuridae > Urocitellus > Urocitellus parryii. Next base: position 42,305,858 of record NC_135536.1, read on the forward strand.
AAGTGACCAGATGTCCTCAGTTGAAATGAAGGCCAACAGTAGGTTCTAGATCTGCCTTCCTCCTAAGCTTTTACTGCCATATCTGCAAAGGCTCAATGGATATCTTAATGACTTGGGGATCTTGATTTGAGTTTCTAGATCATAGAAAATCGTCCTATGTTTCCGTCAAAACTGGCCAATGGTCTGTTGCTATCTCTCTTAAAGGCAGGTATAATTTACAAAGACCAAATGGTGAGAGATTGCAAGTACCCTGAACCTGTGAGATTGAACCGAAGGCTGAGACACTGGAAAAAATAAAATCTATAGATGTTGATTTTCTTTAATTTAGGCTGAGACAATTAAAATGAATGTAAAAGTGAAACATTATACTATGACTTTTCATAAATTACCTTAATCCCTTTTGATTTTCATACATACAATCTGTATATATAAACACTAATATAAAATAAATTTTAATTTTTATAAAAAAATGGTAGTTGATCTGTTAATATCTATATGAAGACCTTGTGACATAAATTATTCCAGGACAAGTTTGTACTTTTATTTAATAAGGTGCCTAACAACATGGTAAACACTATAGACAAAGAGCCCCACCTCCATGCTTTCTTAACTTTAAAATTCATAACTTTCATGGAGTTCTCACAGATTACCCCCAAAGAGCCAATCTGTCATTTTCATCTTGCTCACTCTATCTTTCTGCTTTCCAATTTTCTGATAATCACAAGACAGACAAGGAGCAAGTGAGGGAAATGTTTTAAGCAAAGACATTTTTTAAAGTAAGACATTTTGAAAGAAGTTTCTATTATTGATCAAATTACATTATGTGCATATACGAATATATCACCGTGAATTCCACTTTTATGTATGTATATGAAGCATCAATTAAAATAATAAATAAGAAAACAAACAATACTAAATGCTGGAGTGGATGTGGATAAAAAGGAATTCTTTCATATAGTTGGTGGGGTTGTAAATTAGTAGAACCACTGTGGAAATCTTTACGGAGGTTCCTCAAAAGATTAGGCATGAAATCACCATATGATCCAGGTATATCACTCACTGGGATTTATCATAAAGAATTAAAGTCATCATACCATAGTGGTACATATATATCCATGTTTATAGCACCCAAATTATGTTTCACAAAAACCAAACTATGAAATGAGCCTCGGTGTCCACCAATAGATAAATGAATAAAGAAAATGTGATATGCATAATGGAGCTTTATCCAGACATAAATAAAAATGAAATTATGTCATTTGCAGGAATAAATAAATAAATAAATAGATGGAAGATCACCACAGGAAAGGGTAAAGAAGAGGAAAAGAAGTATTGGGGACAGAAATGGAGCAAATTATATCCCGTGCACATATGAGTATGTCAAAATGAACCCCACTATGATGTATACCTATAAAACTAATCAAAACACTTAAAAAAGAAAAAAACAACATTGCTTATGATTTCAGAGAAAGATAAAACAACACAATGGAGAGAAAATAAAATCTAGACAAAAAATTTTATAAGTTAATAGGTATTATTAAAGGGGGGTGCAGAATAAAATCTTGAGAGAAAATGGGTTTACAACTGAGATGTCTAAGAAATATAGGCCATCTGAATTTTCTGGAAAGGCTGAAAGTGTATTGCATAGTGTTTGAGGAAAGTACTTTTCTGTGTAATGTGAAATAAAACACACCCAGATTTAAAAAAAATTACTTTGGCAAAAAAAAGAAATAAAGAAATATAGGCCATCTGAATGGGCCAGCACTTGGAAACTGTCAACAATCTCAGTTGTATTCTAGAAGTAACTAGGGGTTTTAAAGAGGTGGACTCTGATTATGTCATTTCATCTGGGTTCAGTGCTGGCATTAATTTGCAGGTCTCTTCACTAGGAAGGAAAGGGTGCACATAAAAATTAAAACTGAAATTTTTAAATTCAAAATGGTATTTTAAATTATATATCTATATACAGCTATGTTTTTACATAAGTTCTATATTTTTACTTATACACACACCCTCACACACAGGAAAGACTGCAAATCAGCTATCATCTGAACACAGAGAATCAAAAGGATATGAATTGAAAGACAAATCAATGTCTCACTCTAAATTCACAGAAAATAAAATTCATTAGTTGAGATTTGAACATGTTAAGAGTCAGAACATCTTGCCTCACAAGACCTCAACTACAACAATCAAAATTGATACTACTGACAAAACATTCAGGATCTGTTGCAGTCTTGATTCCACAGAAACTCCCTGCATACACACTCACTGGAACTGACCCCAGGAAGACGGGCATCTGCCCAGTCTCTGCCCAGAAGCCCTGTCTTACAGCTGCCAATCAGTGACCTTCAAGTTGGCAGATGCTCTAACTTACTCTCAGTGCTGGTGGATAGCATCCAGCAGCACTGACCCAGCAAAGCTTTCCAACACTTTTTTCCAGGTGATCCCAGAAGAAAACATTCTTGTGGTTTTCTTCCAACCTGACTGGCTGGACATTTTTAGTCACCTTTACTCAATCGTCCTCTGCAGTCTCCTAACAGATGCTGGAGTGTTCAGGACTCACTCTGCAGGAATTTCACTGTCTCTATCATTGTGTCCCTAGAAGATCTTCTCCAGTACCCAGGCTTTAAACACTGTGTACACTTGAGGGACATGAATGCCTCTATCATTGAACTTCCCATGAAACAGACCTTCATTTTTCTAACTAATTTTCAACGCCTCTGCTCACATATCCCCACAAGGTTTTGCACATTAACATGTTCACAGTGGAACTCTTACTTGCTAGTCCCCTGCTGCCTCTCCTTACTGCTCCCTGTCTCAAGAAGTGGCATCAACAGGCATTTATTCAGGCTGAAACTCTGCATGTCATTTTGAATTATTTCTTTCTCTGTAACTACTCATCTAATCTATCAACAAATCCTGTTGGCTCTACATTAAAAATGCAATATACACATAATGCAAAAATTGCCACTACCTCTAATTCTCTCTCTTACACTGAGCTATTATTATCACTGCACTCCAAGTCATCTTTTTTAACATGTGTCACATCAAAGCCCTCCAATGGCTTCCCTTCACACAAGAGAATCATCCCTCAAAAGACAACCAGAGCCCAAAAGGCTACATTCCATTATTACCTCTGTTCTCATCTTCTACCAATCTTCCTGCGCTCTGCCCTCACTACTGTTTTCCAAATAAATCACAAATACTTCTGCTTCAGGGCCTTTGCACTTGCCCCTCACCCGCTCAGAATAAGCTTTTTCTCAATATTCACAAAGCAAAATCTTAATTCCTCATGTCACTTAAGTGTTACTTCCTTAGAGGCTTTCCCTCTACCTGCACATAATTTAACCGCTCCTCTAAGTCATTTCTTTATCTTGCTTCTTTTTACTTCAGAAAAAATCACGACTTCCCAAAGTTTCAGGATCTTTTATTTTTTAATTATCAACTTTATCACAACCAGAATATACAAGCTCCATTTTTCCATTGTATTCATCATGTTTCTCAAGAGCCTAGAATGGTGCCTCGTCCACAGTACGTACCCAACGTATTAATGTCAAATGAATAAATAAAGAATTCACACAAAAAAAGTGAACTGTGCTTCTTTATAACAATATTAAAGGAATTAACTAAGGCATATTTTTTAACATTACCAACCCCAAAAGGCACTAAAAACAAACTCATGATTTCTCAGTGTAGATTCTAGAATCTACCTGTAGACATTTGAAGAAAATGGTATCTTACTACCCTACCTATGGGTCTGGAGAGAGAACTTCCCACAACCGAAACATTTCAGTGACCTGTATTTACGGGGACAGTCTGTTCCCCTTTGACTCTTAAAATAAAAGCAATCTTTATTTTTAGAAATCAGGATTTCCTTTCCCTGCAGAGGTCAGAGCCCCGACACATGTGAACACTTAAACGTTTGTGACAACTGGCAGACTGCTCGCGCTGGAGAAGCACGTTTACCAGGGTGGAAATCCCAGGTCTGAGAGAGCTACTCCTCATTTTCTGTGCCATGTGGGGACATCCTCTATTGCCATCTGAGTGTATCTAACATCATCACTCTAGAAGAATTTTGTTAAGCAAGCAAAACTGAATATACTTATTCCAAAAATCAGTAGGTAACCACAGGAACTGGGCTCTGCTCACCTCTCTAACTGATCAACTCCACTCTCCCAGGAGCCACTCCTCACATGAACCTTCAGTCGCCAAGTGCAACTGGCCTCACAGATTTAGTTCTCAGTGTTCCCTTTGCCTGGCACAATTTTCCACCAAACATCCCACTTCTTCACCTGATTCAGATCTCTGCCTGAATAGCATCAGATTATCAATTTCACTGTGTATATGCACAGAATCTCTCTACTTACTAAAATGTGAGTTCATCAAACCAGGAACTGTGCATATCTGGTAATGAACCTATATCATCAGTACCTAGAGCAAGGAAGGGCTCAGGGCAGATGCAAAATAAACGGTCTTCAAATGAATGGCCAATGAACAGCTAGCATATTTCCATCATCCCTTTCAAATTTGGCCATGATTAACTGAATGACTTTTCATTACTTCAAAACCTATTAAAGGGGCTGGGATTGTGGCTCAGTGGTAGAGCACTCGCCTAGCACAGGCAGGACCCAGGTTCCATCCTCAGCACGACATAAAAATAAAGGCATTGTGTTGTGTCCATCTACATCTAAAAAAAATAAATATTTAAAAAAACCTATTAAACACAGGATATACCAGGAGTGGTGGCTCACACTTGTAATTCCAGCAGTTTGGGAGGCTGAGGAGGGAGGATTGCGAGTTCAAAGCCAGCCTCAGCAATTTGGCAAGGCCCTAAGCAACTTAGTAAGACCCTGTCTCAAAAATAAAATACAACAATAAAATGTAAAAAAGGGCTGGGGATGTGGTTAAATGGTTAATCTCCAGTACAAAAAAAAAAAATAGCAGGCTATTCTGATACCTACTTTAGTATATAATTTCCTTTCATAGTTATTAAACAATTTAATTTATTGATTGTAAGTTATAGGAATATAAACAAATATCACAGAAAATCAATATTAATATATTTCATTAATCTGTGGATTTATAGATATTAGGCATCTATGATTTTGTTTTACTGCTTCTCTAATTTCATTCTATAAGATACCATTACCAGAAAATTTGATCTAGAAATTCAGAGGAGTACAGGAAGATGGTGGAATAGAGAGGTCACTTCCCTGGTGGATCTGTGGCATGAGCCAACTAAAGCAGACAGACAGCTTTTCAACAAGGTGGGTAAGCGATCCAGAATTAAGGGGGACTTGAGTGAAATTTAATAATGGACATTCAAAACAGATCAGGGACTCAGGAGATCTCAAATAATAAAATAAGGGGGAAAGAAACCTAGCCCCACAGCTGCAACAGTGACTGGAGGCACAAGCCAGAACAGTCCCTCTATGATGCAGTAAAGGAATAAAGGAATTAAAGGAACCCCCATTCTTGAAAAGACTGAGGCAGGCCAGGGTACAGAGAGATCAGAGATCAGAGACACTGCTGCACAGTATCTGTATATAGGAGGAAAGCTGCCATTTCTCTCAGCAGCGTGTGACACGGGACAGCAGAAGGAACCATTTTGCAACTATGATGGAGGGGCCAGTAGCTGGAGGAGCTGATTACTGACAGACCCAAGCAGGACTTGAAAAAACAAGCCAGGCAAACCCACACGGCATGACAGAGAGTGTGCTTAAGTGACCAGGAGAAAATTAAGCATGGAGAGAGGTGTACACAGGGGAATACTGGTTGAGGAAAACCACCTGGCTTCCCCTTCTTCCTCTAATTCAGCTGTTTGCAGGACCAGTTGGGAAAGAACTGCTTGACTGGGAATTTGGGAATTTGAAAGGGCAGGGGCAGGAGAGATGGAGTTCAGAGACTGAATCAGAGACCAGGAATAGTGGGGTCCACAGGCAAACCTGTTCTTAGTGGGCTAAGAACAGGCTCCTTGACCACAGGAATGGAACCCAAAGGAGATTCCTGGAGTGTAGTCTTCCTGCATGTACTAGTAATTGCTGGACATTGGGGGTACACTGACTTAAAATCTCCAGACCAATAGGCTCCCAGGAAAGAGACCAGAACCTACCTAAGCTTACACCCCACCTCTAGGAGTTCTCCCTCCAGGAATAACCTCTCACCCTAGCAACCACAAACATCTTGAGGGAGGAGCTAGCATCAAACTCCAGGAAACACCATCTAACTGCTGAGAAGGGAAGTTGAGAAACTTTTGAACTCCAATGAAAACAATTGTTCAATTTTCTATGGAGATCCCTCTATAATTTTTTTTCTTCTCTCACATTTCTGCCATTTTTGAAACCAAGTATTTTTCATGCATCATTAGATTGAGGACTGGGATGTCTGAATAGTATATTACAGTTTTCTTGTTTATTCTTTTATTTTTACTTTTTTATTTTTTTATTTAAAAAATCTTTATGTATAATTTTCCTCTCATTTATTTGTTTCCCTGGATTCTCATTCTCTCTTTTCTCCTGCTAACAGTCAACCTCTATTAAATTCCCATATACTCTTTCTAAAATTTTTACATCTATCTTCTCTCCTCCTTCCGCATAAACATCCCATCCTACATCACTTCCATTCTCTTTCTCCACCACTTGAAATTGTAAACCCTTTTGCAAATTTATTGTTTATATTGTAGACAATAATTGAACACATCATTTCTGTTTAATGTGACAAAACTGTAGCTATCTTAATAGGAGCTATTTGGTTTAAGGCTGTGTATTGTTTGCATGGGATGCTATTAATATTTGTCTCCCCCTTAAAGGTGAGATACTAGAAACTTTTCAGGGACACTAAAACTCTACAAGGCAGAAACTGTACTGCCTCAGATCCACACTCCTGGATGGGCAGACACAAAAAACAACATGAAAAAAAATTAGTGAAAAAATGCCCCAAACAAATTAATATGCTCCAATAACAGAATCAATTGACACAACAGTAGAAGAAATGTCAGAGAAGGAGTTTAGAATGTACACAGTTAAACTAATCTGCCACATAAAGGACGATGTAAGGAGTGAAATCAGAGATAAATTTCAGAAGGTGAAAGATCACTTCAATACAGAGAGATTCTGAAAAAAAATCAAGCAGAAATCTTCAAAATTAAGGAATCAACAAACCAAATTAAAGATTCAGTGGAAAGCATCACCAACAGACTAGACCACCTGGAAAAAAGAAAGAAGCTCAGGCAATAAAGACAAAATATATAAATCTTGAAAGTAAAATTGGCCATACAGAAAAGATGGTAAAAAACTATCAACAGAACTTCTAAGTACTATGGGATAATGTGAAAAGACCAAATTTAAGATTCATTGGGACAGATGAAGGCATGGAGATACAAACCAAAGGAATGCACAAACTTTTCAAGGAAATAATATCAGATAATTTCCCAAAACTAAAGAATAAAATTGAAAATGAAATACATGAGGCTTACAGGACCCCAATGTACAAAATTACAACAGACCCACACCAAGGCAACAATAATGAAAATGCCTAGCATACAGAATAAGGATAGAATTTTAAGCAATTTAAGATAAAATATTTGATTGCATATAGGAGGAAACCAATTCAAATCTCAACTGATTCCTCATCCCAGACCCTCAAAGTTGGGAGGTCCTGGAATAACATGTACCAAACTCTGAAAAAAAATTAATACCAACCAAGACTCCTATACCCAGAAAAATTAAGCCTCATATTTGAAGATGAAATAAAAACCTTCCATGATAAACAAAAGGTAAAATAATTTGCAACTAGAAATCCTGCACTACAGAATATTCTCCATAAAATATTCCACGAAGATGAAATGAAAAGGGGGAGGGGGGCAACAAAGGGAGGAAGAGTCAATCAAAGGAGAAGCTAATTCAAATTTAAAAACATAAACTAAAATGACAGGGAATACAAATCATACCTCAATAATAACCTTGAATGTTAATGGCCTAAACTTATCAATCAAAAGACTTTCACTGGCAGAGTGGATTAAAAAACAAGATCCAACAATATGTTATACCCAAGAGAATCGCCTCATAGGCAAAAACATCCTTAGACTGAAGGTGAAAGATTGCAAAAAATAAAATACCACTCAAATGGATCCCATACATATGCAGGGGTTTCTATTCGCATATTAGATAAAGTGGACTTTAAGCCAAAGGTAATAAGAAAGGACAAAGAAAGACATTTCATACTGCTTATGGGAATTATACATCAACAAGACAAAACAACCATAAATAGTATGCCCCAAACAATGGAGCATCTACATACATCAAACAAAACCTTCTCAATGTCAAGAGTCAAATACACCACAATGCAGTAATACTGAGTGACTCTTACAAACTTTTCTCACTACTGATAGATCCTCCAAACTAAAACTAAACAAAGAGGGGCTGGGGCTGTAGCTCAGTGGCAAAGCACTTGCCTAGCATGTGTGAGGCACTGGTTTGATCCTCAGCACCACATACAAATTAATAAACAAAGATATTGTATGTCGCTGTACAACTTTAAAAAAAAAATTTTAAAAACTAAACAAGGAAACTATAGAACTAAAAAATACAATCAATAATTTAGACTTAACATATTTGTATATATAATACTTTATTCATCAATAAGAAAACACACTTTCTTCTCAGCAGCATACGGATACTTCTCTAAAATGAACTATATTTATGCTACAAAGATACACATAGCAAATACAAAAAAAAAAAAAATAGAGATACTCCCCTGCATTCTATCAGATCATTCTATCAGTGAAATTAAATTACAAATCAACAATCAAAGTGAAAATCAGAGCTGAAAATCGATGAAATTGAAACAAAAGAAACAATTCAAAAAATCTGACAAAACAAAAATTAGGTTCTTCAAAAAAGTAAATAAAATTGATAAGCCCTTAGCCATTCTAACAAAGAGAAAGAGAGAGAAAACACAAGTTACTAAAATCCTTGATGATAAAGGAAATATTACAATGGACACTACTGAAACACAGAAGAAAATCAGAAACGATTTTGAAAATTTATTCTCCAGGCCAGACGTAGTGGCACATGTCTGTAATCCCAGTGGCTGGGAAGGCTGAGACAGGAGAATTGCAAGTTCAAAGCCAGCCTCAGCATTGGCAAGATGCTAAGCAACTCAGTGAGATCCTGTCTCTAAATAAAACACAAAATAGGGCTGGGGATGTGGCTCAGTGATCAAGCCCCTGAGTTCATCACAGGTACCCACCCCACCCCACCCCCCAAAAAAAAGAAAGAAAGAAAATTTATACTCCAATAAAATCTTGAAGACATCAATAAATTTCTAGAGATATGTGACCTACCCACACTAAATCAGGAGGACATACATGATCTAAACAGATAAATTCAAGCAATGAAATAGAAGATGCAACTGAATGCCTACCAATTAAGAAAAGCCCAGCACCAGATGGATTATAGCCAAGTTCTACAAGATCTTAAAAGGAGAATTAACAAAAAATTATTCCAATAGAAAAGGAGGGAGCCCTTCCAAACTCATTCTATGAAGCTAGTATAACACAGATACTAAAAACAAACAAATACACAGCAAGGAAAGAAAACTTCAGACCAATTTCCCCAATGAACAGAGATGCAAAACTTCTCAATAAAATTTTAGCAAATGGCATACAGAACATATTAAAAGGATAGTGCACCATAGTCAACTGGGGTTCATCCCAGGGATGCAAGGTTAGTTCAACATACAGAAATCAATAAATGTAATTCATCACATCAATAGACTTGAAGAAAAGAATCGTATGATCATGTCAATACATGAAGAAAAAGCATTTGACAAAATACAGCAATGCTTCATGTTCAAAACACTAGAAAAATTAAGGATAGTAGAACCATACTTCAACATTATAAAAGCTATATATGCTAAACCCAAGGCCAACATAATTCCAAATGTGGGAAAATTGGAAGCATTCCCTCTAAAAACTGGAACAAGGCAAGGATGTCCTCTTTCACCACTTTTATTCAACATCATCTTTGAAACTCTGTCAGAGCAATTAGACAGAAGAAAGAAATTAAAGGGATACAAATAGGAAAAGAAGAACTCAAACTGTCACTATTTGCTGCTGATGATTTTATATTTATAAGTCTAAAAAATTAACTTCTAGAACTAATAAATGAATTCAGCAAATTAGCAGGATATAAAATAAACATCCATAACTCAAATTTGTTCCTATATATTGATGATTAATTCACTGAAAGAGAAATTAGGAAAACTAACCCATTCACAATAGCTTCAACAGAAAATAAAATATTTGGGAATCAATCCAACAAAAGAGGTGAAAGACCTCTACAATGAAAATTACAGAACACTAAAGAAAGAAATTGGAGGAAACCTTAGAAGATGGACAGATCTCTCATGCTCTAGGATAGTCAGAATTAACAATGTAAAAATGACTATATTACCAAAAGTGTTATGCAGATTGAATGCAATTCTTATTAAAATCCCAATGACATTTTTTCATAGAAATAGGAAAAGTAATCATGAAATTCATTTTGAATAATAAAAGAACCAGAATAGTCAAAGCAATCTTTAGCAAGAAAAGTGAAGCAAGAGGCATTACAATCCCAGACCTTAAATTATACTACAGAACCAAAGTATAAAAAAGGCATGGTATTGGTACCAAAACAGACATGAGGACCAATGGTATAGAATAGAGGACACAGAGACAAACCTACGAATATACAATTATTTCATACTATAGACAAAGGCACTGAAAACATACATTGGAGAAAAGATAGCCTCATCAATAAATGGTGCTGAGAAAACTGAAAATCCATATGTAGCAAAACGAAATTAAACCCCTCTCTCCCAACCTGCACAAAACTCAACTCAAAGTGGATCAAGAATTTAAGCACTAGAACAAAGACCCTGCACCTACTAGGGAAAAAAAACCTAAATAGGCCCAAATCTCCACCATGTCAGCTTAGGAACAGACTTCCTTAACAAGACTCAAGAAGTAAAATCAAGGATCAATAAATGGGATAGAATCAAACTAAAAAGCTTCTTCACAGCAAAGGAACAATCAATACCATGAGAAGAGAGCCTACAGAATGAGAGAAAATCTTTACAACATGCACCTCAGATAGAGCATTCATTAATCTCTAGGATATATAAAGAACTCAAAAAAGTTAACACCAAAAAACAAATAATCAGTAAATGGGCTACGGAACTGAAGAGACATTTCATAGAAGAAGAAATACAATTGATCAACAAATATATGTACTCAACATCTCTAGTAATTAGAGAAATGCAAATCAAAACTACACTGAGATTCCATCTCGCTCCAGTCAGAATGTCAATTATCAAGAATATAAGCAACATCAAATGTTAGAGAGGATGTGGAGGGAAAGGCACACTCATACATTTGCTGGTGGGACTGCAAATTGATGCAACCACTATGGAAAGCAGTACAGAGATTCCTTAGAAAACTTGAAATGGAACCACCATTTGACCCAGTTATCCCACATGTCAGTTTATGTCCAAAGGATGTAACATCAGCATTCTACAGTGACTCAGCCACACTGATGTTTACAGCAGCTCAATTCACAATAGTTAAACTGTGGAATCAATGTAAGTGCCCTTCAACAGCTGAATGGATAAACAAATTGTGATACACACACACACACAATGGAATATTGCTCAGTCTTAAAGAAGAATGAAATTTTAGCATTTGCTAATAATTGGATGGAGCTAGAGAACACACTGCTAAGATAAATAAGCTGATCTCAAAGAACCAAAGGCTGAAAGTTTTCTCTGATATGCTAATTCACAATAGGGGTGGGGAGCTAAGGAAGAAAAGAGGTACTTTGGATTAGACAAGAGGGGAGTGAAGGAAGCAGAGGGAGTATGGGGGTAGTTAGTACAGTAGAATGAACCAAATGTGCAAACATGATTACATGACCAGTGTAATTCCACATTATGTGCAACCAGAAGAATGAGAAGTTATACTCCATTTATATATGATGTGTCAAAATGCATTCTACTGTCATGTGTAACTAATTAGAACAAATTTTTTAAAGAAGGAAAAAAGATACCATTACCAATATCCTGCATGCAATTTAATGTACATAGCTCCAAAATAACATTTAAAAAATTATAATTCTTCAACACTTATACTAAATGTACTCCATATACTTTATATAACAGATCTATATGAACTCTTTGATCTCACCACAGAATTACTGGCAATGTTTCCCCAGAGAAAACTTCAATTAAAAAAATTTTGGTTCTAGTAATAAAATTATAGCTAAAATGTTTAAATATATGCTTATAGTAATGTGCTGTGGCTTTGGATTTCAAAATATTTGAGAAAATGTAAATTTATATCTGTACAACCAATCAAACTGCATGGTAATTGAATTAAATAGAGTTAAATAATAAATCAAAAAGAAGAGTGTTAACATTTACCTGATTGAGAAAACTCCTTAAAAATGTATAAACTAAGAAACTTGCAGATTCAAGATGGAGCCTAAATAAACATTTCCCCTCCACAAATCTTACTGAAACTAAGATAAAATGCCAAGGGAATTTAATCCATTTCACCCCTGAACTTGGGAGGTAAGAGTGTCATCAATGAACCAAAAACCAAGAAGATGTATCTGCTGAAAAAGGAGCCCACATGAGCCCTCACTTCTGTGCACATGTTTCTTGAAGACTCAGGCCAACATTTCCCTGAGTGCAACCTTCCAGGAAGCAGGAATCTTATCTGCACCATTAACTGCTCTATGTTCAGCACCCAGGACACTGGGGTTCAAAACAGGTGCTCAAATAACAATTGTTGATTGAATAAATCATAGTAATAGAAAATTACATAAGTAAATTAAGATGAGTCATCTCAATGTACCACACCATCTTTAACATCCAGTGCCTGTCACATACTAAGTTCTCAATAATTAAGTTTCAAATGAAGGGAAAAAATGAATGAGTGGTAAAAACTAAAATCCTTACTGTTGTTCAAAATATGACATGAGGTTCCAATAAGTGAAAAAGAGGACTATAAAATAGTATAGACAATGAAACCATATTCTATTTAAAAGATGCATTTAAAGAAAGAGGACTTGAAGAGAAACTAAAAATATTTACTGTAAACATATTTATGAAAAGGGTTATGAAAAAGTATTTTCATGTATTTTTTCCAAATTTTATTATTATTAATATTACCTTTTTTTGTATCAGGGATTAAATCCAGATGGGCTTTACCCAGCACTTTTTTATTTTTATTTTGAGACAGGATCTCATTAAGTTGCTTAGGGCCTTGCTAAGTTACTGAGGTTGACCTGAAACTTGTGATCCTCCTGGCTCATCCTCCAGATTTACTGGGATTACTTATGTGTGGCACTATGCCCAGATCCTTATTCCACATTTTCCAGGTTTGCACTACATATATGCAATTTGTTTATCATTGAAGAAAGAGGAGAAGCTATTGTCCAGCAGAAGAACTTAGTTCTGCTGTTCTCTTGGAAATTCTATGCTGTCTCCTCTCCCATTCTCTAACAAGCCTGCTCATCCTGTGATTAGTGCCAACTGTAACTCCATTCTTTAAAAAAATATGAAGGAAAAACAAAATTGAATAGGTGTCACATAGACAGTTATAGAGATGTGCAAGAACCAGGCTATGATTGATGTTAATCTTCTAGAACAGAAGTTTTATAGCCTATTCAGGGGGAAACATATGCCAAATATGTCCATAGCATGCCTCTGTTGGGGATGTTATGTGGGGTCACTTTACAATGATTCATTTCCTGCCAACATTTTTGGCGTGCTCACTCCTCCACTGCACAATCACCAGCATCAAGATTCAATCACAGGAAGAAGCTGGCCCAGTCCAGGCAGCTGGGGTCAGGCACACTTACTTTAACCGCTGCATTTACTGGTCATTACTGACTCACATCCGGTGTCACCTGCCTTACCCAGTTACACATACAGCAGGTAGCTATCGGTGAACTCCTTAGTACAGAGCCTGTCATATAGTAAAGTTTGATAAGCAATCAACTTTCACAATTGTTAAATAACATAAGGTGATGGCTTGAAAACAGTGACTGACAAAACCCTACACCTCTAAACCTTATTCAATCACAAACCCTATATTTGTTTTCTTCCTGCCATGGGCAAGGCTGCTATACAAAAAAAATATAAGTTGCCAACAGCAACAATTGAGAATGTTTATCATACAAACACAAAAAGGCACACAAAAATTTTTTAAAAATGTGTTCAAGATGTTCAAGATTGCAATAAGAGCAGCATCAGAGTCTGCTGAACAGACAAAGAGATGATCTGTACTGTCAGGAACAAGGGGTCACTGCATCACAGGTCATTAAGAGTCTCCCTCAGAGGTATGATCAATATTCTAACAAATGTTGCACAAGGAAAGCCCCTTAAAAGGATCCATTCATTCTAGTAAAGCAAATTTGAAAAGAACCATCTATGTATTTTAAAAATTATTAACCTTACTATAACTCCGAACACTTATGTCAGGAGAGAATGTAGTATAGCACCAGAGATTCACGATTAGTCATAAAATGTATCTTTATTTAAAAGATATGCTCCCCACAATGATGAACATTTGTTATCATAATTATGCAGTCATTTCTGTTTGGGGGGGGAGCATTTCAGTATCTGATTCAGAAAATTACTTTTGATCTTTAGTCCATGTTAGTACAAAAAAGAAATTCTGTCCTAAGGTAAAGGGGTAATGATTTGACCCAAGCTGTGCAAACTAAACCTTGCTTTGCCTCTAATCCTTGAGCTGAGTGATACAAGGGCATAGGAGGGAACAGAGACTGACTTGACTTTTGACCAACTATAGGATCTTGGGATACTTCTGAGTCCTTTTCAGACACTGTTAATTGACTTTCATCACCTGTTCCTGCCCTGTCTTTGCAAAATGTTGGTAGTTTGGGGGGAAGATTTTTCCTTCCTGGTGGAAGGATAAGGGATGTGTATCAAATTATCCTCACTTTCCTGACCCCTCAGATGCCTCTGCCTCTATGTCTAAAATGCTGGCAACCATCTTGTGACCAAGAGGATAAAGCTAAGGAAATCTGAGATATCACACCTGCAATCAGAGATTGTAGAACTGAGGAGATTCTAGAACCTCTTACCTACAAAACACACATTTTTAAAATGTAAAGTTATTACATGGGTTTTCTGTGATATGTGGCTGAATTCACTGGCAATAGTATGAATACAGAAATGGCCAGCAATTACTTCCTTTGCTGCATTCATATCGGTTCCCTCACTTTATAATTTTGAGTGTCCTCCCACTCAACCCTGAGAATTACCACGTGACTTGTGTTGACCAAAGGATAGAAGCAATCAGGACTGAACAGAGGCTTGGAAAACTCCCTGGATTAGTCTCTGTCTGTCTTGCTGACCTTGAAACTTGATGCTGTAATGTGAACAGCACATACACCAAAATGAGAAATTGGTCTTTCAGTGTTCAAACTAATATTCACTTTAGAAAAAAAAAGCTGACTAATGTCATTGATAAGCATTTTAAGTTCTGACATATATCTCCTATGTTTTATTTTTACCACATTGGTTAACATAAACAAAATTATCAGCCAATAATCATGTCTAAACTATATTTATTTACCATTGGGAATCATATGTTACCCACAAATAGAAGACTTTTAAAAAATTATTCTATGAGGTATACTTAGCTATATGAAATATGCAACAAAAGGTAGTCCACATTTTTATTAATGCTTGTAAATGATATGCTACATCCTTTAATATCATTAAAATTTATAATAAACTTTCAGAGAGTCAGCTGTTCAACATTTACTAGCACACTACTGAGTATAATATAACACACCCCTAAGGACTGATGCTTAGTCAAAGAAGTAATGCTTCCAGTTCTCCCGTTGCCCTGAAAGACACAAACACCATAATCCCAAATGTTAAAACCCTGAAAGATCAAAATTCCTAATATCTAAAATCTTTAAGGAAAAATATACCAAAGATCATAATGTCAAAAGATTAAAATCCCAAATGTTAAATCCTGGAAGCCAAAATCTTGAAAACCCCAATTCTCATTGAAACTGGTGGTGGGGTAGTGGCGGGTGTGGATGTAAAGAAAATAAAATTCATCAGAAAATAAAAGAATTAGACAGCTCACCAAAGACACTTGCTGATACAGAGGTTCCACTGGTGATACAAATCATATTAAATAGGCAAATAGGCAACCATCCATGCTTAGGAATGTGAATGTAAGTAGACAGACTTCTATATTTACCACTAAACCTAACATAGAAAAATAAGCATATGCTTCACTGACCTAATATACAGCACTTTCAAAACTAAGAACCCCCTAAATTTTTATCAAATATATGCAATGCATTCGCCTGTTATGTCTGAAAATTTTATAATTTATTTTCTCATTTGTGTATTAATTACTGGAAAAAGCAAAGTACTTCATAAATGCTTATTTGAAGATATAGTAGACTTTATCGGATAAAATACACCTCAATGGAGCCCCCAAACCCTAATGACAGATATGGAATTAGGTGCAATCAAGGCTTCTAAAAGTGAATTTTTAAAAGTGTTACTAATAAAGTTATTTTTTTTCTTTCAGTCAAACCAATGAATTTGCTGAAAAATTCATATTATTAGTGGACTGGTCATTGGGAATAATGAAATCTCCAATTTAAAAATATACCATTTGCCCACACTGGCATTCCACCAACTGATGAAATTCCAAGAGTTTTTAATGAATTAAAACAAAATTTCCCTGAAGAAGCCTGAAAAATTATGAAAAATTTTTAAAACTACTTGTGTGCACAGTAGGGTAAAAAGACACCCAATGATGCTAAGGCTCATCACCAGCACACTGCCACCAACCCTGTGGCCTATCGATGGGCACGGAAGGTGTGAAGAACCGGAGTGAAACATGAGGGAATAACATGGCCAAGCTCCTTAGTGCAATAAAAAATGCACGAGTCTCTCCCTAAGAATTCGGCTCCATCTTCTTACATAGTCTGTTTCTCAGTGAGAACTGCAGTTTCTGCGATTTGGGCTCTCAGGACGTCAATATCCAGGACCGTGATTTTATGCATTTAGGTCTTGGGAGGTTTTGGAATTTAGGGATCTTGATCTTCCAGGATTTCATCATTCAAGATGATGACATTTAGGATTCTGTCTTTGGGGATTTGGACCTAAACCCCAGGTTTTAATCCTGGAAAAAGGTAATAAATTATTTTCCCCTAAGAGAATTATTTTAGTCAGCTTTTTCACTGTTGGAACAGAAAGACTTGATAAGAACAATTTTAGGAAAGAAAAGTTTATTTTGGGGATCACAGTTTCAGAGTTCTTAGTTCATAGATGGCTGGCTCCATTGCTCAGGGCCTAAGGTGAGGCAGAACATCATGATGGAAGAGTGTGCTGAAGGAAAGCAAGCAGGTCAGGACATCACACCAGGAAGGAGAGAGAGAGAGAGACAGAGAGAGAGAGAGAGAGAGAGAGAGAGAGCGAGCTTGTCCCTCACAAGGATCAAAGCTTATATAAACCCCAAGGGCATGTCCCCATAGATCCAAGTCTTCCAGCTAAAACTTTCCTGCCTACAGTTACCACCAACTTAGGCCCCATCAAGAGATTAATGCAATGACTGGATTAAGTTCTCATACACCAATCACTTCATCTCTAAACCTTCTTGCATTTTCTCACATAAGCTTTTGGGGTATACTCCACATCTAAACCATAACAAGAATGATGTTCAATTATATGGGAAAAGGACAATATAATTGGTGAAAGTAGTTTGCAACTTCCCTCACAAACTTGCAAAAAAAAAAAAAAAGGTAGAATAATGATAGGAGGTGGAATTGGGTGATGCATGTCCAAAAACGAGCATTTACATTCCTCCCCAAGTGAATAATGAAATATATTTTCTTATATTCACCCTCTCTACAGTCTTTGCACCAATTACAGACAGTAATCAGGCAGCACTTTCCTACTGAGCCTCATTATTGAGAATCCATGAGGACATCACCAATTTAAAACAAGGTGAAAGCCATAATATAATGTTTGTTGATGCAGTGATTAAATTTAATTTTTCCATTTGTGTGAGATCAAAGAACAACCTACAGTACTAAAAATAAAAAGTGAAAGAAGCGTGTTTCAACAATCTTTTCTCTTCCTGTTTTTTTTTTTGTAACCTTTATTTTCTATTGCTAAATTATGTGCATGAAAATAAGATGGAGGAACCTAGTTTATTCACTCCTACCATTTTCCTTTCAAAGTCATTAGAAACAAGAGTGTGCATAGTAGGTCTGCAGGATGAGGAAAATATCCTGTAGAAAGAAACGGTAAAGAGGATGTAAGGACATTTGGAGCAAAAAAAAAAAAAAATGCAGAAAGACAAGCAACAAGACAATATATTTAACAACATGAATTTACATGCAATGTTATGATATGTGTGTGTGTGTGTGTGTGTGTGTAATATATATATAACATATGGAAAAAACAAGTGGAATTCAATGTGGTAAAAATAAAGTGCAGACCCCCAAGAGATGTGAACAACGACAACAGAAAAATTAAGGGGAACAAAACCGTAAGATAAAGATTCATGATGAATCAAATAGTACCAAAGCTAGATAAAAACTACTGTCCACAGTATGATAGGAGGTCCTGCCTTGTTTTAGCATGATGAGTATTTCCACATCCATTCTCTGAAAATGCTTCCAACCTTCTCCTTAAACATAAGATGCTAGCTATTATCTCCATATTTGGGGGACCCCAGTTCTTGTGGGGGTTAAAATTTGACAAGGACTATAAAAGGCAACACTGTGTGCCACAGGTTGTTTTCACTCATGTTCTTACACACCTCTGCCTTCTTCAGGTCCAGAGTTGACTTTCTGACTTTTTCAACAATACAGAGGCCATACAGAATCCATTCTCAATTCCTTTGCAAATGTATCTATGCTTCCTTCCCCACTTTGCCATATGCCCCCATTTCTTTATCCCTCCCTTCCTAAAGCCCACATCTTTGCCACTACACCCCAGAGCAAGCACCCATAATGGGCTTCAAATGCACCTTTTGCTCATTCTTCGCAGCAGTGTTTCTTCCACTGTGATTTCTGACTATCCTTGGCATGGAAAAATGCAATTGATTTATGGAAAGATGAAATTTAATCTTATACCCAGGATCTTGCTTAACTCTCTTCATAGTTCTAATAGCCTGTCTACATATTTTCTGTTTTTCAAGATAAGCGTTCATTTCATCTGCAGATAAGTGCAGTAGCTATCTTATTTCAACTCTTCTATTTCTCCACATATTCTTCTTTTAAACTGTTGTCCTTTAGCATTTACTTTTTCCTATTCCAAGGTTTTAAAAATGTGTAGTTAATTTCTCCATGAAATACAATTATTTTCATAGGATTGTTTGTTTATTTCTCAAGTTGATAACAGACTGTCTAATCCTTTTTTCTCAGAGTTAACATAGATAGATATTGAAACTTTGAGCTAAAAGCCAAGTCAACAAAAGGAAAAGATGAACCCTAAGTTCTGGAAAACAACAAATCTACCCCTGGCTGATAGAATTTTGCATACCAAGAGAGTCCTTCAAGGAAAAAAAAAATGTTGTAATAGTTTCTAACATTTGTAATCATAGGATTCCTAAACAATTGGTCCTAACACCACAGCCTATAAACTTGTATCTTCCTGGGCTCTTTGTGGATCAGCTCCTCACTCTCACCTAAAGGAAATTGCTGACTCTGTGGCACTTGCTATGATACTGAGCCCACATTTTCTGCTCACTCTCACCTGTGCCAAGACAGAGCATCTTAAACTCTAGCTTTGATCCCAATTTCAGATCTTGACTTTCTTGGAATCCTGTGTACAACAAGCTTTCTCTTTAGCTGCCCACCCAATGAGCATGGCCCACGCTACCTTTGGTCACAGAGCCATTAATCTGCACATAAAATAGAGATTTACTATTACCACACACATCTATCACTTAATTTGTATAGTTATTCCCCAATTGTGACATTTCTCTTTCAGAAACCTAATGAGAAAAAAATGACAAAATATATCAGATTTATATATAGTTATATCTATAATAGTCCTACATATGCATTTTCCTCTAGTAAGTTCTGGCACTCTGAATACCCCATTGAGTTCCCAGAACATATGATATCATTTCAAAGACATATGACAGAGAAACAATGTTTAGATTTCCGAAAGTGACACAAACTGAATTCTGAGTGTAACAAACTGTTGTACCAAGCTATGTTTAAAAACTTTACATTTAGAAACAATGACACATGCTGCCAAAGTCTGTTTGGTGTTCTCTCTCTGTACTAAAGACTCTGTGTTTTAAAATCAAAATTTACTAAGTGATGAACATATATTTAAGGTTTTCAAAATGTGTGTGTGGAATTTTTAAATATACATGTAGTTGTTCATCTCCGCGGGTTTTTTAAGAATAAAAGCAACATTTAAAAACAAACATTAATAGCAAAGACAGCTCTCTGGGAACACTAAAATAAAAGGACAGGACAAAATTTCCACTGGAAACTGCCCACTGTCCTCTCCTTTATCCCTCTTGATAAATACAGGACAACCATGGATATTGGGAACCCTTGCATTCTCAGGACTAGGCACTGCCCTGTCCTCTACTTCACTGCAGGCAAGGGTCTTTATTGCATAACCAGCAAGCTTGAGGTCCCGTGGACACCGTTATGTGAGCCTACACAGTGGCAAAACCTTGAGGGATGTGGTGTTTCCAAAATTATCTGAAAGGCTTAGGATTCCCTTTGAGTTATGTACCCATGAATTTGATGAAAAGTGATGAGTCATCAGGAATCCATTTCCATGTCTCTTTTAACTCAAACATTCCCTGGTAAAAGACACCATTTGTCTTATAAGTCACTTACAATAGATAAACTAGTTTTAAATTCTGGATATATTTTTGTGTAGTTAAGAGATTAAACATCATCTAATTGTAGCCAATAGTTTCAAACTATATATAAAATAACAATGATATATGGGCTAAATGAATAATTTATGAATGATTCTTAATATAGATTAGTAAATGTAACATATTTCCAGTAGTTGGAACAGCTCTTTACCTGAAAGGAATAGATGATGAAGTCTGTAGCTATTTTCCCCATTCTTGGGGTCTAGCATAGTGCCTGGACATGTAAATATGTATCAAGCTAAAGCTAAGAATTATGGAGCAAAAGATATTTCTTGCTTTCAACAAACTCACAGTATAGCAAGACAGCTGGAAAACAATGCAGTACCTACACGGTGTGTGCTGGGACAAAAGAGATGGGGAAGCTAACCTACCTGAAGGCTGAATGAAGAAAGAGTCATTAACCTGAGTTTGGAAGCATGAGCTGTCACTAAGAGAAATGGAGTATAAACAAATACTCAGCGCTCAATGAAAATGAATAATGGTTGAGTATGGCTAGAACATTTCCCATCAGCAGAATGGCAAAAGTGGAAGGGAAATGTTAATTGCTACAACAAGGACTTTTCTTTTTATTGTAGAAACAAAAATTTTAGAATGATTCAAGAGAAATGTGGTCTGTCAATGAGGTTTTATAAAGACTGGCTTAAAGGGAGGGAGATTGGAGATGAGATTAAGTAGCAATATTCCCAGATGAGAACTGCTGAGGGACTTGAAGGCTGAGCCAGGGGACTGAAAGCCTAGGGCAGGAGATTTGGTGTGGGGGCTGAAGTGTGCATAAGGAAATGGCAGAGGCAGGAGGCAGGACAGCCTTCAGATCTGGGGCTTGATTCGCCACACAGTTCTTGTTGGCAGCCTTAAAACTGAGACTATTGGACGCAGAGAAGACATAGGCTAGAAAGAGCTGTAGGTGCAGGATGCAAGGTCTGTTTCCGGGGTGTGCCTCTCTTTCTGATTGCACAGTAATTTTCTGCCAAAATTATAGTTTCCTACAGGGTAAACAACACTCTTCCTACCAAGAGAGTGGCTTCAAAGGACAGGAAGGAGGAAGAAAGAAAAAGAAGCTCCTTCATTGAGTGGAGTGTGTATTGTGGAAGAAAAGGAGGAAAGCAATAACTACAGGAAATGGAGAGAGAAAGATTGACAGCAGCAAGAGGGAGCCAAGCATTTGCAGCTGTGCAGACTTGACCTCAAGGTGGCTACAGTGAGAGCTTTCCACCCCCTGTGATCCAGCAAACCCTGAAAGTAAAATTTCTGGGGATGGCTGGGAATTCAGCAGCAGGCCTCAGGCACCTCTTGTTAATAAATGCCTATTCTCTCCTTGAGGGAATCAGGCAGAAAGGATGAGCAGGACACATTCTATCCTCTCTTCACAAATATGGACAGTTGGCAAATGCACAGCTAGAGAAGGTACCTGAAATCCCAAGACTTATTTGTTCATATTGGTAAAATCATTTCTTCACTTGAGTTTTAGAGGACAAGAAGTAACCTTCACAAAGGAAGTAGGCTTAAGTATATGTGTCTGTTTTATCAATATTTAAAATTTTGGAGAATTCACATATTTCTGATTTCTTTTCAAAAATCAAAAGATCTAGCATATAAGGTCTCTTTTCCCCATGACATCCAAAGCTGGGACTAAGAGAAGTCTCTCTTTTTCAGAGGGAGAAATCCACAGTTTGCCTGTAGTGTGGAAATTGTATGTCCCCCAGGGTTTAATGTGCTGGAAGTGTAGTCTTCAGTGTGGTGATGTTAGGAGATGACTGCACCTTTCAGAGGTGGAAATTCATGGAAAGTCCTTAGGTCACTGCAGTACTGTCACAGAAAGAATACAGTTCTCATAGGACCCCTGAGAGGGTTTTCTATTTAAATGCCAAGGTTGGTCTCTCTACTTATTCTGGCTTCCTGTCTTTCCAGGGGATCTCACCAATAGGCTCCTGCAATCCATCATAAAGTGATGCAGCCAAAGGGTCCCTCATCAGAGCAGGCTATTGGACTTCCAGCCTCCAAAACTATGAGCTGAACAAATCTCTGTTCTTTATGCATATGCAGCCTCAGGTATTTCATTATAACAACAAAAAACACTAGAATAACAGAACATTTTGAAGACTCAGTCTGTCACAGTTGAATCATTTGTCACATAAATTCTTTGTCATTTTGCAATTATATTCATTTGATATGAGCATATTCACCTCCAGTAGAATGCTTTTAAATACAGGAGTTCCTATACTTATGAACTCCAAATTTATGAAATTTCATATATAAGAATAAAGTTGCACATGACAGCAGTAGTTTACAAATGGTGTTCACTAGTCATATGTGGTCCTTTGGTCTTACCCATCACAAGATTCCACATTCTAGGGAGACTGCTATAACCACTGGTTTTGCAGGGTTGCACAATCATAGTTAACACATGAACTGAAATTCAGTGCAGTGCTAGTAAGAAGAGGCATACTATTAGAATGGAAACATAAAAAAAGATACAGTGAAAGAAATAAAGTAATTAGGAATATTGTAAATACACATTTTACTCACCTCAGAAGACTATGTAAATTACCTGGTATGTAGACCAGGTAAATACACAGGATGATGCATTTTAGACCTTGCTTTAAATTAATTTTAAAACAACAATCTTTCTGGTTTGGGGATGCATCTCAGTGAAAAGGCACTTGCTTAGCATATGTGAGAAACTGAATTCAATTCACAGAACTACTAAATAAATAAATACATATTTCATTTATATGAAAATGTTGTCATTAAACTGATCAGATTGATATATATGGTAAGTATTTAAGCATTTTTCATAATTTAGATAACTTTAAATACACTCAAAACACTAATAGAAAAATTCAGATTGCCGGGCACGGTGGCACACACCTATAATCCCAGTGGCTCACGAGGCTGAGGCAGGAGGATCATGAGTCCAAAGCTAGCCCAGGAAAAGCAAGGCACTAAGCAACTCAGTGAGACCCTGTCTCTACCTAAAATACAACAAACTAGGTCTGGGGATGTGGCTTAGTGGTTGATTACTTCTGAGTTCAATCCCTAGTACCAAAAAAGAAAAATATAGGTATTCTGGGAACCTGAATAGCAATTGCATTACTCGGCCTTCATGTTCTGCAGTAGTTTGGAGGCTACACAATTCAGGGATAGAATAAGTTTGAGGGTCATTTTGGCACAATGAGAAGGAGCTTCAATTAAAATGTATAACACTGTACTTTGATACAGGTAATAAGAGCTCCCCAAGCAAGATCGTTGAAATTGACATTGTTCCACAAGGCACGAACCTCACATGAATGAAAAGATGGTGCACTGTGGCCAAATTCACCACTTGAAAATTTTTAAAGCATTACATATAAAATTATACACACACACACACACACACACACACACACACACGACTACGGGAAATTGAGTATTAGTCACTGGCAAAATATTTTCTATTTATAAATTTAATGTCAACTTTTTCCATATTCAGAAGTTTATGGTCAAAAGTTAAAACAGTCTGGTCAAACATACTGTTGCCTATAAACACATGAGAGCATTAGGAACACAGACCTCTCCAATGTTATTAAATAAGAGGCTATTGTGTCCAGCTAGTGGGCAAGAATCATTGTTTAGTATTTTTGTATAATGGCACTTTCAATAGCTCCTTTATTTTTTTCTTTTAATAGAGAGCATTTCACGCAGCCTACCCAAAATTCCCTCTTTTTTCATGGTGGAGAAATCCTTCTGCATTCTAGTTTACAGAGTCGCTGAGTTATGCCAATAAGAGACCACACACAGTGCAATCCCATTTGTACCAATGGTTCATTAAAACAGCTCCTAGATTTCAAATTCACACTGAGGTGAAATCTAAGTCTCACCACCTAAAATTCTCTCACCTTCTTAAACCTGTCAGTTAAAATACATACTTGTGATACATTACTATGTACCAGCTCCACTCTGCCAAGCCTTTCAATTCAAGTCATTCCACTTTGTTCTTGCATATTTATGTTTTGTAGCTTATTTTTATATTGTTATACAGTAAAAGTTTGCCTTAAACAACTCTTATAAAATCGATGCTCCTAGATATAACTTTGTTAGGTAAATTTCATAATGTTTTACTTTCTATCACCATTTTAATTTCTTAAACAGTCAGTATTAGAATCTTTCTAACTTAGGAAACATGCTTCCTTAGGTATATTTTTTAAACATAATTTAAATTTTTAACACTGGTTTGAAGCCATCATAATGAACATCAGTCTTTACTGGAAGCAACATAATGCAGCATCAAAAGCACAAGCATTTTAAATCCCTGGGCTCAGTGCCTTTATTAGTCAGCTTTTCATCATGGTGATAAAAACATTTGACAAGAACAACTTAGAGGAGAAAGAGTTTATAAGGGATCATGGTTTCTCAGATCTCAGTCCATTGTTAGCCAGATCCATTGTTCCAGCCTAAGGTAGGCAGAACATCATGGCAGAAGAGCATAGTGGAAGAAAGCTGTTTCTCATGGTGGCCAGGCAACAGAGATAAAGAGAGATCAAAATGCCAGGGACAAAATAGAAACCTCAAAGGTACATCCTCAGTGACCTACTTCCTTCAGTCACATCCCATCTGCCTATAGTTACACCAACTTAGCCCATTCAAATCATAATGGATTGATTATGTTATGGCTCTCATGATCTGATCATTTTACCTCCTGCATTAACACAGGAGCAGGCAGACGGAGAGTGGTGCCAGGAATCATATCCAAACCATAACAATTCCAAAATTCATCATGTTACTTTGGACTGTCTGAGCCTACATTGCTTATCCACAAAATGGGAACAAGAGCTCATTTCTCATATGGTTGTTGGGATGATTGAGTTAGATTATTAATATAAACACTCAAAAAAGCAAAGTCTGTGTCACTCATTTACAAAGCTGGAGTGCTCTCAGAATTCTCTAAGATAGATGCCACCCCTGCTCTAACCAGATCCAGAAGAGTACACATGTACAGTTCTTATGACTGATTCTATTATTATTGTCTACTTCAGGTGCTATAACCAGATGCTATCACTGATATCATTATGTTAGCCTGTGGTCTAACAAGTAAAAATGGGAACACAGTATACAATTTTTACAGAAAAGATCCTTCCTGTGTAAAACAGAGTTCTCCCTCTTCCCCTGAAACAAGAAAAGTGGATTTCTCTAAATAAAAAGGTTATTGAATGAAAATGGAGGAAGAAGAGGTGCACAAACTGAACTAAGTCAATCTGTCCAATCACACTGTTCAATTATTTTGATAAAAATGCTAGTAGCCTTGAATAATCAGCAGAGATGTTCATAATGAAATCAAGTCCTAAATTAAACTTGGATGCACGTTCAAACATACATTAAAAAGCAGTTATAAATACCAACATGCCACCTGTTACTGTAGACTCTTGAATTCGCCTATTTTAGGCACCCCACCCATCACTTTACATGAAAGATTCACCATTCCAGAAGGATCACCTAATCCTCCAGTCAAATCAGAAGACAAAATGCTCCTTTGAGAAGACAAATTGAAATTCTCACTCTGAAGGTGTTAGCTGTTCTACTTGAAAGATTCTTTCTTACATGCTTTTCACACAAAGGATAGTGATACCTGTATAATTCCCAATAACTCATATTCTTCAGAACATTGAAGAATTATTTCCAACACTTATTTCACTAATTAATGAATTCAGTAATCCATATTTACATGGTAATATTTGAAGTGTTCAAGTTTGGGTTCAGGATACTAAAAGACATAATCCCAAATGTTGGCATCCTAAAAGGTAAAAAGTCTTAGAAATATAATTCTGGAAAAAAATAATTTAAGATTACTTAAATGGAATATATTTACATTTATAAAGGAAATTTGAGAATTATAACAGAACAATCTGTAGGCCACCATATACAAGAAAACAGTCAGTAATAATAAAATATTTTTACAATTATGAACAGTTGCATATACTAAGAACACTTGCACATCTGTAGCAGTTTCAGCAAATGAAACATATTCACAAAGAAATAATCCAAAAGGAAAAATGTATTATTAACACATGTCACTATGGTTGGTAATTCTGTGCACCCAAACTTTATAGCTTTGGTCATCTGTAATACTTTGGTGGACAACCTAAGTTTTGGACAAGATTGATCAAAAACTGCAAAGGGTCACCATTGCATTATCAGGTGTATAAGAAGCCAGTGAGGCTAAAGTTCTGATGTCCAAGGCAGCTAAAAAAAATTCTGTCCCAATTCTCAGACATAAATAATTTGTCTTCTGTATTTGTTCTCTCTGGAGTCCTGGGTGACCAGATGGTGACCATCACCTTAAGAGCAGGTTTTCCCCACCTAGTCTACTCAGTCTGACTCACAAAAAATCCTCTGGAAACACCCAGATAGACTAAACAATGCTTTGCTTGTTTCTAAGTACATACTCTGCCTATTACAATGCAACTATACTAAAAACAACTGGAAGACATATCTAGTCCCCAAAATTAGACTTTCTACCCCTTTTATATTGTTATGGGGTTTTTGTCTTGTCCTATATGAATTGTAGTTTAGGAGATTTCAGCTTTCAGGATTTTATCACAATCTTTCAGAACTGTGATTTTAGGGATTTTAATCTTTTAAGAATTTTGATATTTGGGGATTTTAGCAATTGAGATTATGGTTACAGAAGTGTGTCTTTAGGGGCTTTCATTGTTCTTAGTTCCTGTTTCTAGATTGCAGATACCCACAAAGGTCCTCCTGACATAACTGATCATGCATATGATGGAAAGTAAACTTGTGCCCACACATTACTATTTTAAAGTTCATATATATATATATATATATATATATATATATATATATATATACACATATATAGTTGTAGTTGGACACAATACCTTTATTTTTTTATGTGGTGCTGAGGTTTGAACCCAGTGTCTTGCACGTGTTAGGCGAGAGCTCTACCACTGAGCCCCAGCCCCAGCCCCTATTTTAAAGTTTTAAAAGGCAAATATCAGATTAGCAATAGGAAGAAAGAGGAAACTTTGTGATTATTGTTAATTTTGTGTTCTTGGTGGTAGGTGAAGGACAGAAAATGAAGGCCAAAAAATAGTTTCACATCTGGAAATGAAGCTCCTGTCGCCAGGGAGCTGCCACAGAAACTTCCACAGATGTTCAAAGTAACTTGAGAATTTTACCTGGGTCTCACAGGAGCCATAGGAAGGACCCTGGATTGGGAACTGAGCACCTATGAGCTCCCTATTTGTTGCTGTGATTCTTTCTGCTGACTGCTCTCCCCTTGCTTCTACCTCTTTCTTCTTGGACTATGAATCTGTACTGACCAGAGAATTCATTGAAACAATTATTACTTTATTTAGGATATATTTGTTTGATTTGGGCTTATTCTGGATCTAAATGCAATTTTAAAAACCCTAAATTACACCTCTCTTTTCTAATTTGTTGACTCTAATCTGCTCAAAATTTGTGTAAGTTATAATAATTTGTTTATTCATTGCGTGTATAAATATATAAATGCATCTATGTATATAATATGTATGTATAACATCTGTGATATATCTGATTTAATATTTATGTATATTTGTGCATATATATATATATATATGCAATTTTTAAATTATCTTGATAAAATACAGTGCAAAGAATCACCGGGAGAGAATTATTTAAATAGATGTCTCATATCCCACAAATACAATGAATCAGAATCTCTGCAAGGGAACTCAGGCATGTGTTTTTTGAGGGTTGAGCATTCCTGTTTGGTCTCATATACACTCTTGGTGAAGAACCACTGAAGAACTGCCAGTTTCTAGTAATGATGAACTAGGTTTTTGGACCAATCTTCCTCCACTGGTAAAAATAATAAAAAAAAATTGTAAAATAAAAATGCTAGATATATTTTTTAAAACTAATCTCTTTAATAAAAAATATTGGAAAGTTAAAACAAGATCAGGTTAAAGCTAAGGTAGAACGGGTTCCCACACAGGTTAGTTAGCATGGAAGACAACTTTCTATGAATCTGTTTGTGTTTCTATAACAGAACATATGAGACTAAATAATTTATAAATAATAGAAATGTATTATATTTGTGAGGGTGGGAAGTCCACAGACAGGCAGGCGTGGTAGCTGAAGAAGGCTGTACTCTGCTTCCAAAATGGCTCCTTGTTGCCTGGTCCTTACATGGCAGAATGGACACAGGGTGAAAAGAGGTGAACTCCCCTGTCAAGCCCTTTTCTAAGGACACCTAATGACTCAATCACATCCTACAGGACACACTTCTTAATACTGTTGCCATGGGGATTAAGTTTCAAAATGAATTTTGGAGGAGACAAAAATATTCAACCAGTAACTGCAGTTGCCAGTTTTGACAAATTTCAAAATCCCTGTGGCTCTCAACTTTTGCCTTGCTGGCCTCATTGGCAGAGCATGACTGAAATGAAAGTCCTGGGCTGACAAAAAGTGGTGGACCTAGCTAGATACTACTCCAACAGAAACAAATACAGACCCTTCTTGCAAACACAGCTTAAACTCAGGGTCCAATAAAACAGAACAAATGGATTTACAGCCCAGATTGGCATTACCAGAATTCCCCCAAAGAAACTCAAAACTTGAATTTGGTTGGTGCTAGACTCAAAGTGTTTCTGGGTTGGGTGCCTGGCAGGAGCAAATACTAGTTCTTTGTTGAGAAAATTAATGGTCATTCCAGAATTTGACTCAAATGTGACTACATTCAAATACAGTACTTTTTTCCTTAAAAGACATCACAAAGAAAAGGAAAAGACAAGACCCTGAATGGGAGAAGAATGTGAAGTCATGTAACAAAGGACTAGACTGCATAAGACTCAAGACACTTCACAAAAGAGGAAGCCCTATTAGCAAAAAATTGCATGCAAAGATATTCAATCTCATTAATAATCAGAGAAATCCAACCATAATTAATGACACTATATACCCACTTGAATGCTTAGTACTAAAGCACAAGAACATGCTGAAAAGTTTGAGAACTAGTAACTATCATACTCCTTCAGTATAAATATAAAAATTGGTAAAAACCACTTCATAGATCATTTGGCCTTTTCTGGATCTAACATCAAGAGACATGGAATAATGCTCATAGCAGCAACACACTTGTTATAGAACAAATGGGAAACAACCCAAATGTCCATCAACAGTAGAATGGATAAATAAGCTGTGTGGTTCACAAACACAATGCAATATTACACAGCAATGAGAATAAACAAATCACAACTACACATAAAAACAGAAGTAAATCATTATAATAATGAAAAAAACAATTCATTAAAGTAACCAAAGTATGAGTCCATTTATGTAAAACTCAAAAATAAGAAAACCTAAACAATATTTTTAGGTATGAACACAAAGGTGATAAAATTAAAAAAAAAAAGAAAGAAAGAAAGAAAGAAAGACAGAAATGAATGAATGAATTGGGGAGTGGGAGAGGTTGTGATTGGGAAGACAAAGAGAAGAGTCGGCAATGATCCTTTTCTTGGCCTGGTGGTGATGACTGTGTTAATCATCTTTCAGCTTTAGACTTTCCCAACAATGTTTCATATTGAAAACAATGTTAGAAGGAAAAAAGGACTAAGAGGAAAAGGGAATAAGAGAAGGATAAGAACAAGGAGAAGAAAACAGGAGAAGAAGCAAGCAGCACTGAGTTAAATCCTAAATCTCATGAGCCCCATGCCAGTATCTTTCCCCAGGTGCTACTGTACAGTGCCTTTCAGTAAACCATCCCTCCACCCCAATAAAGAAGTTCAATAAAGGGAAGCAGGATAAAACAAAGAAGGCCTGTATCATAAGTTACACATTACAAATGATATATGATACATTATACCTGCAATGACCTAAATTTTTATATACTCTAAAAATTAAAAACTCACATGTTGAAGCTTAATTCCCAATGCAACAATATTAAGAAGAGGGGCCTTCAGGAGTAAATTAAGTCAGAGAACAAATCCCTTATGGAGAAAATTAGTACCCTTACAAATAAGGTCTTGGGGAGCTTTTCTGTCCCTTCTGCCATGTGAGAACATAGCCTGAAGTCACCATCTATGAAGGAGAGAGAAGGCAGACACCTGCTAAAACAGGATCTTGAACTTCCCAGTTTTCAGAACTGTGAGCAATGCATTCCTGTTGTTTATAAATTACTCAGTCTAAGGTACTTTATTATAGTAACAGCCCAAAGGGATAAAGATAAAAACTGTCACCAAGAGGTGGGGTGTTGCTATAATAAATAGCTAAAAGCATGGAAGCAGCTTGGAGCTGGGTAATGGATGGGGCTATCCTGAAGCAGCTTGGAGCTGGGTAAAGGCTGGCTATCCTGCAGTGCTCATTAGACAAACCTGCATTGCTGTGAATGGAACATAAACAGTGATTCTAGTGAGAGCACAAATGAACAGAATTGTAGAAAAGGACTCAGGCTTCCCAGAGGTTATGTAAGTATGATAAAACAAAGTATGATAAAAGCATGATAAAACAAAGGTATGATCAGAATGTTAGGAAGAAATGTGAATGATAAAGATCATTCCTATTAGATCCCAGGTGGAAAAGAGGAACGTGGAAAACTAAGGAAAGGTTGTTCTTGTTATAAAGCAGCAAAGAGCTTGGCTAAATTATGTCCTTGTCCCAATGTTTTGTGGAAGGGAGAACTTGTGAGCTATGTAACAGGATATTCAGCAAAAGAAATACTGAAGTATTGAAAGTATAGTAGAGCTGCTCTTGAAAGTTTTTAGCAATATATGAAAAGATAGGAAAGATTTAAAGACAGACTGCATAGACAAAAGGTTAGAAGAACTTAAAGATTCAGAAAATTTTCAGGCTGGCCATGTCACAAAAAAATGAAATAGCACATTCAGGACAGGACACCAAGGGTATGCCCAGTGACCCCTTGAGAAGAAGATTATCACAGATCTGCAGAAGTCAATTGCAGGTACCTCCAGGACCTAAGCATTCACTGCCCAGCAATTCTCCAAGTATATGCTCCCCACATTCTTCACAATGTTCCTCAGCCAGTCCAGGTGTGGCTCCAGTGCACACAGGTGAAGCAATGGCTGCTCCTCCACAGGTCACACATGGTAAACCTTGGTGATGCCTGTATGGTGCCATTTCCATTGGCACATAAAATGCACAAGTTTGCGGGGGTATGGTACCACAAATTAGATATCAAAGGATGCCTTGAAGAGCCACATGTGCAGGCAGAGTATCTACTAAGGTAATACCTAGTGAAGCTATGGATGCAGGGCCACCTTGGAGACACCAGAACTACAGAACCACCAGCATATGACACTAGCCTGAGAGATATAAGCACAGGACTCCCACAAAAGCTGTAGCTGGCCAGACCCAGAAAAGAGCTTTGAGGGTGAGGATGTCCTACCCCTATTTCAATGTGTTCTAAAGGCAGGATGTGGAGTTAAAGATTATTCTGAACCCTGAAAATTTAATGTTGATTGTTGTTTTATCCTTACTTAGGACCTGTTTCTCTTCTTTTCTCTCTCTCTTTTGTAGTGAGACTGTCCACCCCTACGTGTATCCCATCATTGCATTTTGGAATACTTGTAGAATTCACAGGCCCATATCTGGAGAACAGTTGGCCTCAGCATGAATTACACCTTTAATCTCACCTGTATCTGAGATTATTTAGAGATGACTCTGAACTTCACATTTTTGAGTTGATAACAAGAGAAGTTAAAACATTGGACACCACTGGGATGGAATGTATTTTGCATGAGAAGAATGTGGATTTGGGGGGATGATGAGTGGAATTCCATGGCCTGAATATTTATGTACCCCCCAAAATTCTTATTTTGAAACTTAATCTCTGATGCATTAGTGATAAGAAGTAGGGCCTTTAAGAGTTAATTTTAGCACCCTTACAAAAGAAGCCAGGAAGAGCTTGTTCTCCCCTTCCACCATGTGAGAAGGTAGCTAGAAGATGCCACTCACCAAGTACAAAGCTCTACTAAACCCAAATCTGATCTTAGACTGCCCAGCCTCCGAAACAATGAACAATACATTTCTATTGCTTAAAAATTACTGAGCTTGAGGTATTTTAGAATAGCATCACAAAATAACTAAGACAATACCCCTGGTATTTATATATTTCATGTGAGTTTGCATTTGTGAATACATATTTTTTCCTCTATTATCATCTGAAAAGTTCCTAACACCTTCTTAATACCAATTCTATCTTTATTGTCATGTGACAGTTGCTTGCAGGTTTCTAAGATCTGCCAATGATAAAATGTTAGAATGATAAAACATTACATAAAATGTTACATACACATGAAATCATTAGTAGATAACATATTTCCATGTCTTCAAAGACTGTGGGTTTATTTTCTCAGAAATCTTGACTTTTTTCACCTTCTCTGCAAAAATAATGCCCATTCCTCTTGGTCACTCCCTGTATGTGTATACTCACAATCTCTGCTCCCACACATTCCTTAAGAAGCACAACTGATAACAAGAAGTTTCTTCACACAATTTTATTGCATAGAAATGTCAGAGATTGCATTATTTATACTTCACTTCATGATGTTTTGGCTCATTTCTTGTTCTAGTAATTTCAATTTTCCCAGCAACTAGTGTCTTAAGATTTCTCAGTTGTTTAAAACTCCTTATAAAATATAAAGAGTTTTTTGGACTGTTTAAATATTTTTAAAATAAAGGTCAGTAAAAAACTAAGATAATTTTCTGATAAATCCTTCTGCCAAACCTAATTTTATATAACCCTTTCATATGTAATTAGCCTTTAAAAGAATACAGAGAACTCAAGAGCATCACATTATATAGGTAAATATGTGTTTCTATGTGACACATAAATTACCCTCAGATCTGTTTTCTGATGAGCTGCTTGTGCTCATCAGAGCTACTTGTTGCTTCCTTTTGAAAATATAAATATATAATCTCATATAATCCAATCTCTTTTGAAATACTATTTCTACAGAAAGGAACACAACAACTTCCTCTTAAGTTTCTGTTAGTTTGACCATGACTCATTAATTGATTTTTGCCTATTTTGAGAGAACTCCATTGATAAAGGCCTGCAAACAAACAGAAGACAATGAGGTGTACCCACACAACCTAGCCATAAGTATTAGATCCGAGAAAGAAAGATCAGTCAAGCTGGAGAACATGGGAAAGGTTTCCTAGAAAAAAACAATATATGGATGAAGCCTTGGGAAAAATAATGGGATATGGATAAACTCATTGGAAAACTAAACATCTCCACTTGCATCAGAGGTGGGGTAGAGCATGACAAGGAAAAAGAAATTGTAACAAAGATATCTGCTTGTCATAGAGAAAATAAGCACCTGACCAGCGAGGATGGGGCTATGAAAGGGTGAGATGCAATAAGATTATATGTAAGAAATAATTTTTATTGACTTTATTCTTGTTTGTTTAATTGTTAAATTGCACCTCCAGAAAGTATGTATATGTAGCAGTGAATTCTGTAGTGTTAATAAGTAAAAGAAGAACAGAAGTGAAACAAGAGGAAGAGGAAATCAGTGCTATCATTACCTGAATATTTTATCCTTAGTAATAATAATAAAAGTGCTTTCTAAGGGTTTACTGTACCCACCACTCTCCTAAGCCTTTTACATACGACTTAGGTACTATTACCATCACTATTTTGCCATTAAGGAAACAGGCACAGTACGGTTGAATTACTTGCTAGAATCCTCAGAGCTATCAAAGGGTAGGAACCAGGATTCAAAACACAGGCAATTCAAATTATTCAGCATTCTCTTCTGTCATTTAACTAAATTCCCATAATAACTAAACATTTTATAATATATTATCCCCATTTAAAGATGGCTATGGTCTGGAGAGATGAATTACCTTGGTTGTGGCAACATAGTCTAATATAAAAAAATATGAGGGTGTCAGTTCATGTCCCTCTGGTTCCAAAGCTTCACAATGTTTAGGAGATACTAAGGAAGGGTTATGGGGCTTCTTCCACAAGAAAGCAAGAGGTTGGTGAATTATAAACTGCAGGAGAAGGCTGGGGAAAAAAAAAGTCTCAGTTCTCAACTAAAAAGATGAGGAGAAGATGCCAAAGCGTGGAAATAATAAGAGTTGGTGACAATTGAGGATGCAAACGTTAGTATTATTTAGGGTTCTTAGTCAGAAGTAGCAGAAACCAATTCCTGGCCTATGTATAAAGAAAAAACAATTCACTGAACGGGAAGTGAATAGCTTTAGAATCTTGGGAGGACTGGAGAAGTAGGCTTGGAAGTTCAAGATGAAGGTCCTACCTCTGGTCAATGACACCTCAAGAGAAGAGACTCTAACTTACACCGTGTCAGCCCAGCTGCCACTGTTCTCTGGAAACTGGATCAGACTACCAGTTTCAACCACTAACTGCCAGGATGGTCAGGGAGGCTCACTCTACAAGTTCTAAGTTTATCTGGCCTGTGCCAAGCTACAAAGAAAACCAGAAAGGCAACCTCAGTTTTGGTAATGGTTGAGGGGTCGGCTTCAAAAGGCAAGGGATTCTCCAGGTTATAGGAGGATCCAGAAGAAGGACAAATGCCCATCACCAGTTACAGCAGAAATATCTTGAAAGTTTACTTCATACATTGTATGTTCAGAGATTTTAGCTCATAAAACACTTTTGAAGATATAACTACAGAATACACTTTTACTAAGGTAACTTGATAAGGGAAAAAGAAGCAATCCACTGTTTTCCACGTAAAGAATACTGAAGGGGGACAATTATATCATATGTGAATACTCTTGGAAGATGCATGAAAGTATGCAATTAGCTCTCCTGCTACTTCTAAAAAGTAGCAGTTTCATATTCTTTCTGTTTGATTACATCATTTTCCTTTGTCTTATGAAGAATATCTGTGTTGTTTGTATTTTCAGAGGTATGTCTATGATATATTCTTGATGCTCTAATATTCCTTGAATATTTCAAAACATTGTTTTCCTAAGACAG
This sequence comes from Urocitellus parryii, assembly GCF_045843805.1. Lineage (NCBI taxonomy): Eukaryota > Metazoa > Chordata > Mammalia > Rodentia > Sciuridae > Urocitellus > Urocitellus parryii. Next base: position 42,341,779 of record NC_135536.1, read on the forward strand.
TATATCATATGCTCATATCAGATGAATAGTGAGACCCTACTTGTTTTTTTTCAATGTTTGAAGTTTTTATTGCCATATCACTTTTAATTTTTTTTTTAAAGAGAGAGAGAGGAGAGGAGAGGAGAGGAGAGGAGAGGAGAGAGAGAGAGAGAGAGAGAGAGAGAGAGAGAGAGAGAGAGAGAGAATTTTTAATATTTATTTTTTAGTTCTCGGCGGACACAACATCTTTGTTGGTATGTGGTGCTGAGGATCGAACCAGGGCCGCACTTGTTTTGAGAAGGTTCTAAGTAAAGAAGTGTTGTCAGTTGAATAAGGCGCATATCTGCACACTTGATACTGCTCTGTGTCTCAGTTAATGTTCCACTTTCAAGAGCACTTGCACAGTATGTTCTGGTTTGATGCAACACTGGTTTGATACACGAACTTATTTGGGACAATTTGTTTTCTCTTGGAGACTGTATTACTTTGCTGATTTCCACTAGGTTTTGAGTGTTTCTAGCAAGAATAAACAAAAAGTTTTCAGCAAAATACAACATGTAATTTTGTGTTAAGTAAGAGAAATTAGTTATTACTATGAATCTTTCCTTTGAACAATTATTTTTATTATCTATTATTTTTAAATACTTAAATTTTTGTAATATTTGGTTTGGTAACTCTTTTGGTTGTTTAATAGTAAAGATGTAAAATAAAATTACTAGAGAGGCATCACCTACGTAAGTTGCACTTAAGATACACATCATAAAAGTCATATTGCTAATAATGAATGCTCGACTAAGTAAACAACCTATTAAAGATATATATTATGAATACAGTCTTAGTTTTCATCATCAGCTGTAACTGGAGACTGAATTTATTCAACAACATGCAGATCATATGCCATAAATATCAGTAGGTCTTTACGCTCACATTTTGAAAAGAGAGTTGATACTTGTATTAATGAGGCCATTCACCAAGTCATTGAATTTAACAATCTCTGGAATTAACCAGCCCCATAGTATTTTGTATGGAATTTAACCAACCTATAATGTCATGATTTCCCAATATTAAGGCTAGTTTTCAATCTCATTGCTTGCATTTCTGTTTAGTTTTCTTAATTGCTTAAATTAAAATTATCTCCAGAGTAAATATCCTTATGGGAAACCTGTAATCACTGCATCACAGGCCCTTTATTGCCCACATCATAAAACTTTTAAGTTTCAATGATGTTCTGTTCATTGCCTTGCTCAACAGATAGTACTAAACTTTAACAAGCTCCTGTGATCAAGACATATTTACTTGTGCATTTTAAAGGGGAGATAGATAAAAATCTACTAATTATGCAACACATTATATGATTGCCACAGTCACAAGTATCAGTGAGGTGTACAGACTGTAAGACCATGCAAAAATGAAGTTCTAACTTCATTTGAGGAAGGGAGATGGGAGAAAAGGCATCAGGAAAGCCTTCTTTGAGGGTTACTGTGAGAATTAAATATTTTAAAAGCACTTGGTTTGGAGCCCAGCATATAGAGCAGCACACCCCCCACCCCCCACACCCCCCGCAATGAAATGTTACAAAGTTCAAACCATTCAACACAAACTCTCTCCTGTCCTCCAGACCAGGTACATTTAGAATACTCTGTGGATTGAATCAGATGTGCCAGGAGCAATATGCTGCTTTTTCTTTCTGAATGACAACAAAGGACAACAAAATTTGTAGCTGCTTCATTGTTCTCTACTATAGCACCGAACCAGCTCATTGGAGGCTTAACCTGTGTGCCTCACAGGACCATTCCTGGCTCTCATAACCCCACACAGGTTATTTCAGATCCAAGTGGGAGTGCCATGCACCTGCTGGGAACAGAAGGTCTAGAGATGATGAGTACAGACATCTCCAGCTGTACTTAGGTCTCTCATTCCTTCAGTTTGCCAGAAGCCACTGAGAAACCTGGCCTCATTCACCCGAGGAGTTCTGCCATTCTCCATCTCTCCATATTGCTCAGTCATAGCTGCTCTTCAGCCTGGACTGTCTCAGAAGACCTGGCCTCATCAGCCACCTGGAGAACCCACCATCACATTCACAAGTGTGGACTACCAGGTGACTAAAATAGAGCCAGGGTGGCTTCAAGGAACATACACACAAAAATAAGTATGAACCTACACATAAAGCAATATACAATATGACAGCAATTTTCTTACCAAAACAGAAACTATTGTTTAACCAGACTTTCCTTGGAGTTTCAGTGAAACTGCTCTGATTTCCCTCATTTCGTCATTTAATCATTTCAGTTTAGTAACATGCCTGTGAGATGATCATTTCCCAAACAAAATAGTAGGTGCTTTCACATCTGTTACCTTGTTTCATTTTGAAACCTCTTCGGCAAGCTATAATTCACATGCAATAAACTATACATATTTAAAGTGGACAATTGGATAACTTTTGGTGTATGAATATGTTACTGAATTTACCACCAAAATTAAGATAACAGATGTATGGGCTTTTATTCAAAAGAAACACACGCATTAGGTCTCATGCTTCTGTGTACTCCCTTCCTTAGCTCCTCCCTACCATCCAATTCCAACCAACCACTGATCTGCTTTTCCTCACTAGAAATTAAATGGCACTTTCCAGAACAGTTTTCTATAAGTGGAATCATAAATTGTGTATATTTGTATGTAGTCTTTTAATCAGTGTAATTGAGATTCATCCATGTTGTATCACATATCAATACTTTATTACTTTTAATTTCTAGGGAATATTCCATGGGATGAATATGCCATAATTTGTTTATACATCCACCTATTTGTAGACATTTGGGTTATTTTCAATTTTAGGCTATTACAAATGAGCTATTAAAATAGACATCTGAAGATAATTTTTGGTGTGGATATACCATACCAAAGTATGGTATATTTATCCCAGGTAAATACTCAGGAGTAGAATACCTAAAACTTATTGGCAGGAATTTGCTTAGATTAGAAAAGAAAAGAAAACCAACTATCAAAATGTTTTTCAAAGTGTTTATACCTCTGCACATTCCCACCAGCAGTGTGTGAATGCTCCAGCTCCATTGTGTGCTCAGCCGCCCTGGGTATGACCAATCATTTTAGTATTAGCCAATCTAAAGGAGTCCCTTCTTTACTTCTCTATACATGGAAATAATAAACAATTCCCATGCCACCGATCAGAAAAGTGAAGCTCTGTTATGATTTCTTCTCAGTGAGATAAACTACAAAAAAAAAGTCCCTTCAAAGAACACAAAATTATGAAATAATATAAAAATATAAAATTTTTAAATGTCAAAATTCTTATCTTATTTACTACTATAATTGAACTTCCTTTCTACAGATTTATGTCACAATAAAAACAGCACACAAGGCCCAGCATGATAGCACACACCTGCAATCCCAGTGTGAGGCTGAGGAAAGAGAATCATGAGTTGAAAGCCAGCCTCAGCAACTTAGTGAGGTCCTGAGTAACTTGGTAAGATCGATCTCAAAATAAAAAAATAAAAAGGGCTGGGATGTGGCTCAGTGGTTCAGTTCTACTGGGTTCAATCCCTAGTACCAAAAATAAAATAAAACCAAAATAACAAATACACACACACACACACACACACACACACACACACACACACACAAGTGAGTTTTAATCCCAAGCACAGAGGAATATATGAATTGCTTTTATAAGGTCAGAAAGTCCAAATTATAGAATTGGACAGGATGAGACACCTTCTTATAATTATCAAATATCAGGAACATTAGGAACATTTTAGATAGCAATCTATCTCGAATGTTATTTTAAGTGACTGCTTTATAGACAAGAATCTTTTATTCAACATTTGAAGTTTCCAAGGCCAACACATGGCACAATTTGTGCTTCTGACATTTCCACCAGGATGCTGAAGTTTGGTGACCATTACAAATAAGTCAACAAAAATGGGGAGGAAATAATTTTGCCATCTCAGTGACAGCAGCAGCCGGGGAAAATGCTAAAATGTCATAAAAGACGGAGCATAGCATTGCTGAAGAACTCAGGCAAAAAGAAAATGTTTATTATCCATATGGAAACTTGCAAACCATAAACACCTGGACACAGCAACACTTGAGAAGAAAGCAATAACATGATGCAAACAAGACAGGAAAAATAATTCAAATTCACTTAGCAAGGTTTTAGTAAAATAGCCAATATTCAAGTGCTGCCAATTTGAAGCCACTGCTTTAAAAAATCAAACATTTCCCTAAATGCTCATTGGACCTCAGTGATCTGATCAGAAAATAAAAAAGCATTAAAAAAACACAAGGGAATATGATGGCAAAATACAGACAGCTATAAATCATTCTCTCTTAAAGACTTCACACTTGCATCATTAAAAAAAAAAAAGAAAACCTGACAATCTGCAGATTATTAGTGCTGCCAAAACTGGAGAAAATTCTTGCGGTTAAAATAAAAGCAAAATATGCATAAATATATACGGGTAACAAAAGACTATTTTTTGCTTGTAGGAGCACTGTAATTTTATTTAAATGGTAGGTGTTTCTGCAGAATAGAGAATGGAACTGCACTTTGAAAAGACATCCAATTCTATACCTCATATATAGTAGTCATCTTTAAAATGCTGGCAAGAAAAAATGTCCACAGAAAAAAATAAAATGATTTTTATTTTAAAATCATCCAAGCTATAATAACCAAAGAAGCACTTCATCTTTTCACTTTTTCCCCCTTCAGGTAAATCTGAGATACATTTTCCTGAAATAAAAACCACTAGAACAGAATTGTTCTAAGATACTCTATACCTAAGTTCCACAATCTGTAAAGAATGTCACAGCTATCATTTCAATGTGTGTTCTGTGGGAAGATGGGAAGTTACAACATAATTTGGTTTATGCAATTTTGTTTCTTAGATTTAAATGGGAGCAATGTTCAAAATAATCGTGTCCATGTTTGAATCATGTCTGATTCAAACAGGAAAAGATGAGTAATTATTTGGTCTATTTTTTTTTTCATTTCATAGGTTTTTTAAAAGTAAAGATGATTTCCAGAACCCTCCTATATAACTCTATTGAAGCAATGGATTTTAATTCACCCACAGCTATTTCAACTGAAAATTTGGTTAGAATTTTTTCTTAAGCATATAATATTATTCTCATTCCATGTACAAGCATATTTTGCCTTAAACTAAGTACAGACGATTTAAAAAAGCAAACTTAGGTAGTATCTTTTCTAAACACAGCAATTCATGGGCTATGTTCTGAACTTACTAAAATTGAAATGTTCTTTCTAGCACAAACTGATCTTTATGGTAGCCATTTTATTTTTTCCACATTTTTTATTGGTGCCTTATAGTTAATTGTACATAATAGTGGGATTTGCTGTTATATATTCATATATGCACAAAACAAATAGTGGCCATTTAAAATCAAACATTGGCAGTTTGCCCAATTTCTAGAGTGGATGATGTTTAAAATTTGTTTTGGAGTCATTGAGTAGAGATGTTTTAATGGATATTTTAAGTTTAAATTCTGCCTGTAATTTAAGATTAACATGCTGTGCAGGGCACAGTGGCACACATTTGTAATCCCAGCAGCTCAGGAGGCTGAGGCAGGAGGATCACAAATTCAAAGTCAGCCCCAGCAACTTAGTAAGGCCCTAAGCAACTTAGCAAGGCCCTGTCTCAAAAATAAAATGGGCTGGGGTTGTGGTTCAATGGTTGAGTGCCCTGGGTTCAATAATTCTGGTACCAAAAAAAAAAAAAAGGAAAAAGAAAACATTAGCATGTTGAGTTTATAAAAGGGAGCTAAGAATTTCAAAGAATTATTTTAGAGTATTTTCAAGTTTTCATTTTATTCACAAATAACAAGAGTCATAATTAATATTATGCATTGAAATACTACATACTGTAGTATTTAGTGTACTGCATTATCATATTCCTTTTAAAGTAGGAAATATGCAAAAATTATTGTAAATAAAAACATAAAAACATGCCAGGCATGGTGGTGCATGCCTGTAACCTCAACAGCTTGGGAGCTTTAGACAAGAGGATCACAAGTTCAAAGCCAGCCTCAGCAAAAGCAAGACACTAAGCAACTCAGTGAGACCCTCTCTCTAAAGAAATAAAACAAAACAGGGCTGGAGATATGGCTCAGTGGTAAAGTTCCCCTGAGTTCAATCCCTGGTACCAAAAAAAAAAAAACATATATCAATAAAGGAATAAAGAAATTCAAATATAAAGTAATTGTTTCTCCAAATAATACCTATAAATTATTTGATTTGGGGTGTGTGTGTGTGTGTGTGTGAGAGAGAGAGAGAGAGTGTGTTTCTGGCCCACTCATTTCCCTTGTACATGTACACAAATATTTATAACAGTAGACAAATTGTTTCACACTGATTAACTTATTTATTTCAAGCATAGTTTTGTATTGTTCTATACTATACCTTCATAATGAATATAAAATTTTATATACTGAGTTTCTGATTTCTTAATGCTAAAGAATATATATATATATATATATATATATATATATATATATATATATATATATTTGTATTTCTGCCTCTCTTCCCCTAGTATGTGTGCCTATATGTCTGTCTTCTGGTTTTGCAGCTCTACTTTATTGTGGAGTTATTTCTTGAAGAAAAGTCAGAAAAGTAGAAGACAAATGAGAGATTCAAAGGTCTGATTTCCCAGTGTCATGATAATTAAAATGCTAGCAGCAATATGTGGTTCACTCATGTCCCAAAAACCAGAGGTATGATTTTTTATGACCTAGTAATTTAGTAATTGAACTATACTGATTTTAATTTACATTTCTATAATATTACTAAGTTGAACATTTTTCATTTCAACTTTGCAATTTATGTGTTCATTGACACGTTTATTTAAATTCTATGAACATGTGTCTTTTTAATACCACTATCATAGTTTCATTAATTCTCAAAATGACATCAATATCAATTTTCTAGTCACTAAATGTATTCAAACTACTAAATGTCTTAAAATTCTATATAAGGAGAAAGCCAGAAAATGTCATACTAAACCATTTTTGTTTTCTTTTTATTTTATATATTTTAAATATAATTTTATTTGTATAAACATACTTAATTATATTTATTCCATTTTATATATTAAATGTCATTCCATTATTAAATCAAGTGAACCAAAGGGAAAGTTCACCTTTCTCTGTATTCTTACCTCACACAAATAAAATGTATTAAATTTAATTCAAGTTCTCATTTTACTCTCAATTTATTTTCATTTACTAGTAAACATTTATCCCTAATTAAACATTATCTTTTCTCCAACATGAGTAGTACTAGCATAAATCAGAGAACAAATAAATACTTTGGTGACTCTGAGGTTGAGCTGAACCAGCCTGAAATTGGTTTCAAGTCAGAGTTCTTTTCTAATTTAAAACTATAGCAAAGTCAATCAATGGAACAATAATGGCCAACACAACAATTTGGAATATTCCCAAGTTTCAGGTATTAAAACAATCTTTAAAGAGAACAGGACACAAATTTTTGATGTTTTTAAGCATGAAATCATAAGAAATATTTTATGGACTGCATGTTTGAGTTTTAACTTCAACTTTCAACTTAGCTAAAGTAGCTAAGTGCTTATTGGTAGGTAGGCAAAGGACAAGGTTTACAAAGGAAGATGAAAAATTTACAAATGTAATTTACTAAGATCACTTTAAATATGTTATCTGGTCATATTAGTATACCTGTTTCTTCCTTAATTACAAATTGTATACTTTTCTTTCATTTACTGACATAAATATGGTGATATGTACATATATATATATATATATATATATATATATATATGCAAATGATTTCTCTGGCTAAATTATATCTCCCAATAGGATTACATGGTATATTGTGTTGGCATGAATTAGTTTGTTAGGTAAATAACCTTAAATATGAAATAGTAATCAACAAGTATGCATAAAAACCATTTAAATGTGTATGATGTGATCTCCCGAATTGAGTGATTCTAGTTTGTCTATCTTAAATTCCCTATCTCCTAAACATGGAATTTAATATGAATGTTTAATTAGAACATATCAAAGTTCTTAGATGTATTCTTATTGCTTTATAGATGCTTCTTCTTTTTGGTGAAAGATGCAGAATTTGTCTATTAAGAATTTTTGGATGTAGAACCAGAAACTCCTATAGCTTCTAAAATAGAAAAATTGAATGTTTTGGAGAGTTTGGGGTTAATGACATTAATTTGGTAGTCATCAGTTTATAAATGGTATTTAATGTCACAAGACTGAATAAGATTCCCAACAATGAGTACAAATATACAGAAGCCAGTACTCATCCCTCAGGCACTCCCAACAGTAAGAGGTCTGGAAAATGCAGAGGAAGAAGTGAGTTAGATATTTGGAAAGATAAACTGTTTCCTGGAGCAGGTCCAGGAAGACGAAAAACAAACACTGACCAATAGATGCAGCAACTTGAAGGCCACTGCTGAACCCGACCATGGACCTAGTGGAATGGTGGGGACGCATCTGATTAAATTGTGTTAAAAAGACAGTTACAGAAGAATTAAATCCAAAGTATGGATTTGTTGAGGCTCATTACAAACAGCAACAAAGAATAGCACAGAAGCTAAAGGGGCAAGAGAGGTCAAGGGGCAAAAGGCTTTTTGTTGTTGTTATTTGTATTTTAAGGCAAATGGAAATTTATAACACTTAATTCTTTATTTTATGTTTTCCAGACAACATATTTCCTCAATCCAATTTAATGCTGTAATGGGGAAGGCCGCTAAGAAATGATGAAATGGATTAGGAAAAGGAAAACATTTTTGCCTAGAAAACTTCTGACCCTCAGGCCAGATCTAATATCAAAGTCATGAAAACGTACAGGGATTCTAACTGCATATCAAAAGTAGCAGTGAGTGCTCTGCTCCTCTTCCTCCATGATACTTACATATCAAATCGCCAGCGTGACACTACTCCAAGAACAGGAATAAACAAAGCTGTATCAGGTGATCTTTAAAGGAAAATATTACTATGCTTGATAAACAAATTTATGTAAACCATGGATTGAAAGCACTGGTGGTAACTGGTCAAATGTAGTAAGTTTAATTCAATAAAATAGAGCTGTGGGAATGAGGTCACTATCATTGGTTCAACTCAGTGTTCAAAATGTGCTCTGGAAGGAAGAGTTTACAGGTCTGTCTGGAGTATCAGAATTGTACTGTTAGAAGCATATGAATTAGTACAGGTGATCTGATCCTGTCCTCACCAGACCCTTCCATCAGTTTATCATTAAGTGAGAAAATTTCCAGGAATGCCCTAAAAATTTCAGAAAAGTGGCTACTTTCTATTCATTTTCACATATAATTAATTCAAACTACCTGTGAAGACCACAGTTGGTTTAGCCTCTTCATCCTCCTGAAGCCACAAGATCTTAGGGTACTTCATTACTGCAGAGCCAATAAAAGACAAGCTCTTCAGCTTTCTTATTCTTTCTCCTCACCTGGTACCAGGACCCAGAATTGGCCATATGTGGAGCAGATTGCAACTGCACAACCATGTACTTTGCATCTCTTTGCCAAGGCCAAAATGGTTTTAAGACAGTCAGTGGTTAATATACAGACATAAAACCTTGCACTAAAATTTAAGCAGAACCCAACTAGTACATATCAGTTATGGAGACATTAAATCAGGTACAACTCTAACTTCAGAACTAAATACCATACAAATATTGCCACATATTAAAACTTAAGGTCTTCCAGAAACTACCATGAAGTTGTATGCACATTTTAATACAAAGGCTTGTCCTCAAAAGATTTCCAAGTTATGAAAATGTCAACAGAAATTTCAACAATTAAAATGGACAAACATCAGCATTCCTCTTTTGGAAAATTTTATGTCTTTGAAGACATGTCTGAAATGAAAATTTGCCCCTATAATTTTTTCTTTGAAAATTGCACTTTTCTGACAGCAATATGCATTTCCACGCAGTTCCACCCACTTCCCACTGCTTTTCAGATTCATGTGGCAGAAGCACCACCAAAATACACATACATATTCATAAGCTGTCTGAAGCATTAATTCCACACATGGCAATGTATACTCGCATCTGTGGTTGGAGCTCCTAATTTGCAAAAGCAAATATAATATGTCTAAAAATCTTGATGAGTGAGTCTTTCAAATTCAAGCCCATAACATTAAGGATCCATGTATACTTAATTTCAAGCAGCAATTGGATAAAGTCTTCTGACTACCTAATATAATTCTCTCCAAGTCAATATCACTATATGAATCTGATTACTGCCCATGCTAATTTCTCTAATTCGCTTCTTATACCTATATCAGGTTATACATATTCATAATCAAAGTCCTCTGGTAGTATACCCTTCTACTCATTTAAACTAAATTGTACTTGCTTTAATATAAATATCATTGTTCCCATTCTAATTTATGAAATGACTAATAAAAATGGCTTATAATGCTTTCTCAAAATACAGAATAATGTCAGCTTTTTTTTAGTGTACAGTGTTCTATTGGTTAAAACCATGACAAGAAAAAAATTCAAATAATCTTCTATGTAACTGAATTTTTCCTTTTCTTCATAATAATCAACAGTAGTGGAGCTTATTTGCTCCCTCTACCCTAGAGTTCTAAATTTGTTTTAGTAAGCAAGAAGAGCAGATCCCATCCTGAATCCTCTTTCTTGGTGGGAATACCTCCATGATTTATTTGAATCCAGAAAAGCCAACGTTTGCCAATTCAGAATTTGTAAGAAAAAAAAATCTGCATATAGTAAGTGTTGGACAGGTGATCTGGACAAATAAAAAATTAAAGGGTTAATATCAACCCAAAAGTGCTACAATAATATGTAAGGATCAAAGTTGTAGACATGTTAATTTCTTCTCGAATTTCAATATGATAAAAATCATTAAAAGGTGAAACTAGCAATTATTTTAATATGTTAAACTAGTGATTATTTTAACATGGTTAAACAAGTTGTGTTTTAGTGAATCAACTCTATAAACTTTGATGGAAAAAAACAAATTGCTAGTCCACTAATATTTTGGAAAAGCTGACAAATTACTTTGCTTGGAGTTTGAATAACTAGTTTACTTGTTTTGATTTTTATTAATCATTCAAAACAGACATCTGAAATCTCTCAGGGTTTTCTAAGGAAGTCCTATGACTGTCATTGAAGTTTATTATTTGTAGCACACATTTTTTCCCCTAAAAATGCTGCAATAGCAAGAATTAGAAAATATTTATTAAGGAATCTTGAAAATGAACATTAAATGTTGAAAAGCAAAACAACTTTATTTAGCAGCTCTATACTCTGACAAGAATGTCCATGGGGAGGCTATTTTACTACAAATAGGTTTGTCTTCTAAAAAGACTAAGATTACTTATAGTATAGCCTCGTTATTTGCCAATTCCTTATTTGAGAATTCAGCTATTCATGAAAATGTATCAATGACCCAATGTCAATATCTGCAGTACTTTGGGGGACACTTGCAGGCATGCACAGAGTGCCAAAAATGTTTATTCTTAGTGGACCTATGCCTTCTGATTTCAGTTCTCATACTCTCAACAAGCATTCTATTCATGTTCTATTTAGTGCCACCTGTTTTACATTTTGTACTTCTTTTTCGTGATTTTACTGCTTAAAATTAGGAGCCCCAAGCATAGTACAGAAGAGCTGTCTACTGTTCCAAAGCACCAGAAGGCTTTGATGTGCCTTGGTTCATGCATAAATTATACTGCTATTGGCCGTGAGCTTATTAATGGTATCTTTTAACAGAAACACACACAAACAAGATTATGTATTGAACAGTTGACAAAAATGTGACAAGTGGCTCACAGAAACTAACAGAGTATAGAGTTGCTAATATTTCTCCTAGTAGCAATAATTCAGTATTTGCTTATTGTGTGTTTGAGGTAACTTTACAAAACAAAACTACCATAATAATGAGCATCAACTGTATACCTCTAATCAATTTGATTTTGATACACCATCCCAAGGTGAGGCAGCACTGGTGATAAAGCAGAAAATTCCCATGTGTTCTAACTATATTCCTCAATTTGTCCATTTGTATTTAATAAAATCCTGTAGTTTTAGACCTTAAAACATTTCTGTTATTGGTCATTATGACTCTGGGCCTGAAAATGAAATTATTTTCTACTCAAATCCAAATTTCAAAACTCACTATTCTTTTCTTCTTTAATATCTTCCTGTTTGGTAAAATTATAGGCAGGAAAATATCTCACTTTATCCCTCTTATAAAGCCCAAAAGTAAAAATGTGAACACAATAAACTGAACACATTGATATTGATACATGCTAACTTTAAATCAGAGAGGGAGAAAGCTGAGGCTTGTTTTTGTTGTTGTTGTTATTTGCTTTTCTTGAAACAAAAACCTTTAGCAATATTATGAATCTGTTCCTGGACAGCGAAACTACGAGCATCTTCAGACTGCCGCAGCCCTCTATTTCTTCAGTCACTTTAAAGACACAATACAATCCCTCATCCTTTCCTTTCTCTCTCCATTCGTTCTCCTTCCATGAGACAATTCCTGCACCAACCCTCCCTATTTAAAAAAGCAGAGACTACTATATGCTATATATATTTTGAACTTAAAAAATAGTGTTTAAATTTTTTAAGTTAAATAAGTAAATAGTTTTGTGATGTATTATTGTCAAAATCTGCATTAATTAGTTGAGTTCTCCAAAGAGAACCTAATATTGTATGTACACACACAAACTCAGGCAAGAGTTGATGCTGCAGTCTCGAGGGTAAATTTTTCAGTTCTTTTTTTTTTTTTTCTTTGTATGGTCAACTAATTTGATAAGGCCACTTTCATTATTGACACTAATGACTTCACTTAAAGCTCTCTGATAGTAGATGTTAACCTCACCTACAAAATACCTCCATAGCCAGGCCCAGATTCAGGTTGACTCAACAACTGGGTAACCATGTTGGCACGAATAACCAATTTTCACAGTACCTTAAGCCATAAAGTTGCTTCCACAAACACCCATAGGCAACGGCCAGGACAAGGGCAACTGAGGCAAGAGTTTGGGTCTTAAGTCCCAGCCGTTTCACTAACTGTGTGGTTTAAGTCACTTTCCTTCTCTGAAACTGAGTTTTGATTTGTTTTGCAAAATAAATAAAAGGGAGGAATAGGGTGTTAACATTTTGGTGTCATTCAAGTGATTATACGAAAAGTTTAAGGTAATCAATGAATGGCTGTAATTACGTTATTAGGGTCTATGATTTTATAACTGTATTCCCAGATAGTAATATATCCCTAGCAGGAGGGAGGTTTTTCAAAAATGTTTCAGGAGGGAAGGAAGGGGAAAAGGGGAGAAAGAAAGGGAGGAATGGAGGCTGGGAAGAAATGAAGGAAAAAATAAGTAAAGGAGGAGTGAATATCAAATTTCACTACTGAATAAAACAAAATCACTGTACTTTAGACTACAAAAACAAGACTAAAAAATAATCCTTCCTTTTAAACAATTTAGACCTGACTAGTTAATAAGTTCAGTTTACAAAGGGACATGATTCAAATATGTTAAGAAAGAAATACAGAAGTGAATATATCTAATGCATTTAATTCTTGTGTATAAGCTCAAACAAAAGGCACATTCTGACATCATAACAGGTTAAAAACAAACCCATGAGTGTGAGATCAGACACCCAAAGATTTAGACACCACAGTAGATAGATCTAAATGTGCTTTTGTACACATGGAATACTTAACAAATTAACTGATAAGCGTTGCTAACTTTAAATTTAAAACAAGTTTGCTCAGAACTTGTACCTCAGTGGCAGAGTACTTGCCTAGCATATGGGAGGCCAAGCACCACAAAAAATAAAATAAAATGACCCCATTATAATGGAAAATTTTGTAAAGGAGAACTGTAATTCAGAAAATAGGAGTAATGATAAGAGACTGAAATCTGAAGAAACAATCAGTGTTTATATCAAATTATCAAAGGAAAATAACCTTATCAGGTAACCAATAGGCCCATAAGGTTTTCCCATAACCTAGATAAAATATCCTTCGTGACCAAACAATTCCTTATGTTTCAATTCTGAGCCAAACTTCCCAGTTTCTGAATCTGCTTTGCAGGCATACTGCTATGGAGAGGCAAAACCTGGAAAAGCACATCACCCTGTGAATTAGAACAGGGAGTCTGTGAAGAAAGGCCCAGCTCAGCAGGACAGGCAGGATCGCCTCTAGGGCCCTCCCAAATGCTGGTCTTTGGGTCAGACCTGAGTACTGAATACTGAAAGGACCCAGAGACTTCAGGAAAACAAAGGAGGATTAGAAATACTTCAAAGAACAGTAGTACAGGATTTAACATGAAGAAAATCACAGCTAAGGTCCAAAGATTGGGAACTACAATGTACATATGGGCTAGAATAAAGAGTCCAGTTTTGATGGGACCCAAGGTCTATACATGGAAAGATTGATCAATATGTCTATAAAAGTAAATTTTGGCCATTTTGGAGAATTTTAACCAACCAGTTTGGAAAAAGTTTTTTATTTACTGGTAATAGGAAGCCATCAAGGATTGACTTCTCTTGTTGTTGTTGTAGAGCCTGTAAATATAAAAACTGTCATTCTGTAGTAGTATAATTAACTTGTTAAAAACATAGTGGGATGGGACTGGGATTGTGGCTCAGTGGTAGAGTGCTCACCTAGCACGGGCGCGACCCTGGTTCGATTCTAGCACCACATAAAAATAATAAAGGCATTGTGTTGTGTCCATCTAAAAAAAAATCTCTCTCTCTCTCTCTCTCTCTCTCTCTCTCTCTCTCTCTCTCTCTCTCTCTCCTTTAACAAAAAAACAAAACATACTGGGTAACTCTGAGGAAGTAACATATCCACATAGTATATTGCAACAGTCTAAGCAGGAATTAATAATAATCCAAGCTGGGAAGATAGACATTGTGATAAAAACAGAGGTGGTGAATGTGAGACTCTAAGGAAAGGACAATAGCTGGGATTCACTCAGCAACTGACTGAAGCTAGGTGAGAAAGCTAAAAAGGTTAATGCATACCCCAAGGATAGTAATTCAGAGTATGAGAGTGCTGTTTGGCTCTTTAATAACTGATATCCTGTTCTATAGCATTCAAACATCATTTCACTTAATGGTTTGAATTTTTAAATACCACTAGTTAACTAACATCCAATTCAAAATGTATAAACACTGTCTTTCTTGCAATCCAACAACCACAGTGAACTGAAGATTTCTCCAAATGTTCCAATCATCCATAAAAATAGACAAATGAAAAAGGCAAGGGTACAATCTAATACAATTGTTATGCAGAGTTTACAAGAGTAAGTGTTCAAAAAGCAAAGTTCTTCAACTAATAGTACTTGTTGTCCTTTCTTGTCAGCTGACATAGATACCAAGAACCATAACACCAATCTGACTCTTCTGAATGTTTTCTACCCCATAAACACGCCCAATGCCTCCCCCTTCCAGAACCTTATTTCCACAAAGAAATATTTAGAAAACAACAAGAGCACCAGAATCTCAGCAAGTAATTCACCAACAGTACAAGCCCAAATGTGCTTTTTTGTGCTACCTCCCTCACACACAATCCCAACTAAGAAAATGCATCCTAATGTTTAAAACAGTTACCACAGCAACCAAGTGAACAGTTAAAAAGCGATGAACTTAATCAATGCAAGTCATTGTTGGAAAGATTATCCCTTGAGACAAATCTCTCACTGCTAAGATTTTTGCTATTTATCTGAAGTTTTTTCTGAAAAGGTAAGAATGACTGACTGTTTCGGATCAATGAGATTATTTTTTTTTTCCTTTCAATGAGCTAAAGCTCCCAGTAGATCTGAGCTGTACTTTTAATCGTGATGTTAATCAATAACAATTACACCCAAAAGAATGCCAACATGGGTTTTCCAGGAAATCTCACAGGTTTTAAAGTGCTGTACTTGTAGAAACAGTCAATGCTATGTGTTGTAAAATAGGAGTTAGCTTGGTCTCTTGCCATTTCATTAGTGGAAGACTACAGTGCTCTAGACCCAGAAATGTCAGCATAATGCTGCTTAAACTATAATGTCCTAAGAATCACCTGGAGATCTTGTTAAAATACAGGTTCTCATTCACTTGGCCTGGGATGTGGCCTGAGATCTCTGTTTCTACAAGATTGTGGGTGATGTCCATGCTACCAGTCAGCAGACCACACTTGAAGTGTCAAAATGTTGGACACCATCTTAGATTGGTCAGCAGAAAGAGTACACATCATACACAATTGCTGAAGAATGCTAATAAATGTAGGATTTCACCATAAGGGAGATTCTACTTCTAGGTCTTCCACCTCACACTGCCCTTCTTGGAAAATAAGAAGAAAAATGGTAAGATTAAACTTAGCTCAAAAAGTAGCAGTTTTTAAATATACTCCAAGGACCCCTAGTTATTTGGGATATGAATAGGTGTTGACAAAAATGAGAATGGTGCTAAGAGGCTCAATGGTCATAAAACTAAACTAAACAAAATCAATTATACTGGCCACTGCTGTTAAGCAGTTTCCTTTACCCACATTGTTCTGAATATAGGAAGTAGAATAAGCTATTTAATCTTCACAGCAACTGTATGAGGCAGGAACTATAGAGTCATTCCCATTTTGCAGATGTGGAAAAGGGAGCAAGCAGAGGTGAAATCACTTGACCAGAGTCACTACATAAGTGGATGAGGGGTGGAGCCAGGACTCAACTACTCTGGAGCTGGTAGCCTCTCAGAGCATGGCCTCTGCTCTTTGGGACACATGCATGCTTCAGTACTGAAGTGTGAATCACCACAAAGAGAAGCAAATGCTTATAACCTGCCAATAAAGGGGAATATGCAGTGGAGTAAAAATAGTATATGAAGACAAACTAGAGAAGGTTGAAAATCAGAAAGTAGAAATAATTCTTGGAGAAATAATAGGTGCAAGAGAGTGCATTGTGGAGGTGGACACATCATCATCCATACACTGAAGACTCACCTGCTTGGCAGAAAACACCCAGAGGGGAAAGCAAGTCAAGTCCAAGATATCCTCAACCACCAGAGAATACCAACAGTTTGTTCCCCTCAAATACACTAAAAAGAGCTCTCAAGAACAACAGAGTCATGACTGTTCTTATATTACCCAATTTACAGATTATCTGGGTCTCCTTCTTCTTTCTACAGGAGTGTTTGATTGGACATCTTGCTTCCAAGAACAACTTTGTGAAACTGTTGATAAAATCAGCTTATTTTGCTCTGACTTGGGCATCTAGCAGTAGGTTTAGGAAAAAGAGGTTAGGGTATAAAACTAATGATAAAAGAAAACTCTCATTAATCCTAGATTTCAGTGACTCCTCTTTGCCTGGCTTTCAGGTTTCTGGAGGAGGAAACACACTGAGTGGATCCAACCTGGATTCTGTGGTCTGAATTAGAAAGCGGAAAGCGCATCTCACAGAGTTGATTTCAGGTCAGGCAGAGTGATAAACAGCACAGTTGTTTGCTTACATGAGCAATGGGAAACAGTTCAGATTGTTCAGACAAGCTGTAAAGCAAAAAAAAAAAAAAAATGACCTTGGAAAATTCTGAAGTTCACATATCCCTAATGCAATCTATATGCAGAGGTGCTCTTGGAAAACTCTATTACAAACTGAAGGAAAAGAAGAATTTAACTGGAGACAAGGAATTGCCTTTAAGCATTCTGCAATGATCATTGTGTAAATATATTTCCAAGCACCAAATGAACACAGCTTCATGCAAATAAAACAAGACATGTCCTTCAATCTCAAAAACTGAAACCTATCATAGAATCTGAACTTGTTCCTCATCTCCTCCCCACCTCTATTTGTAAGGTTCTAAGTTGAAGCATCCTAGTTTTGTTATGCTAGTTCTTCAAACCACACTTACAAACTTTCAAATATTTTAATTTTATCTAAATGTTTTCCATTAGCATGTTCCTTTTTTATAAAAATCCTTCATTGTCCCAAGACACAAATCATATCCTTTTGAATTTCAGATGAAAACATTTTAGGCCTATTTATGATTTTATTTCAATAGACATGTATACATATGTAAAGCAGTTTCAATGTTATTTTAAAATACATTTCACTAGG
Organism: Urocitellus parryii; assembly: GCF_045843805.1. NCBI lineage: Eukaryota > Metazoa > Chordata > Mammalia > Rodentia > Sciuridae > Urocitellus > Urocitellus parryii. The sequence goes on from NC_135536.1 coordinate 42,359,872, forward strand.
TCTTGCTGTGTTGATATTAGCACCGCACTTAAGAAAATGCTTCCAGGTGGCAGGCACCTGCTCCGGCTTTGAAACCCCAACCCTAAAACCTATACTCAGGCACTAAAATTGGGAAGAGCAACAAACTATATATTTCAGCACCTAGTAGTTTTGGCAGCTCATTTGGAACTGGTTACTGCCAGCTGGGCATTTTGCCATTTCCTTGAGGCAAAATTAAAGTGGAAGATGCAAGGGTTTTATTGTAATTTTCCACCACATATTTATATCATTATGGGTTTTGTGCTGCTCTAGTCTCCACACAGTCTCACTAAATATCTTCTTATTATGACACTGAGATTTGAAGCAAATATAGGATGATGCAATGAAAACAAGTGGGCAGTGTGTATAGTAAATGATTGCTGAAGATAACACCATGTCTATCAGAAAGAACGACATAATTTGCAGGGCCCCTTATTCAAAAGGCAAAGGAATGTACCATTAAAGGTACTAAAATACCCAGCTTTTTCCTTTCTTTCGCAGCTTCTCCCTCAATGGTGATGTGATCCCTCAGGAACAGGGATACCCACACAGTGGGTCCACCCCCCCATCCCATGTGTCCACAGCACAGTTACTGCCCACTCTCCAGACTTTGATTACCCCCTGCCACCAGGCACTAGGACAATACTCTGCACCAAGTAGGGAAGTCTAGCCAGGCACTTCCCATGTACAGTTCCTCTGCCCAACCCAGAGACAGAGGAGCCCTGAAGCAGTCCCATCCCTAGGCAAGGATGCCTTGGGAATCTAGACCAGGGGTGGGCAAGAGACTCATCCTGAATGGAGACAGCCACATCAATGCCCTGCTCTGAGGCCTGCAAAACTCTTGCTCCAGACTCCTGCCTTCCCTGCCAGGGACAGAAGAGAGCAGTGGTTGTTAGACAAAGGCAAGGAAGGAAGAAGCCAGGTAGGGCTGGCTCCTAGGAGGTAGGGGAACAAGCAGCAGAGAACCCACCAGAAGGAAGCTGCATCTGAACCAAGGCTTCAAGACCTGGGGCAGGCACCACTGTCCCATTCAACTTCACTCACAAAACACAAGTGTACACAAAAAAATTAAGGATTTCAAGAGAGCTAAGTCAGAGCATTAAACCCCAAGCCAACTGCACTCATGGCTGAGTGATGAAGCCAACCCTGATGTAAGTAAAAATCCAAGGCCTGTGCTCACTTCTGCAGCACACACACTAAAATTGGATAGATCTCATTACCCTAGTTGTGATTCTACACTGTAGGTTTGTAAAATATAATTGTGAGAAAATGTGTCACGTTACAAAGGATCTCTCTGTATTATTTCTTCTAAGAGAATATTGTAATTATCTGTATTACAAAAGGATCCAAGGACTATTAAATGGGCATGTACAACCTACAGGCAATTATTATCCAAACTATCTAAATAGGGAGACATTCAGAACATTAATTTCACATCCATATAACATAAAAGAGCAATACATAAAATAACTTGTTGAATACAAAATCTCTAAACACCATATTAACCATGTGAATTCTTCCTCATGAAGAATATGTTCAGCTATATTTCTTGTTAAAACATCTCTTACTTAGCCTGTAATCCCAACAGCTTGGGAGGCTGAGGCAGGAGGATCATTAGTTCAAAGGCAGCCTTAGCAATAGCAAGGCACAAAGCAACTCATTGAGACCCTATCTACCTCTAAATAAAATACAAAATAGGGCTGGGGATGTGGCTCACTGGTCAAGTGCCCTGAGTTCAATCCCTGGTACACCCCCACACATAAAAGAAAATATGCCTTCCAGAAACTAGAAATATACTTTCTGAAGTGGTCTATGTAAAAGCATGCCTGAATTCACAAAAGACAATCTCATGTGGTAGTGTCAAAGTCAAACTTTAAATGTTAAATTCTTGTAACCAGAAATTGATATGTGTGCCATTTAAAACTGAAAATACATATTTGATGTGGGTACAGTTACTTTTCTATGCAAAAGATCAAATATCTTGCTTGTCAGATGCTAAAACACCAGAGTATACTAAGAAACATTCGAACATTTTAAGCTGAGTTCCTAGAACTGGTCCAGGTGAGAATTCTGTTTTGGTGTTTAATGCCTGTGCATGTAACCAAATGCCCAAAGGGGATCAGTCTTGTTACAATCCTAGGGCAACAACACGGCCAAGTCTAAAGGACCTTGGAGACTGAGACGACCCAAACGGCACTTATTCCTATTTAGATGTGCTAAGGGAGGTAAAGGAAGAAAGATGCTTAATACCACATAGCCTAGAACATTTGCAATATTCAATAGATGTTAGCAATTAATATTAATAACTGCAGTATGCTCCCTAACTGACCCTCCAAGTGTTTAATACTAATTCTCAGCCTAAATTATGCAACCATTGACTATATTTACCATTTCTTGTTCTGTCACAAGATGCTCTGTGCCTAGATCAGCCCACCTTCGGTTTTAGTCAGAACTTTACAGAGACCTATAGAATTGTATAAGAGAAAGAAAGAAGTTTGGGATCCAAATTAATTTTGCCACTGCTAACTCTGTACTTCTGGTAAATATGGGGCTGTTCATTAGCAAAATGGAATTTGAATTTCAAAGATGAATGAATATTCATTCACTTTGAGTAATTACATACTAAGGCATCAGAATCTATTTGTTGAATGAAAGACTGAATTAATGAATGGGTATGTGCAGACTTCTCTGCAACCTGGCTCCTTTCTTCTCTTTATTCACTAAATTCCCATGCAGTTTCATTTCAAAGTTAAAATATCAAAGTGGAAGGGGTGGGACCCCGATAGAACAGCACTGTGCTCATGACCTCACTTGACTGTATCATGTGGTCCCGCTGCATAATTAATCATTGTCAGCAGCAGTCAGGTGTAAGCATGCCAACAACTCTATGTCACGGTTTGCCAGGTGTGGTGAATTACTGCATCTTCGTCTAGCCAAGCTTTGCGCCTGGAAGTCTAACAAAAAGCACTTAAGAACCTTCTGAGGCAGGAGAGCAGTGTTGGCGGATGATCAAGGACTCCCTGCTAGTGGTGCCCCAGTTTGGTTCTGACAGTCCCAAGTTCTTATAAATGTCTAGGCTCCTGATACAAAGGAAGAGGGCTTTTCCCTGCCTCATCTTGGTTCCTGTGAGTTCTGAATAGCTCACCTCTTAGGTCTGTCTGCATGTGCCCTCACTGCAGTCTGCACACCTGATTTCAGTGCACTTTCTCAAAGGTATATTCAAAACCCTCTCCACTCAGCTTAGGCTCAGATCCCAGGCTGGCTGCATGCCCTGTCTCGGCAATTCCGGGCTGCCTCCACTGCTGGCACCAACACAAATACAGCTTTGTATCTACTACCAAAAAGACCTTGAATCTGTTCTGTTCTCTCATCGATTCCTTAGCACTTGAAACTAAGCTAATTATATTTCATGCAATTTAATTGACTATAGACAAAACTTTTAACAACTAAGCAAAATATAGGCAAGAGCCAACCTGAATTGTGACACTGTGCAAACAGTGTAAATGATGGCTAAATATTTAAATAAACACCAATCTAAACTAAGATGACAAAATGTATGGTTTTACAGATGAGCAATACATCTGTATTGATTCTTTTTTTAATTTCCTTTTTATTTTCAATCATTGTTATTTTTCCTCTACATATATCCTTTGGGGCTTTCTCTTTTTTTTAAATTTCATTTATTTATTTATTTTTATGTGATGCTGAGAATCGAATCCAGTGCCTCACATGGGCTTGGCAAGCACTCTACCACTGAGCTACAACCCCAGCCCCTATGTTGATTCTTAAAAATAAATTTTCTAAAATATGCCAATAAATCAACTGCAATTCCAAGTTCCCTGTTAATTCAAGCTCTATTGAAAAGGTTTCTCACTAGCTTTAAAACTCAAAAGTTACTTTTAAAAAAGTGTATAAAATGACCTTTTAATCATTAAATAAAAATTACCACAGTGGACTTCACACTACAACATTAAATCTTGATATGATAAAATTACTATTAGGCATATCTACATTATTTAAAATAATCAAATATGATAATCAGTTATTTATTTCTAATCCCCTAGTAGATCATTGTTAACATGAATACTATGGAATCTTGTGGTTTATATGCTTCCAGTATATTCTCACCCCCCCCCGTTCCAGAAATTCAGTATTTAAATGTCCCTAGAGGGAAACTATTCAAAGCAAGATGCTAAACATGACAATGCAAGGAAAAATCCATCCAAGTATAAAATGCATGTATTTGGCACACACTCAAGTCTGAATATGAAAAGAGAAGACCCTAAAAATGGGGAGACAATCAATGGTAAAAATCTAACCATTAAGATCCTAGAACAATCTACAGAACTATGAAATGGAACATTCACTAAGAATTCAGCTTAATATGTCTTATAACACCCACCCTGTCTGAACAGTGAAACACAATTCATTGTCTCAGTGTTCTTCCTAAGGCACCAGTAAGAATGCACATACTATAAGATTCTTAAGTGGAGTTCACTAAACACTTCCAACTCCACTTCTCAACTCTAGCCCCCATTTCTATTATCTGATGAACTACAGAAATTACAATAGCACCTATATCTACCAATTTAAAGTGGCATCTCTTTTCCACACATTAAAATAATACTAATTTCTTCATTAATTTAAGAAAATATTTCTACCTCTAGTGTAGGTGTTAGCAAAGAGAACACTCTAATAACCAGAACATAGTCAACAGTTAATCAAAACTCCTCTTAAAAGCTTTTTATCAGCAGTTGATAGAAATCAGTAGAGAGAGATAATCAGATATCCTGGGCTATCAGCACTGCCTAATAAGGGGAATAATCATGTACCACACGTTAATCAACAACAACAGAAACATGGTGATAGGGAGCTGTGTTCATTGATTTAAAACTATATTTCCTTGTTACTTAAATCTGTTGTTATGAACTCTATATAACATCATTAAAATTGTTACCTATGTATGCATTTATATAATCTGGAAAATTATTTACTTAAGTTTTAATCATATGAAGTCCAAAAAATGAACTTGTTTTAATTGTCTATTATGCTTAAGTACTAGTTGATTTTTTTTTCTCTTGAAATATATCCTCAGCTGCATCAGTGCTAATCATCAGAAGTTTACAATTACTCTGATTTGCCCTCTGTAAAGATGTCAGTTTGGGGCTTCTTTAGCCCTGTTGACAATTTGTTATTTCAATGAATTGTAAAATTGTCACCCAGTATATAATGTTCTCGATGATGTAAATGATCTGTTCTCTGTAACCTAATGTCTCAGCACATTGAAATGCTCCCAAATTCCTGGAAGCCCAAGAGATCATGTTTTCTCTATTCCTGCCTTCAGAATGAAGGAGACTACCAGTGACTTACTAGACTCCAAAATGATTCATTCTATTATATTTAAATAAAAAAGATATATGAAGGCTTGAAGTATTACAATGCAGTTTCCAAATATACACTTGGATTTTTCTGCAAGCTACAGCATTTTTTTTAAGAGTGACAACACGCTTCCTAGGATCATCTTCAAATATATGCTTTCTTTCAAGTTTATATACCTAACATCTGTTGAATTTTAAACTAAAATGAATGTGTTACATAGGAACAAGAGAGCGGGCTTCTGCCAAACCAACGGGCAGGCAAGCTGTGAGTGATCAGAGGTTTGAGGGCATATAAACATATTTAGCCTTTTGTAGTTAGAGATTTCCTCAAACAACCAAGGCACAAGCACAAATGGTAAATTGATATGTCTTGGTTTTTGAAAAGACTAAATTTCAAAAAAAAAAAAAATCACATTCCTTCAGGAAAGGGTCCCCTAGCTTTGCAGAGGACCCTGAGAAGAGCTGTGAATTCTGGTTTCCACCACTTATACCATGAGAGAAAAGGATGAGCACAGTGAGATCAGAAGAAAGGGAGAGCTTTCGTTTTACTTAACAAACAGATACGATTTACTATTATAGGCACTATCTTAATAATACTGCAAGTGTTATCTCAATAGACCCTCATGATAACTGTATAAGTAGTACTATTGTGTCATCCCATTTTAAAGATGAGAATACAGAGGACAGAGAAGAAGTAACTTGCCTGAGATCACTGCATTTGTGAACTTCTGAGCCAGGATTTGAACCCAAGTAGTGAGATCCCCAGAGTCTATGTTCACAACCTCTGCCCAATCTTGCCTCTGCCATCCACTGCTTCCAGGATTCTAATAAGCTCCTCCCAAAAAGCCAAGAAAGAAAGAAAACATCCTAACTATAGAGGAAAAGAAAAGTGTATAGCTTTGGCATTTTTTCTTTCTCAAAGGCAACTATTTTTTTCATTAAAAAAAAAAAACTGTCTTCCAAACACAAATGACAAAAACAGCAGGGAAGGAAATGCTATTTTCAAGTTTCTAGGAGGTTATCATAAACAATGAAGAGAGAAAAATAAATTAAAGTTTTTTTAAAAAAAAATGGCATTCGACAGCATCCCTTCTACCTCACTGCCTATGACAAAAGACTGCCCTGTGTGTGGTGGCCTTACTGAGCACCCTACAGTGTGAAAATGAAGGATGACCATGCTTGGAAAGAAAAGAGAAGCATATTGTAAGCAAGTGTAAATGCACAGTAAGGTCTGAATGTTGTGGAAATAAGCCCAGGCTGCTTCTCAATTCATGAGTTTAGCTGAGATGGCAGAACAGATGATAAACAACAGCAAACAGAGACACCACTCCACACAGTTCTCTCCAGTAGTGAGGATAAATATCCATAGCAGCCTATTTAATTCAAAGCTAATTTACTTCCTTGTTTAACCAGTCTAAATATTTGCTATCTATTAAATATTCATGCATTGTGTTTTAATACCTTCAGGGTTTTATTCTCCAAGGAATTAATTTATAAGTACCTGTAGTCAAAATAGCACACTTTTCTGAAAATAACAACTAAAGCTTTTATTCAAAGTCTTATTAAAATATCAATAAATTGGTCATAATGTAGGTCTAAAGAAGAATTTAATCTTATTGGCATTTAAGATCTCAAACATTGAAAAAATATATATATTTCATTTGAGAAAAACTGTCACCTTTTCTCTGGTAGAGCTATTTTGTTTTAGTATTGATGGAAATTCAATAATGGTATTTTATTTCTTCATGCAGTACCAGAAAGGAACTATTTATTTATCAAATATTAGACCATTCAATCAACTTCTTTTGCATATAGTTTTTGAAGGGGTTCTATTTTATTTTTATGTGAGTTTCACAAATAGGATCAGTTTACTCACATAAAATAAAGTAATAATTTTCATGTAGTTCTTACTTAGCTATGGCAATAGCCTACTAGTACTATGAATTCAACTACTTGTTAGTTTAAGAAAAAGAAATGACTAAGGAAAATCTACAGACCACCCAATTCCAAAATAAGGAATGTTCTATCAAAAAAGGGTGAGGAAGCCTACACTGTTTTCTTTAAAAATGTTAGTCAATGTCATCAAGAAAAGGCTTGGAAATGTCCACAGTAAAGGAAGGTCAGGGGATGTCAAGACCAAATAAAATACCTTATCTGGGCTAGAACTTGTACTGGAAGAGGGTAAAATGCTCTAAATGAACTTTCTGGCTCAGTTGATAAAACTGAACCACAAATGGTAGTCTAAAGTATTTAATGAATCATAAATTTACTGAGATTGATAATTACACTGATTGTACTCAAGAGTACCTGATCCTTGGGCAATACACACTGAAGGAGGTAAGTGCAAAGGACCAGGGTATGCAAGATCCTCAAATGGTTCAAGAAGAAAGAGTATGAGAAAAGCAGAGCACCAGATGATAAAGAAATGAGGTAAAAGATTTAGGTGAATTGGTATCAAAGCTAGAGGAATTGTCCTTGTATTATTTTTATTATTGGAAATCTTGCTGTAAATTTGGAACTAATTCTAAATTAAAAAAAAAAAAAAGAAAACATTTGACCTGCACCAACAATAGGAATTAACCACCAGACACAAGAGCTCAGTCCTTCCAAATCCTAAAAGCCTAGAGTCTCCAACACCTACCTTAGTAAACTATCATAATCAAGTCTCAAACACTTGGTTCATAGCATATGTCAGTTATTTCTAACAGTAAGGTTTCTCCACAGGGCATTACTAGATACATACCAGTTCCTCAGCCCCCATGACAAGAAGATAAGGTTAGGTTGTTACCATATAAGCCCCAGTAACAAGGGCATTCAGAACCAATGTCTTCTGGATACAACTCTATTGGTCTGATTAAGTAAATACTCATTTAGTGAACTTACTATGTGCAGGCACTAAGATATATTCTAGAAAGAAAAAAAATGAATAAACTTTGGCACTAATCTTAAGAAACTCAACCACTTAAAGGAGAAAAGGGCACAGAATTCTGAAATAACAAAAAGAATCTATGAAATGCCCTTGTGATACCAAGTGCTCCAAAAGGCTTCAGTGAGAAGACAACATTAATTTTATTCAATAAATATTTGCTCTGTGTCAGGGAAAGGAACCTTAAGGACGAGTAAATACCCCATTCCCCCCAACTGACAGGAAAAGAAGTGAGAAGGAAATCCCAGGTGAAATCTACCAATAACATAAAAAACCGGCAGAAAGCCATGCAAGGGCAAGTGTTTCCACTGAATAGCAAGGGAGCTGGTATGACCATAAGAACAACATCTACTGAGGTTGTGGATAATGGGAAGGTAAAACCAATTAGGAGAAACAGCAAGAGAGTCCTATGAAGATAATTAATAGAATATTTTCTGCAAGAAAACCTAAGTGATAAAATTGCTTTAGAAAGACCATTCTTGTTGAAATGTTCAGTGTGAATCATTAAGACAGAAGTTAGGTTCAACAGTTCTCTTGTAATTCCAATCGTCTTCAAGTGTTGAGAGATCAAAGTTTGAATGGAGACAAAATGAACAAGGAAAGGGAGATAAATGGACATAGATGTATGAGGTTTAGCCACCACTGATCTCCTCTGATGAGATATGGTGGGTGGAAGCTGAGATGGAAGTCAAACTCTGGAGGTCATTAGTGGTGACCAAAGAAAAGGGGGAAAGACCAAATTAACTTTGAGTGTACTGAGTTTAAGAGTCTGCTGTGGTGTGCTTAGAAACATCTGATAGAGAATTTAGAATCATGGGAAATGCACTGAAGTTCCAGGGAGAAGTCAGAGTAAATGTCAAGATGCTGTGGTCATTAGGCATCAGCGATAATGAGCAAATACAAGAACATTTTCATGATTTCTCTTTTTTTTTTTTTAAGAGAGAATGGGGAGAGTGATGGGGGCGTTGCAGTTTTTTTTTTTTTTTTAGAGAGAGTGAGAGAGGGGAGAGAGAGAGAGAGAGAGAGAATTTTTAATATTTATTTTTTAGTTCTCGGCGGACACAACATCTTTGTTGGTATGTGGTGCTGAGGATCGAACCCGGGCCGCACGCATGCCAGGCGAGCGCGCTACCGCTTGAGCCACATCCCCAGCCCTCTTGATTTCTCTAAGGAAGGTTTTGGAGACCAAGAAGACAGTTAAGGATAGATATCTGAAAATGATCAAAAAGAAAACAAGCCAGAGGGATGAAGGATAATGAGAAGAAGCGGAGTTACATGGTAGCACACAGTACCAGTACCTTGTGTATGGGCCAGGCACCCAGTAACCAAAGTTCAGCCAACATTCAAGACTTCTCACTGTGGCTTTCCATCCACCAGATGCTTTGCCAGATCCTGACCATTCAAGCAGTCCTAGTTTTCTGCTCTTTCAGAATGACATGTGACTTGGAGGTTTGGATAGAGAGTTCCAGTTATCATTCTGTTCACTTTCTTACACAAAGAATTGCAGAATTAAACAAAGGACTTTAAAAGGAAGCATGATCATGGTCACACTAGAGGATTAAAAACCATCAGGCTCATAAAAGGAAAAGAATGTTCACAAAAGAATTCTTTAATACATTCACCCCTCTTCAAAATATTACAATAAACCATTGTTAATATAGCGCAAACGTTCCAATTGCAACACAGCAAAGCCTGGCCATTCTGGGTTAAACAATAGCATCCTCCACAAGGAATGTGTGTGGATGCACAGTGAGAGCATGTGTGCCTGCACACACAGACCCACACATGACCTCCTCAAACAGTCAGACTCCACAGTCAGAGCAACCTTTTAAACACTTTGCCTTTATCGCCCGCAGCGACCACCAGTCTGGTGCAATCATCTATCCTCTCCCCGAAACAGTGATACCTGTAATCAGTAACTCAGCATAGCAACCAGGTTTTACAACTAACTCCATGAATCAATTTGTTCTATATTTAAATTTTTCCATTTTAAATTTCATGATTAATGTACTACCCAGATCCTCAATGTTTTTGACCTCCCAGGTCACTATGGAAAGCAATCTGTTTTTCTTGTACAGTCATTTGAATAAATAATACCCAGTCATCTGACTACAAGTATTCATTACACATGAGCTATAGAAAATAATCAGTCTCAGATCAAGTTTAGTAGCTTCAAAACAAATGACATAGGTATGATTTATACCGAATCCTTTGAATATTTTTTTCCTCTAGAAACTGATCTGAATTTCATCCTATATTCACTGCACAATCTTCTTTTTTGCATTTTGTGTCTATTTCTCTAGGGTAACACTCGCTTTATGCCTTCTAACTTAGCAAATAAACTTAGATCCAAAATGGCTTTACCGTTTGTCTAGCATGTTAATAGAGCAATAATTATTTTAGTGCTTCAATCTGGACAGTCAAAAAGATGACCTTATGATGAGCCTCCTGTAAGAGAAACAGTACTGTTTATAAATAAAATCTCATGCTGAAAGATCCTTAGCTTTCAAAGGGAGAAAGCAATCACTGTTTGCAGGCAGTTAATGTTCTGCCCTTTACTTTAGGTACATAATATCTAGATTTTCATCAACATTTTTTAAAATGTTGCTCTAAGTACAGAATCCTGGGTTTTGTTCATGCATATCTGGAAACTATTCTGCTTAGGGAATATCCCACAAGAGGCTAGGATGCAAAAGCACATTCTCTACTGATGCTTGCTACTAAGAAAATACTCCCCCGGTTCATGCTTCAGTCCTATGAAATTCTTAAAGGGACGTCTGACTAAAGAAGAGCTAGACATTTCTGTGAAGAATGGAGATACCAAAAAAAAAAAAAAAAATCCCCAAGGAAATTTCAAAGTTAAGCCAAAAGTAAATGAAACAACAGAATAATTAATTCAAGACTGAAGCAGTGCCGTTAAGTTAAAAAGTCACATTTAGAATCAAAGGCAATGAAATTCCAACATTAACAGGCTGGGGAACCTTAGACAAGTTGTTGACTTTGCTGAAACTCCAGATGGAAAGAAAGAAATATAGCATGTGAACAAACTAAGCCTAGCATTCTGTACCCACAAGCACTCACTAAATATTACCTTTCTGCTTGGCTTTCCACCTTGATAATATAAATGACAACATCATTAGGGAATTCCATAATTTTCCATTGTGTGTGTGTGGTTTACCTTTCAATGATTACTTGTCAGCCTTTAAACAAAGAATAGCACAAATATTCCATTTTGATAAATGTTAAGTAACCAACACAAGTGAATTCACAAGCTGCTATTTTGAATGTTTATTATTTGCAGAGCCTATGTATTCACAGAAAAATGCAAAAGAGAAAGCCATTCAACTGTGGACATATTAAAGTATATATTCAATTAGTAAGTATAAACAAGGCTCATAATTTAAAAAATACCCTGGGTCCTAACCCCATTGAGTATATTGTTCCAAATAACAACATCACTGAATAAGTACCATATTACCACTTCCTTTGTACTACCTAGTAAACCGAATCAAATACAAAACACTCTTTAATGGGCCACTGTCCTCATTATATAACCTAGTAGCTGACATGAAAGGGAAAAGGATCAAATCCACTTTTGTAAAGTTCTTTGGTAACAGGTCAGCGGACAGAAACCTTAGAATGGGACAATTAAAGTTGTTCATAGAAGAGGAAAAAAGGTTTTTAATCATTGATTCCCAGTTGTAAAGATTCCAGAACATCATATTCACACTAATAAACATTTTTCATCTTAATGATGAATAGCCACCTGCTGAAGTCTAAAGAAACAGGAGCCCACTCCTAATTGGAAACTGCAAGACTGAGTGTATTTTCCATTGTGTGTTTTGGCTCTCCAAATGTTCAATTGGAGAACTCTAAGGCAAACCTTAGAAATTCCCTCAGTGCCCCATAAGCTGACACATTTTTCGGACACACTGCATGTATTCATTTTAATCAGAATATGCACAGTTGGAATGTAATGCTTGAGGCCCTTGCATTTTTTCATCAGTGTGTGTGAATTTTAAGTGAGTTTTCGCCACGGTGAGGCTGCAGCAATTCTGTACTTGGGAAGTTCTTAAATGGAAATAATAGGACCCAAATGTTCTAATGTTCCTTTATTCATTTCAGAGAAATAGCCTCTGTCACACTTGCAGTCTTCTGCCAACGTCTACATGGATCAAACTTAGTGGTAGCCGACTAAGCTAAATAATGTTTTGTCCAAGTTTCCAAAACAAGTTTTCACAATTTTCCATTTGTGAAAATTAAAGGTAAGAAATACACTTTGCCATTTCAAATGACCACAATGATTTGAAGAACAGATTTGATTTTTCACTCCCATCCTCCTTCCAGACCCTGACTACCATTCTTTAAGTAGTAGTAATAGTAGTAAGGTGCTCTCTTTCCTTCCCTGGTGAATGAGATCTATCAACTGAAAGTCAATTTAAACTCAATATTGTTTTCTAAAATCTGGGCTCCATACCAATTCTCAGGGGGGAAAATGTGACATTCTCCAACTATAACCTCTGTAGCAAATAATCTGTCAAAAATTTTATTTGAAAACAAACAACGTGGGCTGAGGATGTAATTCAATGGCAAAAAGTTTGCCTAGCATGCACCAAGCCCTGGGTTCAATCTCCAGAACTGCAAAAAATAAAAAAATAAATAAATTAGAATCATGCTACTCTAAGTATAGGTCAAGGACCAACAACAGTGAATATCACCTGGGAATATGTTGGGAAGGCTCTTACCCAGGCCTACTACATTCAAATTTCCTATTATAATGAGTTCAGGTTGACCTATTTGCACAGTAATGGTTGAGAGGCACCATCTTAGAAGATAGTATAACCATGGACAAACAATTTCCACACTAGTGTAACTTTTCTGGTTTCTCATTCCAGAATGGAGTTATTAAAATGTTAAAGGGTAGAGCAATAGGGTTATTTCTGGAAGAGAAAGTTAGACTTAAGTATTTCACATTTATAGTATGAATGGCAGTATGACCATTGGTTTCATACTCATCTGATGGCCTGCAGAACTCCCTTTCTGATACCTCCTCCTGCTTGGTATCCCTCTTCCCAAAGCATCATTTTCCACTCTCATTTCCTCCACACCTCCTTTTTGTTCATCTCTTTTTATTTCCTCCTTTCCTTTCCATTCTATTTACTCCAACTTTGTCCTTCAAATTCTCTTACCTAATAATGATAGTGAATCCTATTCATACATTTTATTCTCCCTTGACTAACAGAAGACTTTGTTGGTCCTTGGATCTTTAGGGACAGAGGAGGGTAAAAAAGATCCTCTATTCCTGAATTTACACAATCATAAAGAAATTCAAACAGTTAATAATACTTAACCTAATGTTTAAAAGGCACATGCATGCACTCTTATAGTTTCATTATGTAAGTTTTACAGGATAGGATCAGGCAAAATATGTACTGAATTAGATATAAACACCTTGCAATCATCTGTTGAAGTTTTTAAATGGCTACAAAATTTTTGACACTTCTCCATTTAGAGAAGAGATCTGCATCCCTTTCTGGACAGGCTTGTGACTGCTTCAGCCAACAGAATGCCATGGAAATAATTGGTATGTAACATCTGTGGTTAGTTCTGAAGAGGACAATGGCACTTTCCCCATCATTACTTGGAACTGTCCTTCTTTTAGGGGGCCACTCATGGTAACTAGCCCAAGTTGTACAGTGTTGACACACACATACAAGCAGTCCACTGGATGGCCCCAGCAGAGCCAAGACTTCCATCATCATTGCCCACAACTCTCAGATGGAAGTGAAAAGGACTTCAGATGATTCCAGACCCAGCCATTCAAGTCTTTCTACCCAGACCTCAGACATCATGGAAGAGAGACTAAAGAGTACCTGTGACCTATCTTCATTCCTGACCTATAAAATTCATGAGCATAAAACAACACAAGTTGTTTCATATCACTAAGTTTTGGGGTAATTTGTTTCACAGTAAATAAATACTGGCATAAGGCCCACCCTTAAAATAAATGAATCTATTAAATTTTTTTTTTAGGTATCTAGCACCAGATCCTCTTTAAACAGGATCTAAAATAAAATGTTTTATAAAATGAATAAAAAAGAGTACCACTGGGTACTTTTAATTTTTACCATTTTTTATGATGTGTTTTTCCCCCCTGTGCTGGAGATGAACCCAGGGTCCTCCTACATGGTAAGCAAATGCTTTACCACTATGTTACAATTTTTAAATTTCTAATTAGGAGGGGGGAAATGCTTACTTGTATGTTTGTTTGTTTCTAGCTACTCTTGATATGGTAAGAGACCTTCTTTAAAGGAATTATACTTAGGCACTAATCCTATCATAACATATTTCTCCAATAACACAGAAACCTCACATCCAAGAAAAACAGAACCTTGTTCAAGTCCAGACAACTTCAAGACTTAAATCTTAGCATTATGCATATTTTGGACCAGATGTTGTTCCTAGTCACATGCTATGATTTTAGGTTTTTTATTTTTTCTTTTCCACTAAGTTCATATTTACTGCTAAAATATTCCTTTTAAACTTGTTTTGCATATCAGGGAAAATAAACAAAACACAAAAATGAAAGACAGCTGATTCACTTATTTCCTCTAGGCTGACAGATTTCATAGAAAGCGCTTTTGTAATAAAAATATTAATGAAGTAGCAATGTTTTGTACAGACATTTGCTCCTCTGTCTACTTCATTTATAAATACATTTTAATGAGGTAATAGAGACTACACAGCTCTGCAAGTGTTCCTTTTTCTAACATTTGTTCTGAATTCAAAGATTAGAAACAGCTAATCTGCTGCATTTGGGGGCTGGCTTATGAATACAGCACTTACAGCACATTGTTTGAGCATCTGGAAAGCTAACATCTCATAAATAGCCCATCCTCCCAAACATATGATTAGACAATAAGGGTAATCTGAAATTTGTTTAAAATCAGTAGCCATAAAGTAGACACAGTGTGCTACAAATTGTCCCTCCCTCCCTCCCCACCCTCCAGCCCAGAGCATGTATTGAAACATGGTTAAAGGGACTTCGTTTGCCAATAAGATATTTAGAGTGGAGTTTGTCTTTGCACAATTGAATTATACACATTGTCAAATCCTCTCATTTATGAAGTCTATATTTTACTGAATTATGTCTAAGAATTAAGTCAGGTCTATCCTGGAGGTACTGTTTCCTCAAATTCATATTTGTGAGTGTGTGTGTGTGTGTGTGTGTGTTCATGTATTTAGCCATAAAATACCTTCTAATCAATACACAGAAAAAAAATCACATATAACACAACTGGGAGTAATAAATACATCAAGCTTTTGGTGCTGGGGATGTGGCTCAAGCCATAGCGCGCTCGCCTGGCATACGTGCGGCCCAGGTTCGATCCTCAGCACCACATACAAACAAAGATGTTGTGTCTGCCAAAAACTAAAATATTCTCTCTCTCTCTCTCTCTCTCTCTCTCTCTCTCTCTCTCTCTCTCTCTAAAAAAAAAAAAAATTACATCAAGCTTTTTGGAATATCCTGGATAAACTTGTTATCTAAAGAGAAGTATCTGAAAAGAAAATTAACCTTTATGATTAATGAATCCCATAAATTATGTTTCATAAATTTCAATTTTATGGTTTTAGTGGCTAACATTTATTGATAATATTTGCCAAGCACAGAATTAAGTACCCTACCTTGATTGTTTCATATTCATCTCAATATTACCTTATTAAAAAGGGGCTACTACTGGTCCCCATTTTAAAGATGAGGATACTGAGACAAAGCTTATTTACAAAACAGGCCCAATGTTACACAGCTATGTAGTTAAGCAGTTTTCCAGTGGGGGAGAAACACTTAATATGATCTCATTTTGTAAATTAAGGAAACTATAGCCAGAAAAATTAGGATTACAGTTAACTTAGTAGCAGAACAAAACCCTAATTGAATTGATCTAATATATTCTGCTCACATTCCAACAGTCATTCAAATGCATTTATTTCTCATTCTGGATGTGGTTTTCAACTTTTTACCTTCTTTTGTTTTCCCAACATGTTCCCATTCCTTCCTAAATTTACTGAGTATTTCTTGAGGTCATGTTTAGTCATTCAATTAGTTTTTAATGTTCACTTGTTATAGTATCTATAACCAACATATAAAAAGTTATTTTTAATTCATGTACATATCATATGTGACCTTATTACTCTAAATTATGCTTGTATCCATGTTAACCATGCATGTACATCCATGCTATTTTTTAATTTCAACTCATATCCATCCTATTAAGATACCATAGTATTATGTACTTATTCCCATTTTTCTCATAACAATTATACAATGAATATATTTTACATGTCTCCTTAATTTATCTTTAGAAGTTTCTCACTCAATGCATATGTGTATTACCAACTTCATTATATAGGGCCAAATATTCTCTCAGAGTGGCTATACCAGCTCACAGTGTCACTCCTTACACAGATAGGTCCCATCCCACTACCAAGTCTTTAGTGTATGAAATGCTTAAATTGCTATTGGTGGATGTATTAAGTGGTATTCTCATTCTTAGTTTCTGCATATCCCTGAGTAACATTAGTAAATTTATTTTAATTGTGTACATGTGTTGTTCTTTAAATTCATTTATCATTCACACATTTTCCACTAGTATGATTGTATTTTTCTTGTTGAGACATAAAATTTCTTTCCATTTACTTTTATATATATTGTTTTCTCTCAGACTAACATGGCTTTTAGCTTTGTTCAGAATATCCTTCATTACACGGGGAATTTAATTCCTCTTGTTCAGCATGATAAAATACAAACATGAGTATATATATTTTTTCATTCAAAATTTTTATAAAAGGGCACACTTATTATTTTTTTTTTTACCTTTCTTAGAGAAAATTAAGAGAGTAACAAGAATTGAACTGATTCCTTCCTTGCACTGAGCTAAATACCCCAAAATAACAATTTAAACCCTTGGACAATATTAATAAAATTCAAAATTCATGTTAGGTAAAATTATCCTTTTATTTTATTAATAAAAATATTAAAATATCTACAACTTTTATGAAAATCACAAACAGTAACTTATTACATGATTATACATTTTATCAGTTGGTCCATTTGTGATATTTTATGTTATCCCTTTTGTACCTGACATCACACTTGCCATATATATTTCCTTCCTTAAAGTCAATTTTTTAATTATAAATGAAACTATATTTTTAAGCTCTCAGAGAAATTAGAAATACAAGTTGTAAGTACCATCAAAAAATATTATATGGACTAAATCAGATTTTCCTAAAATTTATTATCTATGCAGATTTCTTTAAATATATATCTCAAAAGTACAGGGGGTGAAAAGTAATCTAATTTTAATGTTTTCTTATCCTAGATTATTATTGTGGAAATGGAGTAGAAGAGTAAATAAATAATAAATTCATGTAGGGCTGGGGATGTGGCTCAAGCGGTAGCGCGCTTGCCTGGCATGCGTGAGGCCCGGGTTCGATCCTCAGCACCACATACAAAGATGTTGTGTACACCAAGAACTAAAAAATAAATGTTAATAAATTCTCTCTCTCTCTCTCTCTCTCTCTCTCTCTCTCTCTCTCTCTCTCTCTTAAAAAAATAAAATATTTTTTAAAAAAATTCATGTAGTTCTACACAATAAAAAAAAACTGCATTTACTTATGTAACCACAGGTAAATCAATCAATCTCTCAATCTCATTTTCCTTCTATGTAAAATTATTATCATTAGTCAAAATGACCACAAAAATTTTAATCCTTTGTAACAAATCTGTCAAACCACCCATACACACATGCACACACACCACCTATTCTCAAGGGCCAAAAGCATATTTATAGTACCTCTGAAACTAAAATTTCATTTCAACCTTCAGCTGCTCAAAATGGGATGAGCAACTTCCCTTTGTTATTGTATCTACTGAAATAAAAACTGTTACTCAGAAACCCAAGGCAGCATGCCTCAGAGGAAATGGATTGATGATGTCAGATACTTACTGTTGAATCCAGAACAGACAGAACTGAACAGCCCTTCCTTTCCACCAAGTAGGAACACCTCAGTTTCAGAATTTTTTTTAATAATTTTTATTTGTTTTTTTTTTAGTTATAAATGACAGTAAAATATATCTTGACATATCACACTTTCATGGATAACAGGATTTTACTTTATAGTTTATTTCATATCCATTTTCTGAATTATCTCTGAACAACTTTACTTTGGTTAATTTATCTTCCTATATATTAAAATTGCTTTTTGTTGAATTCCAATTTCAGTTTTTTTTCTTTTTTATTATTTATTTATTCTAATTTGTTATACATGATGGCAGAATGCAATTCACTTCATATTACACATATAGAGCACAATTTTTCAATTCACTGGTTGTACACAAACTATTTTCACACCATTCATGTCTTCATACATGAACTTAGGGTAATGATGTCTCATTCCACCATCATTCCTACCCATTTGCCCTATCTAAAGTTCCTCCATTCCTCCCATGCTCCCCGCCACCATCACCATTATGAGTCAGTATCCTCATATCTAAGAAAACATTGGGTCTTTGGTTTGGGAGGATTGGCTTACTTCACTTAACAGTATAATCTCCAACTCCATCCATTTACCTACAAATTCCATGATTTTATTCTCTTTTAATGCTGACTAATTTCCATATATACCAAAGTTTCCCTATCCATTCATCTACTGAAGGGCATCTGGGTTGGTTCCACAATTTAGCTATTGTGAGTTGTATGGCTATAAACATTGATATGGCTGTGTCCCTATAATATGCTGTTTTTAACTCCTTTGGGGTATAAATCGAGGAGTGAGATAGCTGGGTCAAATGGTGGTTTCATTCCAATTTTTCCAAGGAATCTCCATACTGCTTTCAAAATGGCTACACCAATTTGCAGTCCTACCATCAATGTATGAGTGTGCCTTTCCCCCCACATCCTCGCCAACACTTATTGTTGTTTGTATTCTTGATATCTGCCATTCTGACTGGAGTGAGATGAAATCTTAGTTTTGATTTGCATTTCTCTAATTGCAAGAGATGTTGAACATTTTTTCATATGTTTGTTGATTGACTGTATATCATCTTCTGAGAAGTGTCTGTTCAGTTCCTTGGCCCATTTATTGATTAGGTTATTTGTTTTTTTGTTGTTGTTGTCTTTTTTTTTTTTTTTGGTGTTAAGGTTTTTGAGTGCTTTATATATCCTAGATATTAGTTCTCTATCTGATGTGCCTGTGCTAAAGATTAGCTCACATTCTGCAGACTCTGTATTCACCTCACTGATTGTTTCTTTTCCTGAGAAGAAGCTTTTTAGTTTGAATCCATCCCATTTACTGATTCTTGGTTTTAATCCTTATGGTATAGGAGTCTTATGAAGGAAGTTGGGGCCTAATACAAAATGATGGAGATTTGGGTCTACTTTGGTGCAAGGTCTCTGGTTAAATTCCTAGGTCCTTGATCCACTTTGAGTTGAATTTTGTACATGGTGAGAGAGAGAAATTTAATTTCATTTTGTTACCTGTGGATTTCTAGTTTTCCCAGCACCATTTGTTGAAGAGGCTATCTTTTCTCCAATGTACTTTTTGGCACCTTTGTCTAATATAAGGTAACTGTAGTTATGCGGGTTAGACTCTGTGTCCTCTGTTCTATACCATTGGTCTCCAGGTCTATTTTGGTGCCAATGCCATGCTGTTTTTCTTACTATTAATTGTAGTATAGTTTAAGGTCTGGAATAGTAATGCTACCAGCTTCACTCTTCTTGCTAAGGATTGGTTTGGCTATTCTGGGTCTCTTATTTTTCCAGATGACTTTCATAATTGCTTTTTCTATTTCTATGAGGAATGTCATTGGGATTTTGATTGGGATTGCATTGAAACTGTATAGTGCTTTAGGTTGTATGGTCATTTTGACAATATTAATTCTGCCTATCCAAGAACAAGGTAGATCTTTCCATCTTCTGAGGTCTAATTCAATTTTTTTTCCTTAGTGTTTGTAGTTTGCATTGTAGAGGTCTTTCACCTCTTTCATTAATTTTATTCCCCAGTGGCTTTTTTTTTTTTGAGACATTCATAAATTGGGTGGTTTTCCTAGTTTCTTTTTCAGAGGATTTGTCACTGATGTACAGAAATGCCTTTGATTTATGGGTATTGATTTTATATCCAGCTACTTTGCTGAATTCATTTATTAGTTCTAGGAGATTCTGGTAAAGCAGAGACACTACCCTGCATTCTATAAGACCACAATGGAATGAAATTACAAATGAATGATAAAATAAAAAATAACCGCTACTCCAACACTTGGAGACTAAATAATATGCTATTGAATGAACAATGGGTTCCAAAAGATATCAAGGAGGACATTTAAAATTTTTTAAGAGTTAAATGAGAACACCAATACAACATATCAAAATTTCTGGGACACTATGAAGGAAGTTCTAAGAAGAAAGTTTATTGCATGAAATTCATTCCCTAAAAGAAGAAAAAGTCAGCAAATAAATGACCTAAAATTACATCTAAAAGCCCTAGAATTCAACCAATTTCAATCTCATATATTTAGAAAGAATCCCTTTTACTCCTCTGTCTTCCATCCAGCAGACCCATTACTGACTAAATAGCAGTGAATCTCAGAAAGGAAGAAAGGAAAGAAGGAAAAAATGAAACAGGGAGGGAGGAAGGGAGAAGAAAAGAAAAGCTCTCAAGAGGTAAATATTCAGACCTCTCTAGGCAAAATACCAAGCAAAGGAAACCATGCGAGTTCTTGTCCTAAAGAACATGTCGGTCATCCTTGCCTGGAAAGATCCCTCTGTAGATCTCTACAGCACTCACATACTATGTATTTAAAAAGTAATTATATGAATTTTAATATTAAATTCTATATGTTGAGACAACTTTGTTTTAAACTACATGGATATTGTCAAGCAGGGTTTCTCAGTAAAATCACTTTAGTTAAAGTTTTGTCAAACTGGTTCTACTAGAGACAGAAGCTGGTTCATTGCTCTTGTGGAGCAACTCACATTCATCTGAGCAAACATATAGTTGTACCAAGGGTCTAATTTGTGTAGTCATACCATTTTCTAACTGAGTTATTTCTTGTTTTGTCTGAAAAAAAGGCTGATTTTTTAAAACAGATTTTCCTTTAAGATGATTCTGTCTAGCTTCTTTCATATAGTGCAGGCTTCATTAATTTTCCAATAAAGTCATTATTTTTCATTAACATTAATGATCACACACAATTAATTCTGGATTCAGCTAGCCTGAAATCACAGAAACATACACAATTACTTAATACTTGGTTTTCCAGTTTATAGATTACAAATAAAATAA
Organism: Urocitellus parryii; assembly: GCF_045843805.1. NCBI lineage: Eukaryota > Metazoa > Chordata > Mammalia > Rodentia > Sciuridae > Urocitellus > Urocitellus parryii. The sequence continues at coordinate 42,381,538 of NC_135536.1, forward strand.
TAATTTTTCTCCTTCAGATTTTTTTCTATTAACTAAATATTAGTGATACTATCTTTTAAGAAGCTTATAAAAATGGCAATCGTAATAGAGGTTTAGTATCCCTTACCTGAGATGCTTTGGACCAGAAGTGGTATGAATTTTGGATTTCTCAGGATTTGGGAATATTTGCATATACACACTGAGATGTCCTGGGAATGAACCCAAGCATAAACATGAAATTTTTTCATGTTTCTTATACACATAGCCTGAAGGTGACTTTATACAATATTTTTAACATGCCTGTGTTTGGATTCAAAGTTGTTAGGGTTGAGGTCAGAGGTGGGAATTTTCCACTTGTGGCATCATGATGGTGCTCCAAAAGTTTCAGATTTGGGGGTGTCAGATTTTCAGATTAGGCATGCTCAAACTACATTAAACCACTAACATCTCTAAAGCAGTTATTATGTGTTGGGCACTATGCTAAGCATTTTACAAGGTTTATTTCACTTAATGTTCATACATACTATTAAGTAAATATCCCCATTTTAGAATGGGGAAAAATGATTCATTCTAGTTAAGTAATTAGTCAAAGATTGTACTGAGAAAGGTGGTGGAGTGTTGGGCAGCAAATTCGAGAGTCAATGTTTAATGCCTTGAATTACAACCTTCTACTACACAGCTGAACTAAGACTTGTTTTCCCCCATAGGGCACAAACTTACTCTTCTCCATTTGTGAGTTCACAATCTGATAAATTAAAATCAACATACAAAGAAATACAAACAAATGTAGGAAAACCAACTAACAAGTCATCTTAAGTAAAAATGTGTCAAATGCTCATGCTGTAAATGCTGTTCCAGTACCCTGAGAAAAATGAATCTATTTTATAGAAATAGTGAGGTAGTTAAAGGAACTGAGAAGCTCAAAACTCCTCATGGCTTTTACTTGGTACCTCAGTTGTGCCGGTAGACACTAATAATACTTTCTATTTCATATTCTATTCCCTGCCTTCATTGGCTTGAATAATTAAAAATAATGTGACAGGTTTAGTTTTAGCCCTTTTATTGGGTGAACGGAGCACACATTACCTCAACAGGCCTAACAGTATAGATGTAAAGAAACAAGTTGTTCTTCCAAAACTTGCCACTTCTCATTTGAAAATTCCTTTCCTCATGGTCCACTGACAAGACTCTAAAGGCTTGCCACCTCTGAGCTTGGCTTTTGAACAAATTATTTTAAAATCCAGCTGTAACCAAGAATATATCTTTCCCATAGTCTGGGATTTCTTTTCATATTTTTATCCTGATAAAACTCAAGATAATATATTAAAAATGAAAATGTATAATACCATTAATAAGGTAGGAAGTAAGTGACATGGGAGATGAGAAGAAAGAGAGAACTCCCCAGATAGATAACCCCCGACAAGGTCCACTGAAGCAGTGCCAGTTAGGCCAGGCTCTCTCTCAGGAGAGGAAGGCTCAACTGAAACAGATTGGAGAAAAGTGGGGATTTCTACCAAAAAGCAGTTTGCTGCATATATCAAACACACCCAGCCAGCTATCAAGTTAAGATGTTTGAAAAGTAAACTGGAGCATATTTGCAGGGCAGCAGCTGGACTTTCAAGACTGAGACTTTGGTATTTTGTTTGGTAAACCTTGAGGAATCACTGAAGAATCTGAACTATGAAATCTGAAGCCAGTGCAGTGACCTAGGAAAATTAATATAACTGGGAGAAGGATGGTACTTGGGGAGTTTATTAAAGGGTTGGGGAAAAGTGGTCACTGGCATTGAGGAGCCCGAGGAACTATTAAGTGCAGTTGTAGGCAAAGAGATCCTCAGATGGCAGGCGGCAGGTGGCAACCTCAGGCGGTAGCACTATACCTATAGAGTTCTCCAGACCACACTAAGGAAGGGGAGCAGCAGCAGCAGCTGGTGCAAATGGTAGGCAATTGGAACTACAACTGCTGAGAAAATCACAGCACCACAGCCTGAAGCCAGCCCTTGGAAGTGGTTTGTCTACTCCTCCTTCTCACTCTCATCGTCAGAAGCCACAGAAAGACAGTTTCCTCTGGAGAGAATCCCATCAGGAAGACCAGCCTCCTCAGAGGACCCAACCTTTAGGTAAGAGGAGGGGGTGGAGGTATTGAAGGCCCTTTGAGGTTAGCAATGCAACACACTTGGCCCAGGGCCAACCAAAAGGCCTATAGGTGGGAAGGCCAAAGCTGGGTGAACTGGACAAGACTGGAATGAAATGCATCTGGAAGGAAGTTACAGGAAGAAAGGGCAGGCCATGTGATGCCAGGAAGTATTTTAAGACCATGATAAGGTCACAGCCATAGGCCCATCACCAGGTTAGCTTGGCTTCTGGGTTGTAAATGCAGTTAAAACAGCTGTATCTAGCTCCTTGCACCGGCTTGAGGAGCCTGGAGAAGTATTAAGTCCAATTGTAGGCAAAGAGCTCCTACCTTAAATGACCCTAAAAACTGAAAAAAAGAGATCATGCACTTTCACACTATAGATAATTCCAATAAATATACTAGTTAAACAAAGGGAAAGGCAACTAAGTACTTTTCCTTCTCATAGGGTTTTTTTTTAAGAATTCAAGATTAAATATTTTCCAAAAATAACAAACAAAAACAAAAAATAATATTAGGCCTCCCTGTTTTCTTACAGATACCTTGATAAAATGTAACTGGGTTCATAATACATAAATCATTGCACTTTCAATCAACTGTTTTCTGATAAATATTAGCTATTACTGCCAGGCATGTTTATTCAGCTTGTGTGTGTAAAGAAGTTTAATATTTAATACTGTAAAAGTAGAGAGGTAATCAAATTCATTTGTATAAACCCTTGAGTGACTAAAAACCTACTTTCAAGAATGACAAATTATGATGAAATGGAGTAGCAGAAAATATTTATTTTTAATGGGCACTTATAATCTATGGCTTTTTCAAGCATAAATTTATACTGAAGTCTACATTTTATCCCTAGAGCTTATATAAGTAAAATAAAATATTGTCATTATTTACAGTAATACATACACTAATGGTAATTCATGTGACTATTCATAACTGAAACACTGATTCTTGATCATCAGTAAGATTAAGTTTTTCTAACTGTAATTATTATGGCACACACATCTACATTTCAGAAAGATTTGACTGAATTTCAAGCATTGTAACTAAAAGCTTCTCTGACTAATCTTGAGTGTGCCAAATTTACCTTCTCAGGACACCAATTTTAAGAAAATGCTGTCTGTTCTCACATTGCTTCTGGCTTTTAAAAACTATATGGATTTCCCAGCAGAGCACAAAACTCTATATCCACATACTAGTTTTTATAAGAAGAAACCTAAGAATCCTTTGAGAAGTGAAATGGATTCTGAGGTTTTTCTGATTTTATAATTCTCTTTCAGATAGGCTTTGTGGGTGGCAAATTTTCTGGTCCCTTAGATAAAGGAAAATGCCTCTATTTCACCCTCCTACGTAAAGTGTGTATATGTGACTATAGGGCTCTAAATTGCTTATCTTTTTTCTTATTTTAATATATAAACCTGCAGACTAGAATAAAACAAATATCCTTGGAACCACCATCCAAATTTCTCCAATCTTAACATTGTGCCATATGAGCTGTAAATCTCTTGTTTCTTAAGCAAATAAATATTACAGGGTAGAATTGAGGACTCATATAAACCCATCATGAAGTTACTTAGAAGTATAAGGTTTTGTTAATGTGATTTCTAGACATATAAAGGATTTTTTTTAGTTAGCTTTTTGCTATTGGATTTTTATTTAATTGTACAGTTGATCACAAATGTTGCCTGTATGACATCAACATTTGGTACTTACTTAATTAGCTTTATGCCACATAATTGCTCCCCTGGTAAATATCCACGACATACTCAAATATGCAGTTTGTTATCTAGTTACTGGGTTCAGGGATCTACATGTGTCCAATTAGATAAAGTTTGCTAATTGTTTTTAAGATCTTCTATGTCCTCACTAGTAAATTTCTAATTTCTGATTCTTTGATCCAATGGTTGTCTCTAAACCAGCAGCATCAGAACCATCTGAGAAATTGCTGGAAATAGAAATCATTAAGCCCCACAACAGACCTATGGAGTCAGAAACCCTCAGAAGTCTGAGGGGAGTTCCCTCAGAAGTCTGTTTTCACAAGTCTTCTAAGTGACTGTGATGCATGATAAAGTCTGAAAAACACTGGTTTCATCTACCAATTACTGAGCAAGTGTGTTAAAAATTCATGCATTCCTATTGTAGATCTGTCTGTTTTTCCTTATAATTCTGTTTGTCTTGTTTAGCTATTTGGATGACATGCTATTTTGATATATACAACATATAAATATTTTATTACTCTGACAAATTATTTCTTTAACATATAATAAAATAATCTTTTTTTCAGTATACTAATTGCCTATCTTTGAACCACATTGTCTTCCAAAACCAAACCAAACTGACATGTCCACAAGATTGTGAGCTGACAGGTATGGAAACAGTCTTTCTGTACCTCTTTTTTTTCTCAATGATGGACTAGACAGAGGATTGGCTATGGGAAAGGGAAGGTATGGGGAGGAAGGAATGACTACTCAAGACTTTGAACAATAAAGGTCATCAAAACAGACAACAAACATGGTGAAACAGGGAAAGTAAGACTGAGAGTCCCAAGCAGGTCACAGAAAGGGCCATTCAGAGAAACAAGGTGTTATTAACCACATTGTATGCCCCGCGATTCATAAGTCCTAACTCCATATACCTCAGTATGTGGCTGAATTTGGATTTGGGGATTTCAAGAGGTAATGATGATGAATGAGGTCGAATGCATAGGTTCTAATCCAATATGACTGATGTCCTTGTAAAAGAGGTCACAACATAGAAAGAAGTACACAGGAAAGAGCATGTAAAGATACAAAGACAAAGTGGCCCATCTAAGAAATCAACCCTGCCTCGATCTTGGAATTTCTGTTGTTTAGGCCACTCAGTTTGTGGATTTCTGTGATGGTAACTCTAGAAATATAAAACAAAATTTAAGTGCAAGGAGGAAACTAGATGCTCCAGACCAAAGCAGCAAAGGACAGAATACACAGCCTAAAAATTGTCCTTGGTAGGCTGGAAAAGTTACACCTTAGTTACAACATCTTAGTTTGTATGTGGTGCTGAGGATCGAACCCGGGCCGCACGCATGCTAGGCGAGCGCACTACCGCTTGAGCCACATCCCCAGCCCTGCTAATTGTTTTTAAGATCTTCTATGTCCTCACTAGTAAATTTCTAACTTCTGGTTCTTTGATCCAATGGTTGTCAAAGTGTGACCTCTAAACCAGCAACACATAAAAATAAGGTATTGTGTCCACCTACAACTTTAAATATAAATAAAAATAAAAACAATGATATAGAAAAGCAACACATTTATTATTGAGCTAGCCATTTATAAATACAATACAAGACTTCAGCTCTGTATGGGATTATGGGTATAGTATTCACATGTATGTGTATCAGATACACAGATATGAGTAAAAACTGGAAGAAGGAAAGCAACTTTTATCCTTATATAGCAGGATAACAGGATATCCTGCAAGTAACAGTAGCTTAAACAAGACTGAAGTTTATTTGTATATCACATTATTGAAAAAGGTCTGGAAGTGGGTAGCCCAGAACTGGAATAAAGACTTTGCAAATTTACCCATGACCCAGGCTCCTTCAAGTTCATTCCTTGCTATCTTGATCCAATGTGGCTGAGGAACTCTCCCTTCACATATCCATTCTGGTAAGAAAGAGGGAGGAAAATAAAAGGAAAAAAGGCACCTCCTTTTTGTTCAGATGATCTTCCATAAACACCAAGCACATTTCTGGGGGGTGGAGAGGGGAGCATGTCAGCCTAACTGTGATTGCTGCTGTTGTTTAATGAAGAAGGGAGAATAAACAAGGAAGACACCTCAAGGCTTTTCTGTGTCCTTCACATTTTCCACAATGACTGGATAGCATTTATACTTCTAAAAAATATAAATATTTTCTCACCTAAGATACATAAAGTTGTTCACTGATACCGAAACGTAAATGGTCTGTAAAGAAAAAAAAGCTTAAGTTAAAGGGGAAAATAACTAAACTATTCAGAGGCTAACTAAATGTCTACTTATCCTAAATATTAAGGAGTTATGCCATATTAGAAATAAAATTCATGCATGTTTAATGTATTTCCCATCTGTAAGCACACTTTCAAAATAACTATTACCAGAAAGGCTTATTCAGGTATAAAATATACTTTTTAAAAAGTTGCACGCTTCTTTTTTCTTTTTCATTGAAGTTCAACATTTGGAAAATATTTAGATAAATTCTAAACTCAAGACAATGAGAGCAAAAATAAGAGGGAAATTCTAAAAATATGAGTAAATAGGGGGCCAGGGTTGTGGCTAACATCCAGTGTAGAGCGTTTGCCTAGCATGTGTTAGTTACCTGTATGCACAATACCTTGCTGAAATTTTACGATCTATAATGGGATGCTGATAAAGCTATTCAATAACATTTCAAGAGCTTATTTTGCCATATGAAATGTAGACATCAACTGTACAATGTGACTGGATTTTAAATAGTAAAATACAAAACCAAAAATCACCTAGAAATAAAGTAAATATGCTATATATGCTTTATACATAGCCAATAAAGTTTCATATTTTGCAACATCCAAGAGAAAGACACCCTGAGCAAAGGGTGAGTGCCAAAGTTTGGAGGCATACATGCTTGAATACCCTACAGCGCTAGAAGAAAAAAGAAAAAACATCACAGACGACAGAGAGATAACCACGGGCTGGATCATACATGACTTCATGGGCCATCTTAAGGGTATTTGGCATTTACTAAGAGTGAGATGAGAAGATATTGGGAAGGTTTATAATAGATCAAGGACATTTGAGAACACACTTTGGAAGGATCATTCCAATTGCTAAAAAGAGAAGAGACCATAGGCCACAGACAGAAGTAGAGAGGTCAGCTAGTCAAGAGACTAGTGGGTAAGGGTGGCAGTGTCAAGAACCAAGGAGTGGTAAAACTGAGGAGGAGTTAAAGTTGGGATGAATTATGAAAGTAGAACTGAAAACTTTGCTGATGGACTGAACATGGGATGGAACTGAAAGAGAATCAAGCCATGTTAATGAAGCCTCATGATGGAGAAAAGCGGCCACCCTAAAGCTCTCAAATTTAAACATTTTGCACCGTTCCACCTTCATATCAAGACCAGTTGCAGGATCAAGACCCAAATCCTTAAGAAAGATAATCTAATTGTCCCAGCCTGAATCATTTTTCCACCTCAGCAGTTTCTGTGACTGCAAAGGGCTCACATTTAATATTACTGGCCTCTTCCACACCTGCCCAGGCAGAAATGTGCCAGGCAAAATTTAATCACAATCAAACCCTCCCTTCATTCTAACCATTGTCCCAAGAACTACGAGGAGGACACTGCTTATATTACCTCATTAATCACCATCACGAGTTGGGGTGATATATAGTTGGGAAAAATAAGATCCATAAATGCTTAACAACATATCACATAGCTGGTTAAATGAAAGAGATAAAAATTTCTGACTCACGAAATCTTATCTAATTTGGCCATTTATAACCCTGACATTCTTTTTTGACAACCACAAATAAGTGATAAGTGTAGATTTCTTTCCCTGGACATCACAATTAAGTATTAAAGGAAATCTTAAAACAAATAGGATCCACTGAGGACATTAATTGTCAAGCACAAATATCAAAAGCAATAATAAGGCCAAAAAAAAAAACTGCAATAAAAGAAATCACTTGAAATTGTTTGTAAGCTCAATAAGGTCTCAGCTATCTATTCTTTTAGGGACTCTGGTCATATATTCCATGTAATAAACTAGCAAGAGGATTTAGTTATTCTTTAAAAAGGTATCTTAAATAGGTATCTTAAACCACAATCCTCTGAATTACCAGCTGCCTAGTGTAGGATTCATGCTTCCACTGTCAAGTCTGAAGGCCCCACTAAATTCCTATGCATGCTCTTAAAGGAAGAGAAGGTGTTTTTAAGATATTGTAACCAATTAACTGAGCTTTAAACCATCTCCTATTCTCTCTCTCTCTCTCTCTCTCTCTCTCTCTCTCTCTCTCTCTCTCTTCCTCCCCCTCCCCCCCTCCTCCTCCCTCCTTCCCTCTCTTTAGGATTCTGGGAAGATGATGGGGGAGAAAGTAACAAGAATCTCTCTTCCACCTAGACAACAATTACACTGGCAGAAGGTGTCTGAGGTAACTATTTTGGAACTCTGGAGTATATTGAAGGCTTCAGATCAGTTTGGGTTTAAATTTGTCAACTTCAGATCTTAGTACAGTAGCAACTACTCATCTGCCATTTCCAGCCCTGTGTCAGGCAGCCATATATATGTTCCAGAACAACTTGTACTTCAAGGAGCTCGGGTGGACAGAAAGGACCCTATGATAAATATTAGGAACCTATGCTCTGATATTAATTGCTGCTTCTGATCAAAAAGTGCAGAGAGGTGGGTGGCCACTGCTGCATCTCTCCCCTTGGTGCAAGTCTCTCTTCCTCTAGCTGAAGTGAATGTCAGGGGATTTATATAACCAGAACTCCCATCTTGACATTTTTCCCCTTTGAGAGGCAGACATGAAAAAGTAGGACATTCAAAAGTGATTGCACATATGGAGAAAATTAGAAAGTAATTGTGCACGCCCAGGAAAAGATGTAGGCTTAGAAGAAATCTAAGATCTTAAGCTTACACCTAAGGCTGATCCTTGGTACAAAGTCAAGCTACAGCAATTAAAAGGAAAAAAAGAAAAAGAAAAAAACCACTAGCCCCTGGGGGAAGGAGCGAATCTGATTTACCCAATTTTCACCACCATCACATCATTAGATTCAAATGCCCAATTTTCAACAACAACAAAGTCACAAAGGATACAAAGAAACAGGAAAGTATGATCTATTTAAAGAGAAAAAAATTATTCAGCAGAAACTGTCCCTAAAAAAAGACATTATGGAAGGTCTACTAGACAAAGGCTTTAAAACAACTTTCCTAAAGATGAAGAATCAGCAAACTTTAAGATAGAACAATGAAATCATCAAGTATGATGAATATAAAGAAAAAGACTGAAGAAAAGTGAATTAAGATTAAAGGAGCTCATCAAGTAGACCAACATATGGACTAAGTAGATCAATATATGCATTAGAGTCTCAAAAGGAGAAGAAAAATGGGCAGAGAGACTATTTGAAGAAATAATAGTTGAAAACCCCAAATTTGATGAAAGACAGAACTATAAACATCCAAGAAGCTTAACAAACTCTAAGTTAAATGAACTCAAAAAGACACACACACATTATAATGAAACTTTTGAAAACCAAAGAAAAAGAGGCAATCTTGTAAGTAGTAAGGGAGAAGCTACTCTTAACATACAAAGGACACTCAAAAAGATTATTAGCAGCAGATTTGTTATCAGAAAGTTTGGAAGCCAAGCCAGATGCATGACACATGCCTGTAATCTCAGCAACTCAAGAGGCTGAGGCAGAAGGATCACAAGTTCAAGGTCAGCCTGGACAATTAGTGAGACCCTGTCTCAAACTAAAAAATAAAAGGGGGGGGGCGGCGGATACATTTCAGTAGTAGAGAGCTTGCAGAGAATGCAGATTCTGGGATCCATCACAGTAACAAAGGAAAAAAAAAAGGTCAATACACTCAAAGTGGAAAAAAATATATATCACTCAAGAATCCTATGGGGACTGGGACTGTGGCTCAGTAGTAAAGCACTCACCTAGCATATGTAAGGCACTGTGTTCGAGCCTCAGCACCACATGAAGATAAACAAATAAAGGTGTTGTCCATCTACAACTAAAAAAGAAAAAAGAATCCTATGTGGCACACACCTGTAATCCCAGTGGCTCAGGAGGCTGAGGCAGGAGGATCATGAGTTCAAAGGCAGCTTCAGCAATTTAGCAAGACCCTGAGCAACTCAGCAAGATCCTGTCTCTAAATAAAATACAAAAAAAAGCTGAGGATGTTGCTCAGTGGTAGAGTGCCCCTGGGTTCAATCTCTGATAGCACCCCACCCTCCAAAAAAAGCAAGGGAGACATCAAGATATAACAGAAGCAGAGATTTTGTTACTAGTATATCTGCCCTTCAAGAACTGTTCAACGTAGACCTGCAGGGTACAATGAATGTATAATAAACAGTAAATTAAAGCCATGAGAAAAAGGCCTCAGTAAAGATAAATATATGAGCAATCTTAAAATCTAGCATTATTGTAACAACAATTTATAACTCTTTTGTTTTAAAATTTTCAATCTAATTAAAGAGATTAAAATGGTAAATGAAGTAGTCTAAAAGCTAATATTATTTTTATTTTGGTTTATAAATCTACATTTTGTTTTCTACATAATTTAAGAGACTAATCATTCAAAGGGATGGTTAGTGTGTATGTTTTGGAGTGAACAGGGCATAAAGATGTAATTATGTAACTTCAACAACGAAAAAGAGTGGGACAGAGCTGATAAAGGGTCAGAGTTTCTGTTTGATACTGAAGTTAAGTTAATATAAATGCAAATTATTATGGTAGAACTTTAAGATATTAAATGCAGCTCTCAAGGTAACCACAAAGAAAATCGCTATACAATATACATGAAAGGAAATTAGGAACTAATTTAAATGTTTCACTATTTTTGAAAAAATTCAAGTAAACACAAAGGAAGACATTTAAAATGTGGAGAGAAAACTTTCATGGCACAAAGAAAACAAAAATGACAAATTCATTCCCTCCTTATCAGTAAATTCTTTCAATGTATATAGATTAAACTCTCCAATCAAAAACACAGAGACTGGCAGAATGAATAGAACCGTGATCGAAGGAGATGCTATGTACAAAGAAACTCCCATTAGACACAAAGACAGAAGTAGACTGAGAGTGAAAGAATGGAGAAAATAGTAATCAAAAAAAGGGCAAATGAACCTATAATAATATCAGACCACACAGACTTTAAGTCAAAAAGAATTCATAAGAAATAAAGGAGGATACCATCTACTAAGGTGCAAAACAGCAAGAAGATAACAACAATGATAAACATTTATGTTCATTATCACATGAAACATAAACTGACAAAATAAAGGGAGAGTCTTCCTCACTCCTAGAATATACTTCTTTACATTCTATTTTATTTCAGTCTTGGATTATAGAATGTGAGACCTAAACTGTACCCTTAAAGACATCTTAATAATAGCTTTTATTACAAACTAGGAAACAAAATTCCATAAAATAAACAAATTTATCAAAAGGTTACATTTCTAGATAGTAGCACAGAAGGAATCATGTATGGGCCATCTAGATTCCTGCCCTTGAGCTCTGTCCACATATTCTTTTGGCCTTCAATGGTGATGAAGTTTCTGATGCAACAGTATATTTGTAGAAGAATCATTCTTGATAATAGAGGACATAGCAAAAACTGTATGCAAATCCACCACAGTGAATCATTCTATTCCTTCAGCTTTGGACTTTGCTAAAACATGCATATCTGGATGACACAATATAAAGAATGCTGCATCTTGGGGCTGGAGTTGTGGCTCAGTGGTAGAGCTCTTGTCTAGTATGTGTGAGGCACTAGGTTCGATTCTCAGCACCACATATAAATAAATAAAGGTCCACTGAAAACTAAATATATTTTAATAAAAAAGAATGCTGCATCCAATACCTCATATCACATATGGAACAAAAGAACTGACTGAGGGGAGGAAGGAAGGGAAGAGGGAGGAACTGCAGAATGAAATTGACCAAATAGGCATGTGTGAATCAAGCATAATGAATCCCACATTTATGTATAATTATAAGACACCAAGAGAAAGAGAGAGAGAGAGAGAGAGAGAGAGAGAGAGAGAGAGAGAGAGACCAGTAGAGTTGAGAAAGGGGTTTAGGGAATGGAAGGAGGAAAAGTAAAAATACTAGGGAAAGAAATGGATCAAATTATATTATGTGCATGTATGAATGTCACAGTGAACCCCACTGTTATGTTTAATTATAATTCACTAATAAAAACATAATAAAAAGAAAAGAAAAGAATTGGCCAACTTGGAAATACTGGAAAACCCAAGAATAGCTGGCAGGTTTGCTGCCAAAGGTAAATCCTGTTGCCACATCCACAAGGAGTTTTCAATTGAAAAAATCCAATCATTCCACATTACAATATAGCAACTGGGGCAGCACTGTTATTCCCCAACTCCTTCAAAAAGAAGGGAAAAAAAATTAAGCAGACAATTGTTGAAATACCTGAATAACTGGTTATTCAACCACAACCAAAGGTCTGTCAGGAGCCCTAAGAATAACAAAAACACTAAAACCACAGGTTTCTCATTAGGTATTTTTATAAGGGATAAAATCAAACAATTAGTGAAACTGTCCTCACATAGAAGGAACACAAAAAAAATAGCTAAATGGTGTGAACACCAGATAAAACTTTCTCTAAAATCTGCAAAGATCAGCCCTGTTAGTACCAAGCATGAAAAGGACCAATGGGGTTGTCACCACAATGCACTAATTCATTGCTCATGTTTCTACTATAAATACTCAAGAGAGGGAATGAACCCAGTTTCCAGCAAGTCCAAGACACAGCCCAAGAACCAGGGGCTCAGAGGCTTATTGGTGTTCTGGAATCTGAGCTACAAGCAGACCTCTGAGCACATCTTTGAGTTTGGTAACATGGGAAAAGTCACTCACCCAGAACTTTCGCTGTCAATCTTTCTTCTCTGTGCCCTGGTCCATCTGCCTAGGGCGTACAGGACAACAGAAGCCACTTAGTTATATCCTGAGTTAGCACAGCTCAAGAGTAACAAGAAAGTAGATCCTCTGAGTCATCACTTATTTCTCTGATAAAAGGTAGAAGGAGAAAAGGACTTCAGTATCAAACAAAGCTGATTTGAATCCCAGCTCTACTTGTTAGGTGTGTAATCTCAGGCAGATGCCATAACCTTCCAGCATCCTGCTTTCTTTATTGGTGAATGTTGTTACTGTGCACCTCACAGGACTGTGGTAAGGGCTGAATGATGTGGAAAGTGTACATGTAAGTTCTAGCATACTTAGTGAACATAATTATCAATACCATTGTTGTTTTGGTCATTGTTACTGGCTCTGCACCTAAACATCCTGGCAGGCCAGGCTACCTACCAGAGTAGCACACACTCTATCCTCACTACCAGTCACCAACACCCAACTTACAAAATACCTTCGGCACCTGCTCTGTCTCTCTTCCTTTATTGGGATAGAAGCTATCACAGAAGAAAACTCCAGAGTTTTTTATTGTATGGGTTTTTTGTTGTTGCTTTTTTTTTCATAAGAAGGGAAAGTTGAAAACCAAGGCTGTGTTACCCTACCTGGAAAAAAGACTGAAAGGCAGTGTGGACCCTCCCAACCTGATGGTCTCCTGCCCCAACTGTTCCTCTACCTTCTATCTACACTTAGCTGTGATAGGCAGCTTAAAACCACAGTTTTTTTTTTTTAATCAATTAATGACTCAAGTGTCCTCTTTAGAAAACACAAGTCCCTTTCTTTGTTCAAGCTACACCTCTGCTCACATGATGCATCTCATCCATTTAAGAGAAGCAGTTCAATCAAACTGCTGCTCCCCTCAGATGGTAACAGAGGAAGAACTCAAGGTAAAGAAAATGTTGGAACATACAGAAGAACACTTTCTAAGGCTAAAACCACTGGGGAGCAGGGGCCGACAAGGGCAGTGTAAGACAAGTCTAGGGTGCTGGAAGTCTAGAGAAGACTGTGAAACCAAAATAGCTTATTTATAAATATGCCCACAGGATGGCTGCCAAGCATCCAGGTAGATTTCTTTCCTGTTTTCTCTGCTATGTCTTGGTTTCTTTTTCTCCCAACAACCAGAATGCTGTCTCCTATCAGTGCCACAGTCATATTTTAACAATGGCTGAAGGGGATTTTTGTGATCTAGCAAGGAATCTTAACTTCATTCAATGTTTGTTTAATAGGAAAATCAGATCTCAATTCATACCAACCATTACATGACTCCCTAAAGCCTGAAAAGCCATCTCTCCTGTTTGAAACAGAAAATTCTGACATTAAATTAGTATATGAACAGATGCATAGATGAATGAATAAATGAAGGGGAACCAAATATATTAAAGGCACTTGCCTACTTAAACTCTCTCTGACCTTAGTTCCGTTTTCTTCTAAGTGCATATCACCATTAGGCCTCGTAATTCATCATCTGTTTCCCTCTGAACAACATCAACTCCTTTGGGGTACAAACTGGAGTTTGCACTACTGTAGTCCTCACCCAGAAAAGTGTCTGGCAAACTGTACATGCCTAATAAACACCTGCTGAATGAGTGAGCTGAATGGGAAATGTCTTTGCAAGATCTTTGAGGGTAAACATTAAGCCTTTAAAATTAAGCCTGATTCCCTTCCTCACTCAGTTCTATATCTCTCACCTCACACCACAAGGACCTGATCGCTTTTTGGACTTGTGATCACTTCTCTTTAAATAATGTCCCACTGATCACTTTGAAAGAGTAGAGATCGTCTGCCATGACGTTGGTTACCTTTGGCTCCACTTCTCCCTGGAATTTCTATTTTAGAAACTGGCAAGCCTTCAAAGAGTTTCCACCTGCACCAAAAGTAGACAAGTCCACACATATAATGGCTTTCTCTGTTTCCCTCCAGGTACTCTAACTCTTTTTCATCTCTTTTTGAAAAGATTTCTGAAGCCAAATCATACAAACTCTAAGATCTTCCCATTTCTTTTTCTGTTAAAAAAAAAAAAATACTGAGAGACTTACTCAATGAGGGAAGGAGTTTACAACCTATTTACACATAAGTCTTCCCCTGGAACCATCCATATCCAATGTTAGAGAAGTTTCCTCTACTTGAATACTGATACATTACCTTTTTCCCCGTAATTGGTTATCACTATTCTTTTAATTATAAAAAGGCATGACTATTAAACCAATGGTAAAATTTTGGTCAAATCTATCCTCTCAGACCAGTGGATTCATTTTTTATACTACTATAAAATAACAAATCATTTCCCCACTTGGAAAGAATTATACATTAAATGTTTGATAATTCCCAAAATAAATCAGGCCATCAACAGTCCAAGCCTAGCTGCTTATAAATCAGATTTAAAATCCTGACAGCAATGATACCTGTATGTTCTGTCACTCAGCTTCCTCATACAGATAAATGAGTGAAATGAGATAAGCTTCATTTTGTCACCATGATTTCACTAGTAAAATTCAAAAATGGAAAGGGAATTTAGTGTCAAACTAATTACTAATAATCATAAAGTTACATAACTTGGTAGTAAACCTTCAAGGCCTAGAAAGGAACTTGTAATTCTTCATTTGGACAAACTGTCCATGAAATAATCATATATATAAAATTAACTATAATATACTCAGTTTAGGACACTCTTTAAAACAATGCACAATTAATCTTTCATATATATCTAAGTGGGTAAACTGATTTTGAATTGAACCAAATATATTAAAGGGTACTTGTGGGGTTTTAGAATATATATTTTTTAATTTTTAATTTTATTTATTTTAATTATTAATATATGAAATGCAATTCAATTCATATTACACAAATAGCACACAATTTTTCACATCTCTAGTTGAACACAGAGTCACACACCATTTGTGTTTTCATACATGTACTTAGAGTAATGATGTCCATCTCATTCCACCGTCTTTCCTACCACTATCCCCCCCACACACAGAATATATTCTTATACAATTCAGTATTAGACAAATCAAGCTCATTAGTAGATAAGAATGGGAAAAAGTACAGGGGCAAGAAGCAATTTTCAAAAACACTATCCAGAATATACATGAATAAATTATATATCCAATCTCCAAAACAAGTATACTTCTTTCTTCTGTGTTATTCCTGTAAAAAATCATAAAAATTATAATACAAGCACCTTACTTTTTTAAACATAACCCACTGTGTGGCACCAAAGTCTCTAACAGAGAAACAAATTTTTCTATAGAAAATATCTAGCTTTATTTTTCCAAACTATGTATGGAGATATCCTGTTAGTTCAAACTAGAGCTCATTCAGTGCAATTATCCTGAGAAGTTGTTGCCTAGTTCTGACACAGAAAAGACCTCTAAAATTCTAGAAATTAAATTTAGACTACTGATAAAATTCCAACGTTTGCATGCATTACAAATGCCTTTCGCAAATTGTCAACCCCATATGTGTTTAAATATTTGCAATTTCAAAAGTGATTTTATAAATATTACCTCTAGCCCTTTGACATGTGTTTCTATTCTCTCTTTACGGATAAGAAAACTGAGGCTTAAATAATTTAAATGATATTCCTAAGGTCACTTGATAAGAAGTTGGTCTCAAATTTAAGTTATTTGACTCTTGTAACAATAGATATTCTACTATACCAACTTTCCAACATTTCCCAGAAAGGCAATTTCAACCAATTATGTATTAATTCTGCAATTAAGCAAGTTACAATTCCACATTGACTAAAAGAATAGACCAGTCTAACATTTAAACTTTAATGAAGCAAGCCTTTCCTTCCATTGTTGTCTTAATATTTTAAAATTATTTAAAAATACACTAAACAAGCCAAATTAAACTCATTTTCAGCCAGAATAAACTACAAATGGCAAAAGTTATAAACTATAATTAACATTTCCTATAATGAGTATAACTTTGGGGGGGTGGTACTAGGGTACCCAGAGGCACTTTATCATTAAGCTACATTCCCCAGCCCGTTTTTATTTTTTTATTTTAAGACAAGATCTCACTAAATTGCTTAGGCTAGCCTTGAACTTGAGAACCTCCTGCCTCAGTCTGCCTTGCCACTGGGATTACAGGTATGTGCCACTGAGCCTGGCTCAAGTATAACTTTTATTGAGTGATAGCTTTGATAGAAATGGAAAGAAGAGAAAGAGACTTTCTCTTGGTTGATGACAATTCCCATGAACTGAGTTGATTTTAGCCTGAAAATCTCTAATAAGAGGTGCATTGAATGACAAATTTTATCCTAACTTATCATATCTAGAAGTTTTTATACTATATATATCTCTACCTCACCTCTTCACCAACTGTTCTCTTTTGACAGCTTTGTAGAGCAAAGTCAGTTAATATTCTGATAAAGACAGTAACATTTTACTAGTTTTGGTTATGTTGACATTCTTCACTGAGAATTTCTTACTGAATGCCTATAAGCATAGTTCAAGGGTTTCTTTTCAATGACCCTTTAAATGGGGAAAAACATACATTCACTAAAGTTGGCAGAAGAGAATCAGTTTAAGAGTCAAAAGTTACTTTTTTTAATAAACAAATTATTTATTTATTTATTTTTTATTTTTGTTGTGCTGCCAATTGAACCCAAGGCCTTGTGCATACAAGGCAAGCACTCTACCAACTGAGCTATATCCCCAGCCCAAGTTACTTATTTTATTTCATACTCAGCCATTTATGTAGGTTCCCTGGGTATTTTCAATAGCTTCCTGTTTGTGTTTTAATTAAGAACAGGTATATATTCTTACTCATATCTCCTTATAATAGAGTATATAAGTTATCAGATATAAAAGTATTTTGAAAAGGACACTAAGGAACAGAAATCAGGGGTTTTATAAAAATGGCAGGTGGCTTGTGTAGTTAAGCACCATTTCCTCAAGAGAACTTTTCCTATCAGCTTGGACTGGGTTAACATGCTCTTTTAATTTCTCTAGCACAAGGTGCCTTTTCTTTCATGGCCACTATTGCAGTAGTAAGTACAATTATTTAACAATCTGTCTTTTCCTATTATACCATTTTTCATTGGTGTTCCCGATTGATATCACAAAGGGACAGGGGTGGTACAGCTCAGTGGTACAGCAGTTACCTACCATGTGTGGGGCCCTAGTATATGTTGGGTCTTCAATCTGAACTTCCCTCTTGCCCTCCCCTGTTTCAGTCCTAACTTCATACTGTTGAAATCATTTTCATTTTCTGGAAATATTCAATTCATTTTACATGTACTCGTTTTTTTCTCTCCAAATCTCTCACTCTACTTTGTTTTTTGTTTTTTGTTTTTAAAGGTGGATTTCAGGATCCACTTTGGCTTTTATCACCAACACTGAAAGCTAGATGCGCCCTAAGAGTTGTCCTGAGAGTTCTTATATGCTCTGGACACAAAATGACTTAGCAATAACTAAAGGAAAAAGAAAAAAATCAAATTAATAGATAGTGTAGAATGAGGCAAAATACATGGCAAAGAAAATGTGACAACTTTCTCCAGCCCTTGGATTTCAAGCCCCTTTGAGCATTCTACAGTCTTACTGCTTTCCACATTTAGATGTTCTCCATTATCTCTGCAGAACTGTATCCTGAAATATATGCTTTTCCCGAAAAACAAAACCAAAAATAATCAGTAAACCATACAGAGTTTTTCAGAGAATCTAAAGTAAAATGATATCTCAAAAAACCACAAAAAGAATAATAGCAGTTTTAGCTACTTTTAAGAAACAATAAGTCTATAAAGATGAATAGCTAAATAATTTTTAAGGCAAACTTGAAGTTAAATGCTATGATAACATTTTTCAATAAACATGTTTGTTTTTAAAATATGGATGTATGGTATCAAAAGGAAATATTTGTTTTGTGAATTAAATAATAGAACTAAGTCACATTAACTAGGACACTTTTGTCAGTACTGGGAAATGACTGACCATATATGAATTCACCTGATAAGGTTAATATTCCTGCCAAGGTAAGAAGATATGCTTTATCCTACAGAAGGAATCAAAGAATTATATATATGTTTTACTCCGTCATCCAACTAGGAGACCCCATACTTAGGTTTTCAAGGTTTCATACAATCTTAACCTATCTGCAAATTAATCCAGTGCTCTCATATTAAACATAGACTCTGACCTAAAAAAAGAAGCACTTTGTATTTGACTTCAAAGTAATATCTCAGACACACCAATGGTCTGAGTTCAATACCTATTATTTCCCACAGACTCTCAGAACTGACATCATAAGAATAAAAGAGAAAAAAAATAACGCAGCTACTTTTTATCTTAATATCATACTTATCTTCAGTGTGTTGTTAGTCATCACAGAGGCTCTGAACAGATACTTACAACGTCTCCTACAACACCAAAAAGTCAAGGAGAAAATATGAGAACACAGGTAAGTCAAGGGATAGTTTGGTAACCAAATGAATCATCTGTAAGATGACTTTGAGAAGAAATAATCTAATTAAAACCCCTCAAGAGCCTGGGATGAATTAGAAAAGGCAGAGAGAAATAAAAGAACTAGGAGAAGAGTCCTGTTAGCCCATGCAAACTACCAGATATCTCTCTGTGAATTCTCTGTTTGAGGAAAGATACTCACAAACTGTGCCTAAGTTTTATCTTGAAGCCACAGGCTTAAATAATTGTATCAGGTTTTTTTCCAAATAGCTATCTCATTGATGAACTGAGAAATCAGAGTAGCCTCTTAATCTCTCTAACCACTTTCTGAATATTTCTAGGACACAAGTCACATGTGCAAACATCTAACTATAAAAATACACACCAAACTGCTACCAACTTATATCTATATTATCAATCCGCCAGGAAGAACTCACAGGGCATATGACTCAAACATGCACAAGACAAGAGAGCTAAGTGCCAGAGAATCACATCTCAATTGCATAATGAAGATGACATTAAGCACCACAAGGGCGGATGACTGCTTGTCTCATCCCCTTTGTAATTATCTCTGGCCTCCAACAAAACAGAACAGGCACTGAACAAACATCTGCTGGATGAATAAGTTTAATAAAATACTGCAAATGAGGAAATCAAACTGGTTATGGTTGTTTTAGTTTTCTGTCTTGCCATTTGCCATGTCTCTGTGCTGCTTTCTGGCAACAGCAGGAAATCCCAAATTCTACGTACCTAGCTACTCTCCAGGTAATACTTACCTATTAAAACATACTCTCTGCTAGTCTTGTGTCTTACTGAGCAAAACACTTATCAACTTCTGTACATCTAAGATTCAATAACAAATGTTGATAATTAAGCCTCATGATACAATATTTTAACCTATAAAGATTACTTTGTGTGTAGTACTCTTTGAATTTAACTTTTTAAAAATCAATTACTTTGTTTTATCTAAAATTTAAAATAAACAAAAGTATCATTGGCTGACCATGATAAATAATTTTTTTATATATGAATCATTCTGACAGTTCATATGACAAGACAAAGTGATACAGGAAACCAGGCATAGAAATTAAGACACTATTTGTCAATATTTCAGAACAACAAAAAAAAATTAGTCTTGAATATTCCACTGTGCTATTCAGGGGTCTAACATATCTCTCTCCATAAGTTTCTCACTGAAATAAGAGGCAACATAATCATTTTATACACAAAGTAATCAAATAAGTAACTTCATAAATAGTAAAATATTAGCACCTTCCAGCATTTCAAACGCGTTGTGTAGCTGGTTTCTATTTGGCAGCTATACATGAGAAAAATTTCTCACTCTTCATCATCAAGTGTTTTCCCATGTCATTCCTATCTAACACACTTCACCGGGAAATGATATCACACAGACCCACAAGGAACAACTGTGCCCTCTAGGTGCTTAAGTCTAGTTGGGAAAATAAGAACTATGGGAGAAAGGATACAACACAGTGAAGTACAAAGAGAGCCACGCAGAACTCTGTCCATGTTCAGGGTATAGACAGCTGACAGAGGATGGTGGGGTTGGAGACAATGAAGAAGAAGACATGGCCATAGTAGGAGACTCCCAAACAGCCTTTCTAGAAAATTAGAAACAATAAGTCAAACAATGTGTTGAGTTTTGAGTTTTGTTCTATTTTGTGGGGGAAAAGGAGCTTGTAGAGACAAGCATGGGCCACAGGAGAGCATGAAAAGAGACTTGTGTACCAAGTGCCTAATGAAAGCGGCACACACTTCAATCTAGCAACCAACCCTCACTTCATCTCACTTGACTCTGGCCTCTTATACCCACAGCCTCACCCCAAAATTATCCTAAGAACTTAAAATCTTTCTAAGACCATCTGGCCAAAATCTTTCATCTTCCTCAAATCCTCAGTCACACTACACATGTTCTTCAATCAGACAGAAACTTCAGACTCAACTCTCTATAAATGCCATCCTGACATAATTCTCTAGAGGGGAAACAGAAAATAATAAAGAAAGCAAATAAATATATACTTAAAACTATGAATGTGCCATAAGGAAAAGAGTATAACAAAAGAGTTACCAGGAAGACCTATATACATAGAGTGGTTGGGGAAAACTATGAGGAGTGACATTTACAATATGACATGATGGATGGGAGGGCACCTTAGCAAAGTACAAGGAACTGGATGTTCCAGACAGAGAGAACTGCAAAGGCCCTCAGTGCAAAGCCTCAGACAAGAAGGATCCTGGCCTCAACTAGCACAGA
Organism: Urocitellus parryii; assembly: GCF_045843805.1. Lineage (NCBI taxonomy): Eukaryota > Metazoa > Chordata > Mammalia > Rodentia > Sciuridae > Urocitellus > Urocitellus parryii. Next base: position 42,402,984 of record NC_135536.1, read on the forward strand.
AAGGCAGCCAGTGTGGCTGGAGCACAGTGGGTAAGAAGTAGAATAGAAAGAGAGTGAGGCTGAAGGGATACAGGAGCCACTTTACACTTTGTGACCTGTGATAAAGACTTTGAACTAAATGCACATTACAATGAGACTTCATTGAAAAGTTTTAAGCAGGAAGGTAAGATGGCCAAATGTGTGTTATTAAAGATGAACATGTCAGGATAAAGATGTGGTTCATGAGGCAGAATAGGTACAGGGATTTCGTCAGGGAGGTTTCTGACACTCAGCCTAACACATAGTCAATGTCCCAATATGAAATTAATGTATAAATAATCCAACAACTCTTGAACCTGGAAGTGACAGACACCGATTACTTTTAGAAGATTAATCTGGCAATATGTTTTAGACTACACTGAATCTGTGGGATGATCTGGAATATCTGAACCACTAAACACATTCAACACTCAACTACGCTTTCTAAAAGTTAAAAATCAAGATTTAGAGGCTTTCCATATTCCAAAACAGTATACAGAATAAAAACCTTATTTATGCAGAAAGGATTAAATTGCTCTGTGTAAGCTGTTCCTTGAGTTTAATAAGACTTTTTTGTTTGTTTATCTTATGTCTGGCCAAGTGTGTTTATGCAAGCGTAGGGAGGGTGCGTATAACGTATGTGTTCAGAGATGCTGAGGACTGATGGTCAATCAAGAAAAATCCATGCTGAAATTGTTAAGAGCTGGGAAGGGAGCCAGTTTGCAATCACTATAGGAACTGCTCGAGCAAATTCCTTGTTGCCACTCTGGTAACGTGCATTCCTCAAAGGATGCCACTTGGCATAGTTTAGTACTCTCTGATGGAAAAGATTTCTCTTCTGAAATCAGTCTGAATTGTTTTTTAAAAGAAGTGTCAATAAAATTAAGCTCAACCTAGTCACTGATTACAGGAACAATAAAAATAAATAGTGGTCCTTGTGCCATAAAGAAGTCTATCAGACATATATGGAAGTACAGCAGAAGAGATTGAGCTCCGAATCTTAACCTCATTGCACTTCTTTTCCATTTAGTTTCCATGGAACCATATAATAGAAGAATAAGGAGTGAAAATCAAATTCTAGTTACGAATATTTCATCAGATGCACTGAGATAGACGGGTTTCCTTAGAATGAAGTGTAGCTTTTCAAAAATACCTATATTTTAAAAAGTAAAAATTGAGATTACTTAGCATACAAATTCACATTCTTTTGCTATTTGCAAATGTCTTCTTGGAACAATGTAACTCTAGGCACAGTAATATCAATTTATTATTCTAGTTTCTATGGAAACATGAATTCTACTTACTGAGGCCAGTCGATATGGACACAGTGCAAGGCAAATGTGCTTAGGGACAAATCATATAATTTATATCTCTAGTAAAATAGGCTCTTAGCTATAAGAGAAAAACTGGATTAAAAAGTACTGTGGAATGTTCTCTGGAGTTATTAGCTACTAACACCATTATGAAAACAAAAGTAAAATCACAATCCTATATTTTAGAATCCTACATTTAGAATCTAGCATGTACAAACAAGCATCAAGTATAGAAAAATGAAGGCTAAGAACAAACAACTGAACACTCATTTTGTATAAAAAAATTAATTTAAAAATGGAAAAATATAAACATTTACATATGTTGAACACTCCTTTGTTCAATAAATCTCAGTATCCAAAAATGAACAGGAGCCTCATAAATAAAGTCATATAAATAAGAATACATGCAGTACTTTTTACTGTTAGTTTTAAAGAATTTGAGAGCTAAAGGGAGAGAATTACATAAAAGTATAAATACGTTAACATCAATCTGCAAATATTTGTTAGGACTTAGTATGCGCTAAACATTATGCTAAGGTCTATTAAGAAGAAAAAAAACTGAGCTGTAATTTATTATGACTAGAATTTTTGTGCATTCCTGTTGTGCCATTTTCTAAGATAATCATCAGGGGACATAAAATAGATAAAACACCAATCTAGCAAAATTCAAACTGTTTGCAATATAATTTATGGGCAACACATGCTACTGAATTGGCATTACAAGATAAGATGAAAACTGGGCCAAATGAACAGTGCAGACATGTGTGCTAAGAGTTTTCAGAAGAGAGATCAATCAGGCTCAGTTGGTAGGAGTTTTCATAAATGAAGCAAAAACTGACTTGGGTATGAATAATAAATGGACAGGAATTGAGAAGTAGATGTAATTGACAAAGGGCATAGGCAGGAATTTAGAAGGCTAATCAGGGCCTTGAAGCAGGCCTAAGAGTTTAGTTTTGCAGGGGAAGGAAATAATAATGGAGAGCGCCTGGGGCCAGGAAAGGAAATGCATCAGTGGGCAAGGGTGTTCACTTCGGAGTGATAGAAATGTTCCGGAACTAGAGGAAGGTGGTGGTCTCACAAACATGTGAATACTATGTGATGCTATGGTATGTTTCACATTAACAAATAAGTTTTTAATATTGATAACACTGATTATTATTCTTGTGAACTGCCAAATAATGAAAACATATTAACATCTGACTGCATAGAAATAAAAAATAATGTTGGAAACTACATATAATAAAAGCTATACATTCTCAAAATATAATAGTATAGGAAAATATTTAATGACATAGAAACAGATTCACAGGGTATTGTTGCTGTGTTTTTTTTTTTAAAAAGCAAATCCCAAAACTGCTTACCATATAAAATATATACTTTAAAAAAGACAGAGATTGTGTAGTCCCAAATGTAAAAAATATGTTATTTCTGAATGTTGGGATCATGAGTGATTTACATTTTCTCCTTCTCATTACAAACACCTAAAAAGTTACTTTAAGTGGGAGGGAAAGGGAGGGGGCAGGGGGTTAGCAAGGATGGTGGAATGTGATGGTTATCATTATCCAAAAACATGTATGAGGACACAAATTGGGTATCAACATACTTTATATACAAACAGAGATATGAAAATTTGTGGTATATTGTATAATAAGAATTGTAATGCAAAAAAAAAAACAAACTACACGTATAAAGACATGAACTGGCGTGAACATACTTTATATACTAAGATATGAAGAATTGTGCTCTCTATGTGTAATAAGGATTGTTATGCATTCCGCTGTTGTGTATTTAAAAAAAATAAAAGCAATTTTTTTAAAAAAAGAATGTTTTCATGTAAAATACAGAATTTTATTTAGAACTGACACATTGCAAATACAGAATTTAGCAAGATGGTTCAGATATTTTTCTAGATAGACCCAGGCATAAAGGAACATATTCACACACAATATGCTACTTTTACCGAGCAACTTAAAACATCTGCTGGAACTAAAATGGGCTTTAGGTGAATAGTTTGCTCCAAAGCACATGTAAATTTTCAGTGACTTTCATTCTATTCTTTTAATCTCATATTTATTCTCAACTCTGCCCCAGAAACACAATATGAAAACTAGCCTGTTTTGATATCAGTTTTACGCTTTTACAATCCTATCAAGCAGCATTGACTCTCATGTAGCCCATGGTCCTCCTCCTTGTCTTCTGGCCTATAATATTTTTCTTTGAAGGTATTGCCACAGGAAGGGCTCTTTCTCTCAAAAAATGAAGTCCACCATCATTGTTCCCCTCCCCATTTCCTCATTTTTAATGATCCTCCTTGAAACTGGTTAACTTATGACACTAAAATCATCAACTGCAGCTGATTTTCATTTCTCCTTATTACTGCCAAGGTGGGGCAAAAATAAAGGCAATCAAGTGAAACCCTTGGTTCAGATTTCCTCCATATTTCATGAAATCCATCAAACAAATGCCCAGATTATATTTCACAGTAAGATGAGCAAAAGCACACCTCTTCAGCTGTAGCCCCTTTCCAAGTGCATTCATGGATGCCAAAATCAGAACCCACAGTTCAGGAGCTGCACACAGTTGCATCTTGTTTTGAGTTTTTGTTTGCAAACTGTCAGTAAGATCAGAATAAATTGCATGATATGCAGTCCAATATGTATATTCTTGAGCACATCTCAATGTATCCACCAAAAAATATTCATAGCTGCAGGTGTACAAAAAAAAAGGCAGAATTATGGCTTGATTTGCCTTGATAAGCATGGCAATTTTCTGTACACTTTTCATAAACTGCTAATCAATTTCAGCTCAAAATAGATTGAAACACCCAACAGATTGCTGCCATAGTCCACAAATGTTTGTCATTTGTAAGCTGTGGCAATAATGTGAATTCTAAGGAGGGAAACTGCAACTGAACTATACCTTGGGAAAAAAATCCTTTCATTTGCCTTGTAATAACCCCCAAAGAAATGTTAAGAATTATTTTGAAATTCCAGATTGTTTTTCCTACTACATCTAAGAGTTCTGCTTGTCACATTGTAATATTACACATCTATGGTAAATATGGTTATAAATGTATTATATTTAGGACTCAATGTAATCACTGACATTAAGGAACCAGAGATCACATCTGTACTGTTTAATATTCCTCTAAAATACAATTACAGACTTTAGCTCTATCACATACAACTTGGTAGTGAATCACCACACACTACTGCAAAAATTTAATTTCTCTGTCAATACACTTAACCATTTAAATGTAGTGTTGTTGTTTTTTTAGAATGTATGTATTGTCAAATATCCTAGTCCTTCCATTATTGCTATTTCACAAACACTCAGAGGTGCTAATATTCATACTAGTGCACCTTTTTGATTAGCAGTGCTCTTGCCATATGAATCACTCATATGCCCAGGATGTCTTGCCAAATATAAGTGCCAAAACTTTGCTGAGGACTGTCATCCTCCTACACAGGGAGCCTCTGCTCAAAACTGAGCATAGACATTCCCTTTTGTAAGTGTGAGCAACAATTGGTAATGACATTTAGATTTGGGTATGGAATGCTCTCCATGGAAAGTAGGAAATTAAATGAGAATAGATAACATTTCAGATTTTCACACCTTCTTCTTCTAAACTACAAAAGTGATAATATAATTTTTTTAGGATACAAACTACACAATTTGACTTTAGGAAAAAAAAGAGTGCTTAAAAGTTGTGACTTTAAGCAACTTCTGTGATCACCATCTGCCAAAAAATTTATTGCCAAAATGGGAGGCAGTAGAGTGTAGTAGACACAGTCTCTTTAGTCAGAAAGCCTGAGTTCTTATGTTGAATCTGCCACTTTTAGCATTGACCTTGAATAAATGATTTATACCCTTTATGTCTCCGTTTCCTCCTTTATTAAAAGGGGATCCCAAGCATAACTAACTCAGGATTACCCTGATGATTAAATGAGATAATACACACAAAGCTGTTGGCAAACTAGGTTCTAGCCAGTTCTCAATAAACATAGCTGCTCTTTTCATCATCATTTGAGAGAGCAGCTCTAGACCCACAGAAGAGCATGAGGATAAGCTCCCTTATTCTGTTTCCTATGACTTGCCAGCCAAGTGCTCATTCTCAGATCTGGGTCTTCTTGTGTCACATTTTAACCTACTTTCTAAAACACATGATATATATATATATATATATATATATATATTTAGAAATCAAGTCTACTCTGCATGAGATAAAACCTACTTAGCCCAAAGTTACCATCTACTAATTCAGCTAAAATAAATGTGAAAAGGAGTGTGGGAAAGAAGAAAAATACCCTAAGAAAGTGACTATTCTTGACTCTTCTGCACAAATCGGGAACGGTCTTCTTTGGCTTCATCCAAATTTAATACAGCAGCAGCTGGATTTGCGGATAAAAACAGTTTCCATGATATTATCTTCTTCACCTATTTATTCTCTGGAATTAAGGTAGATAATCACCTCTGCTTAGCCATTACATTTACAGGAACCACTGAGGAAAAAGTTTGCTTGTTTTGAGCTTGACAAATTGAATCTGATGCTGTTTCAGGAGAGGAAATTCATTTTCCTCAACCAAAACTAAAAAAATAAATTCAGGAAAATACTGTTCATATACATGAAACAAAAAAATGCATTTTAAATCATCTTAAATAATTATTAGCATCAAAAAGAAAATGGCTAACTGCTCTGACTCAAAATTCATTTACAATCTCCACACCAAGTATTTCTTTTTCTATCTTCCCCTTTAGAATATTTCTATTTGGCAGTTGCTATGGAGCAAATTGATGTACAAAAGCAGTCAAAACAGAAACACATTCAAGTGAATTCAGCCTATTAAAATATACATATGTATTTAGAAGTTGTTTTCTTGAGATCACATAGAGTCATTTGCCAGTTTCCCTTTGACACTCAATTAGATTGTATGCATTTGTGTTTTTCTTCAAAATGCCAAAACATCAGCACAGTTTCTGAGATAAACTATCACTATTTTCACTTTTCCCAAAGACAATTTAAATACTAGTAATAGATGAGAGCTGCAAACTCAGGGCAAATTCTGCTTTACAAGAGGTTTTGATGCTAACACTACTTTCTTCATAATTGTTGGCACTTCCTCAAGGACAAATTTTTGGAACTTTGGCTAGATATTATACCAATATTAGGTCCTACAAAAGGTTAGTGATTCAGAAAAACAGTATTGTCATATTGTATATTTTGTGGAGAACAAAGCAAAATCACTGCATGTACAAAATGCTTTGTACCGAACGACTATTCTGCAGGAACGTGTGAATTGACTTGAGTAAATAAACTTTACTACAAAGGATATTTCTTTTAAATACTAATTTTAAAAGTGACTGAATGCTATGGCTTGGATTTAGAATGCTCACCAAAGGCCTATGTGTTGAAGTCTTAGTCCCCATCAAACTAATATTCAGAGACAGGGCTCTGGGGGAAAGACTGGCTCGTGAAGGCGCTAACCTCATCAGTGGATTAATCCATTAGTGGGTTATTAATCTGATGACATCATTGGGAGGTGAAAAATACTGTACAAAGTTGGGCCTAACTGGAGGAAGAGGTCACTAGGAAAAGGCCCTGAAAAAATATATCTTGTCCCTGGTGCCTTCCTTCTTCTCTGTTTACATTATCACAATTATGAGGTACGCAGCTTTCCTCCACCATACCTTCCACTACAATGCTTCTGCCTTGGTGCCAACCAATAGACTGACACCTCTGAAATTGAAAACCAAAATAAGTCTTTCCACATCTAAGTTGCTAATGTCAGGTATTTTGTCCTAGCCATAGAAAATTGACTAATATGCTGAACACAACATATAAAATGCCTTTCTGCCATTTTTGTATTATTACTTTATACAAGTAGGGTATATCACTCCAGAAATGGGCAAGGAAAAGTACTATAACAGGAGAGAAATCATTAGATATTATTTTCCTATTAATCTAATCTTTATACTATGTATCACTATATATTTTATAACATACAAGTCCTATTAATAGCACATGTGTAAAATTCTACACATACACACTGGAATACATTATCAAAATTATATTCATCAATAGTTTTATTGATTTTTTTTGTTATTTTTTTTATTGTTGGTCGTTCAAAACAATACATAGTTCTTAATACATCATATTTCACAGTTTGATTCAAGTGGGTTATGAACTCCCAATTTTACCCCGTATACAGATTGCTGTATCACATCAGTTACCCTTCCATTGATTGACAAATTGCCTTTCTAGTGTCTGATGTATTCTGCTGTCTGTCCTATTCTCTACTATCCCCCCTCCCCTCCCCTCCCCTCCCCTTCTCTCTCTAGTTTTATTGAAAAGATTTTGAAGATGACACAAAAATAAAAAACATCATTCACAGACCAATTTTATGCAATCGTTTCATATATTATTAAGATTTATTTGCTATAATTCTAACATTTTAGCAAATGTAACTAATGTATGTATTAAAATATACTTCCATTGCTTGGTAGTATACATAATAAAAGCTGCATGATCCTAAATAATCCGTTTGGTTATCTCACATGTTTCAGTTATGAGTTTTAGTTAATGTCCATAAAGAGAAAAAATAAATAAAAAACAATGATAGAATGGTATGTATATTATTTATACTTAGAGATGACTCAATGCATTTATTTTAGGTAAACCTATGAACTTTCTTAATCCCTGATTGTTACATCTATAAAATGGAAACAATAATTATCTTTGGGGCTGGGAATAAGGCTCAGCGGACAGAGCATTTGCCTGTCAGGCAAGAGGCCCCTGTTTAATTGGCTTTAATTCACAGCAATGGAAAAAAAAAAAAAAAAAAACGCCTTTCTTTGTGAGATATATAAATTATTGGGAAAGGGGCCACAAAAGTCCAGATAATAGAAAGGCTTATTATTGTTAAGGCCCAAGTGTAATATATAAAAAAAATTGCTTACAAAATAAAGTTAATAAAAGAGAAATGGGAATTAAACAGTGCATATGATATAATGAAAAGATGAGATGAGTCAATATTGTGTATACATTTGAGTAAAACCTAGTCATCCATATGAACACATGAACAGCTAATCCATTACATGGCAAAACTGCATATTTTCCCTTTCTCATTTCTGTTATTGTTGGTGTAATACTGTTTGTGCTATGCATTCTAAATGAAAATTATGACAGTCTTGACAAAAGAATTATAAGAATTAATTATTGTGTTAAATGTTCTTTCCAGTAAATGACATGTTTAAAGATGAGCAATTTATCTACTCACCAAAGGCAAATAACAATTTACTCTAGGTTGAATGCATTTATGCACTGCTGATGTCCATAAAAACAACATTTTAAGGTTTGCAGTATCTTTTTTTTTAAAAGAGAGAGTGAGAGACAGAGAGAGAGAGAGACAGAGAGAGAGAGAGAGAGAGAGAGAGAGAGAATTTTTAATATTTATTTTTTAGTTCTCGGCTGACACAACATCTTTGTATGTGGTGCTGAGGATGGAACCCGGGCATGCCAGGCGAGCGTGCTACCGCTTGAGCCACATCCCCAGCCCTATCATTTCTTTTTTCTTCTTTGCATATCCATAAAATAGTAATTACTTATTGCTACAATAGCCTTGTTTTAATCAATACTGCCCTAGTTAACATTTGCTCTCTTCTTCTACAACAGCTATTTCAAACCCTCTCCACGCTCTTAAAACTTTCAAATCCATCCCCTCCTACCTTTCCCTTATAACAAAAGTAATAAGACTAACTGCACCTTCTTGTGTGTATTGGTTCCCTAGTTCAATTCCACTCCTAGGTATATACTGAAAAGAAGTGAAAACAGGGATTCAAACAAATTCTTGTACACTAATGAGAAACAATCCAAGAATTCACAGATGAATTTATAAACCAATTTTGGTATATACATAAGGGAATATTTTTCAGCTATAAGAAGGATACATGCTACAACACAAACGAGCCTTGAAAACATTATGCTAAGTGAAATAAATCAGACACCAAAGGACAAATATTGTATGATTCTGCTTATATGAAATATCTAGAAGAGCAGACTCATGCAGACAGCATGAAGATAAGAAGTTATCAGGTTCTGGGTGAAGAAGGGAATGGAGTGTGCCTAATGGGCACAGTTTCTGTTGAGGATAATTTTTAAAAGTCCTGGAGCTAGATAATGGTGATGGCTGACCAACACTGAGGATATACATAACACTACTGACTTGTACCCTTAAAATGATTATAATAATAATAATAATCATTTGTGCCAACACCATCTCCAATATGCCTCTCACTGCCTCCTCATTCCAAAAATACCCTGCTGCTCCCTTGGCTTCCTGAAATGACCCTGGAGATTTCCCTCTTTGCTCTCTGACCCAATCAAGTTTGCATTTGTGCTTTCTCTGTTTTGTTGATGGTCTGGTTTGCTTAGGTTTGGTTGTGAGCTGTTCATGTTGTGTTAATTCTTAAACTTTTATTCTCACCTGTTTATTCTTAAACTTTTATCCTGCACCTATTCTGGTCCCATCACACAGACATCACAAAGCATATCCATTCCCTATCCCAAAACTTCAATTCCAATAGATGTGTTTCCTTAAAAAATATCCCTCCTTTATTTTCCTTACCCCAACAAACTGCTTCATCATAAACTCAATTATTCAAGGCATAATGCTATCGTTACTCTTTCCTCCTAAAAGAAGCTATTACTTCTAGTCTTCCCCAAAATAGAAACACTGAACTCCCAAAACTTTCTACTTTATCTCATTGGGTACTTTTTATTCACCCCTTTTATAATTTTGATGGTACATTATAAGTTATTTTCTGCTTAATGGTTATTTTCCCCAACCCAAACATAATTGATTTTAGACTACTTAAGGGCAAAATTTAACTTACTTATAAATCAGAACTCACTTCAAACCATGATGCAACAGTAATTAATCAATACATATTTGAATAATAACTTTCAGGGTTATTGAGTGATAATCATGAAACTAAACACATTTTGGAAACAGTGATGTCAGTACATTAGTTAGCTTTGAATTAGTCTATAAATAATAGATTATTATCCAATGCTATCCACCAAAAACAAATAGAAAATGGCAATTTAGGAACAAGTGATCAGTCACTGAACCTTAACCATTGTTTTCATGCATATTTCCAGTAGATTCACAATCACATAAAATAATTCTGCTAAAGTCCCAAAGACCAGTCTTAAGCTTTTATTCTATAGAAATAATTATGGCTAAAAATAAATAAGCTTCAGTCAAAATTACTCTAAAAATTCTGTTTTCTCTCCACATTCCTTTCCTCTTTTTTTTTTTAGTTGTTGTAAAATATATATAATATAAAATTTATCATCTGTTATGGTTTGTATATGAGGTATCTCAAAAGCTCAGGTGTTAGACAATGCAAGAATTTTCAGAGGCGAAATGAAAGTTTTAGCATAATAATCAGTGGATTAACCTACTGATAGGGATTAATTGGGTGGTAACTGTTGGCAGGTAAGATGTGGCTAGAAGAGGTGGCTCACCATGGTTATGCCTTCGGGGTTTATATTTCATCCCTGGTGAGCAAAGTTCTCCCTATCTGCTTCCTGAGTGCCACGTTCTAAGCCACTTTCCTTCTGCCATGATGTTCTGCATCACCTAGGGATAGAGCAGTGAGGTCAGCCATCTATGGACTGAGACCTCTGAAATCATCATGAGCTCCCAAATAAAGATTTCCTTCTCTAAAATTGTTCTTGTCAGGTTCAACCATCATGCATGTGGCATACATCAAAATTTTCTTCTTTATTATGGCTTAATTATATTCCTGTGTGTGTGTGTGTGTGTGTGTGTGTGTGTGTGTGTTTGAGTGCTTGGGTATTCTCTATTTATTCATTCATTTACCAGTTGCTTCTACTTCTTGGTTCCTACAACTATGTCTCCAGTATCTACTAATAATAGAAAAATTTTAAATAACAACACTTAAATATAAAGAATTAAAATTTTACAGAAAATACAAGTATTGTACCATGTGTATATGTATTGCTTTTTTCTATATATATTATTTTTAGATGAAACTTTATCTTTGTGACTCACACTTTCACTAACAGACATATGGTTAACACAATCCAAACATCATGTCTGTTCTAAAAATGAATATTCATTCACTTTATTGACAAAGTAGCTCTCTTTAGCTCCATTTAGAAGAAACTTACTTTGGGAAAAGACTTGTTTACTGATGTCTGAGTTATATTTGATTGATGTATCATAAAATACTTTATTACATACATGAATATGTAAATTCACGCTAATCCTTTGGGGGTGTACCTAAGATTTGCCACATAAATTTGCACAATCCAAGGAGCCCCCTAAGATTAGGAACAAAAAGGGGCTGGGGTTGTAGCTCAGGGGTAGAGCTTGCCTAGCACATGTGAGGCACGGGGTTCAATCCTCAGCACCACATAAAAATAAAAAATAAATAAAAGTACTGTGTCCATCTACAACTAAAAAAAAATATTTAAAAAAAACCAAAAAGACAAATAAAATAAATTGAGAAGACAATTCACAATTACAAAATGTCTACAATCTGTCTTTAATCACTGCTCTCAGATGCCTCATTGTCAGCATCTGACCCCGTTAGGTGGCTGATAAGAGGATTTGAAGGCCAGCAGATTTAATTTCAACCTCTCCATATGGTTGACCTTCTCATTTCAATGAGAGCATCATCTATGGAAATGTTGATCAAATGGCAGCTCCTAATCTAAAATGTTTGGGTAATTTGGTCAACTCAGAAGTGATGCTCAGTTAAAGAATAGCATGTGCAGCATGATCTCCTTTTTACTTGTAAATTTGTACATAAATATATTTCAAAAAGTCTGCAAGGCTACAGATGTAAATGTAATTTGCTGGCCTTGGAATTAAAAGCATTTTTTTTCCAAACTCTAGGCAATGTTCTGTTTATATAAACATGGTTTTGAAAAGAACTGCCAGTAAGATTTTCAGTTAAATTTTCTAATGTAAAATATATATGAAATGAATATCTCAACTTCAAAAACTGGACTAAAACAGAAGTTAACAAGCATTTCACAGAAAATATTAAAATATACTGATGTATTAATATTTCAATTCCAAGAAATACTGCCTCAGAATTAAAAGAGATATGAATTATTTTATCTGAAGTTCATGGTCCACAATTTAATACTCTCATGAACGCTAAATATAAAGGCAGTAAAGATGATGATTTTCCATGTATGGAAATTTTACATTCAAAAATAAAATCATCCACCCATCCATTTACTCACCAAACATTTAATAGATACCTACTTGCCACAAAAATTCAAAGATACATTTTTAAAGATTTTCTTTTTTAGTTGTAGGTGGACACAATACCTTTATTTTATTTTTATGTGGTGCTGAGGATCGAACCCAGCACCTCACAAGTGCTAGACTAGTGCTCTACCACTGAGCTACAATCCCAGCCAAAGATATATTTTTAAAAGAAGGCAAGAAAGCTAATCTCAACACATCATGAACTTCATTAGGTGACAAAGACAGATGATCGCCTATGATTAGAGCACATAAGTAGGTCACTGAGAGTGCAGGATACAGAGGCTGGGAGTACAGACTACACCAAGCACAGAATTCTCCCTGGGAATTAAAAGCATCCCACAAAGTGGCTATTAAGTTAAATCTTTAGGATGAGCAAAAACTCACCTAGGGTTCAGCTCAAGGTTTATATGGGTGACTGGACATTCTCTAGGCAAAGGCACAAAGGCCAGCAAAAATTATTAAAATACTTTCTTTGTAGGCTTTATTGCTTAGTATTGTAAAAAAATAGAATGCATAGCTTTATTTATTTCTCTAAAAGGAGCTTTCAGCAGGTGCTGTCATTCTAAAGGCAAAACAATGTCATTTCATTGACATTTATGATCTCCTACTCATCCAGAGAACATCATATTATTTTTAACTAAATGGATCTTCATTTATATTCCTTTATAAATTCATTTTACTCAGTACTTAGGAACTGTACCATGCTCCAATTATAAAACCAAAGGGCAACTTTAGGTATTTAGGTATTTATCCAAGACAACTGTAAAAATAATTGAAACTAAAATTTGCCTTACTGTTGAGAGCCACAGCCAAAGGGGCCCCAGAAAACTTCCAGCTGCCAGCAAACTCCCAGCTGCCGGCTGATGATTGGCTCACAGTGGCCCCAGCAACATCTAGCTGATTGGCTCCTCTGCGGCGATGTTCATTGGGCTGTTTCCCTGCCCTTCAAGCTGCCAGCTGATGATTGGCTCACAGTGACCCCAGCAACATCTAGCTGATTGGCTCCTCTGCAGTCATGTTCATTGGGCTGTTTCCCTGCCCTTCAGACTACGGAACTGCTCATTGGGGGACTTCTTTGGCTCTGCCCACGCGACCCAGCCAATCGGCCTCAAGAGCAGGAGGATTGTGGGAGGTGGTGTGGTTTGTGTGGGGAGAGGCTTCTGGAAGCCGGTGGTGGCAGTTGGGCTCTGAGGGTTTTCCTGAGGAGCTGTTTTGTTTGGCGTTTGTAGTTTTAAAAATAAAGTTTGTTTCTTTTGATAAGTGGCTCCTGAATTGTGCCCAGTCAGACTGCGGCATTTGGTGGCTCGCACGGGGAGCGACTGAGGGTAAGTAAACTGCTCGCCCCTGAGGGCAGGGCGAGAGGATGGGTAGCCATTCTAAGTTTACTCTTTTGTTTTGCTTCATTTTTGTTTTAAGTTGCCTGTCCCTGGAGATGAGTGAGACGGAAGAAAAACCGCTCACATTTGAGGAAAAATTATTTGCGTTTGAGGAACAGATAGGGAGAAAGGACGGATGGACATTTCAGTCCCTGGAGATGAGTGAGACGGAAGAAAAACCGCTCACATCTGAGGAAAAACTATTTACGTCTGAGGAACAGATAGGGAGAAAGGACGGATGCACATGTCAGGAGGATAGAAAGGCTATAATGAAATTTTGTTGTTCCATTTTTATTGGATTCTGTCTAGGTTTGGTTTGGTGTTATCTTGCTGGGTTGTATTATAGTAGAAATACGGGATCAGCAATTAGTAAAAAACAAACCGAAAGAGTGTTAAGTAAATTGTTAGACGAAGGAGGCATCCCAGTAAAATCAAGAGCAGTCAGGGCATACGTTGATACAATACAAAAATACAGCCCATGGCTTTTTAAGGAGGAGTTGTTAGATATATCACAATGGAACCATCATGGTGAAGATTTAAAAAGAATAGAAAACAACAACCCAGGGACTCTGCCAGTTGGCACATTGACATTGTGGGCGAACGTATCTGGTTTGCTTAGTCCAAAGCCTTCAGATCAGACAAAGGTAGAGGAAGGAGAAGACATATTGATTCAAGTAAAAGAGGTCTCTCAGGTTAGTCAGAATGAGGAAAAGATTCAAGTACAAGAGAAGGTCTTTCAAGCTAGTGAGACAGAGGAAGGAAGTTTAGAGCAGAAAAAGCCATCAGGGGAAAAGTTACAACAGGAGACTGCTAATAACACCTTTCTATCAGAGAGCGAAAGTCTCCAACCAACAGCACCACCTCTACAGGAGACTGCTACTAACAGCATTCTATCACCAGAGGGCATAAGGGTCCAATCAACAGCACCACCTCCATATGCTAAGAGACTCCCAACCCCCGCAGTTGATAGTTGGGATCCTGAGACAGGATCTCAAGTATGCCCTGTATTTGAGGTAGGAGGGCAGCGAATTCACCAGGGTTTATTTTACAAAACAGTGAAGGAGCTAAAAGAGGCTGTAACAACCTATGGTCCTCAAGCACCCTTCACTGTAAGCTTGATCGAATCCATTACCAACTTAAACATGACGCCAGCAGATTGGGCTAATATGTGTAAAGCTGTGCTAACTGGAGGACAATACCTGTTATGGAAGGTTGCTAATGAGGAATTTTGCAAGGAGACAGCTATGGGAAATGCAGCAGCTGGTTATCCTCAGAGAAATCTAGATATGTTGTTAGGAAAGGGACCTTATGAGGATCGGCAGCAACAACTTGCATATGATCCTGGTGTATACGCACAAATTGCTATAGATGCACTTAAGGCATGGAAGACTTTACAAGGACATGGAGGTTTACAAGGTCAATTATCTAAGATAATACAAGGAGCTAATGAACCTTATGCTGAATTTGTAGATAGGCTTATTCAAACAGCTACCAGAGTTTTTGGGAATACAGAACAAGCAATGCCATTAATAAAACAACTGGCTTATGACCAAGCGAATCGTTGGTGCAGAGATATCATTAGACCATGGAAACAGGAAGATTTAAACAAATATATTAAATTGTGTAGAGACATTAATGAACAAGAGCAAGTCATGGCAGCTGCAGTAAAACAGGCTTTAGATGCCAGAGACATTAATGAACAAGGGCAAATTGTGGCAGCTGCAGTAAAACAGGCTTTAGATGCCAGAGACATTAATGAACAAGGGCAAATTGTGGCAGCTGCAGTAAAACAGGCTTTAGATGCCGGGCTAAGAACATGCTACAATTGTCAACAAGCAGGACATTTTAAAAGGAATTGCCCCATAGGAGGAGGGTTTAACAATACTAGGTATCAAAGGAATAGAATACCGGGTATTTGCCCACGATGCCGTAGAGGGAGACATTGGGCTAATGAATGCCGTTCTCAAACCACCATAGAGGGTACTCCATTATCAAAAAACGAACAAGGACAAGGTTTTTATCCACAATATCGTGGACAAAGGCATCGGGCTCCGTTGCCAAAAAACGGACAGGGGGCCCCAATGCTCCGGGGCCCCAAACCACAAATATACGGAGCTCTGGAGGAACCCAGCAACCCCAGCAACCCCATCAGGGTAGTGCCCAGGGCATCAGATCCCTCATCAGACAAACCAGAGGGAGCGCAGGGTTGGACATCTGCGCCTCTGCCAGAGCAGTACTAACTCCAGAGATGGGAGTTCAAATCATTCCCACAGGGGTGAAAGGACCTCTTCCCAAAGGAACAGTAGGCTTATTATTGGGACGCAGCTCTTCTACTCTAAAAGGACTTTTGATAAGTCCTGGGGTAATTGATCCCGATTATGAAGGTGAAATAAAAATTATAGCCAGTTCTCCAAAGGGTATATCAGTAATTTCACCAGGAGATAGAATAGCACAATTACTAATAATACCAAGCCTACATGATAAATTTTCCAGTCATGTTGTAGAAAGAGGTTCCAAGGGATTAGGCTCCACAGGTGTAGATTGGGCTATGCTTTCTTTAAATTTAGATTCTCGCCCCATGCTAAAACTAAATATTCAAGGTCATGAATTTAATGGGCTACTGGATACAGGTGCAGACCTTAGCATTATCTCTCGTCAAGAATGGCCAAAACATTGGCCATTACAACAAGCCACTCAAACGCTTCGAGGCCTAGGAGTGGCGAATAATCCCGATAAAAGTGCAATGGTATTAGATTGGAAGGATCCTGAAGGATGTGAAGGAACTATACAGCCATATGTATTGGATCATCTTCCTGTAAATTTATGGGGACGAGATGTCTTAGATCAATTAGGTTTGACATTAACAAATAATATCAATCAAAATGCACCCACTATTATGGCTAGACAAGGTTTTAGGAAAGGAAAAAGATTAGAAAAACAAGAACAAGGTATAGCAGCACCAATACAAATAAATCAAGGAACAGACAGACATGGGTTGGATTTTCACAAAGGGCCACTGAGACAATAAAAATTACCTGGAAATCAGAAAGACCAGTATGGGTCCCTCAGTGGCCCTTGACTAAAGAAAAGATACAAGTAGCCCATGATCTGGTCAAACAACAATTAGTGGAAGGACATATACAACCTTCTGTATCTCCCCATAATACTCCCATTTTTGTCATCAAAAAGAAATCTGGTAAATGGAGATTATTGCAAGATTTAAGAGCCATTAATAATGAAATGGTCATTATGGGACCTGCTCAATCGGGGATTCCTCAGTTGTCTGCTTTGCCAAAAACTTGGTATGTTTTAGTTATAGATATTAAAGATTGTTTTTTTTCAATTCCAATTCATCCTGAGGATAGTCCACGTTTTGCATTTACTATCCCTGCACTGAATCATGAAGGTCCTGATCAGAGATATGAATGGAAAGTACTCCCTCAAGGGATGGCTAACAGCCCAACTATGTGTCAAATTTATGTTAACAAAGTAATCCAGCCACTTAGAAATCAAAATCCTGAGCTACAAATATTTCACTATATGGATGACATATTATTAGCACACAAAGCTAAAAACACATTGCTAGAATGTTATGCCACACTTACAAACTTATTAAAAAATTATAATCTAGAGATAGCAATAGATAAAGTACAATTAAATTTTCCAATTAATTATTTGGGAGTTCTATTATCCTCAACCATGGTCCGTCCACCAAAAATTCAAATACGAGTAGATCAACTCAAATCACTTAATGACTTTCAAAAGTTATTAGGAGACATAAATTGGATAAGGCCTTATCTAGGTATTCCAACAGGAGAATTGGGACCTTTATTTGATATCCTAAAAGGTCCATCAGATCCAAATTCACCCCGAATGTTAACGCCTGAAGCAAGAAAGGCATTAAAAATCATTGAAACATATATGGAAAATATGCATTTGGATAGAATTGATATAAGTTTGCCTTTATTATTTATTGTACTATCAACAAAAAATATTCCTACAGGAGTATTTTGGCAAGAAGGTCCATTATTATGGATACATTTATCTTATTCTCCTAACAATATTCTTACTAGGTATCCTGAGGCTGTAGGACAATTAATACTCAAAGGAATAAAAACAGCAAAGGCAGTGTTTGGAATTTCTCCTAATAAAATTATTACTCCATATACTATGAATCAAATTGATGAATTAGCTAATGAGTTAAATACTTGGGCAATAATCATGTGCAAATCTAATGTTTCATTTGATAACCACTTACCATCTAATCCTTTATTGTCTTTTTGGTCATTGCATCCTGTAATTTTTCCAAAAATGACAAGAAAAACACCTATCATGAATGCTCCAAATATATTCACTGATGGATCAAATAATGGTACAGCAGCAATAGTTACCCCTGATCAAACTTTTACATTTTTAGTACCCAAACAATCAGCTCAAAAGGTAGAGCTTAATGCAGTATTACAAACTTTTGTGATGTTTAAAGATTCTGTATTTAATTTATTTTCTGATAGTCAGTATATAGTTAATGCTATAGTATCCCTTGAAGATGCTGGTAGGATTTCCCCTTCTTCTACTGTTTTCTCTTTGTTTTCCACTATACAAAGTTTAATCTGGGACAGAAAAGATCCATTCTTTATAGGACATATCAGGGCACATACAGGATTGCCTGGAGCCCTTAGTTTGGGCAATGATTTAGCAGATAAAACTACACATGACATTCATATTTTCTCTATACTAGAAGAAGCTATAAATTTTCATAAAAGGTTCCATGTCAATGCTAATACTTTACAAAAGCGTTTTAAAATAACTAAGGAACAAGCTAGACAAATAATAAAACAATGTCAAAATTGTGTGACCTTTTTACCACAAGTTAATCTTGGAGTCAATCCTAGAGGATTGATACCTAACCATATTTGGCAGATGGACGTCACACACTTGCCAGAATTTGGAAAATTAAAATATTTGCATGTTACAGTTGATACTTCTTCTGGATTTTTGATGGGCTCCCTTCATGCCGGAGAAAAAACTAAAGATGTTATAGCTCATTGCTTACAAAATTTTGCCACTGTGGGCATTCCAAAACAGTTAAAAACAGATAATGCCCCTGGTTATACGTCTACTTCTTTTAAACAATTTTGTTCATCATTTGGCATTACTCATATAACAGGAATCCCATACAATCCACAGGGACAAGGCATAGTTGAAAGAGCTCATCAAACTATTAAAATGTACTTATTAAAGCAAAAAGACGGAATTGGGAAGGGGTATATATTCCCCAAAGATAAACTTAAAATAACCCTTTTTACTCTAAACTTTTTAAATTTGGATTCATCAGGACTTAGTGCTGCAGAAAGGCATATGTGTCCAAAAAATGTACATAAGCCCAAGGTACTTTGGAAAGATATTCTAACAGGACAGTGGAAAAGTCCTGACCCAGTAATTGTCTGGAGTCGGGGGTCTGTTTGTGTGTTTCCACAGGAAGAACAGCAGCCGATTTGGATTCCGGAGAGATTAACTAAAGTCCTGACCCAGTGATTGTCTGGAGTTGGGGGCCTGTTTTTGTGTTTCCACAGGGAGAACAGCAGCCGATTTGGATTCCAGAGAGATTAACTAAAGCAATTTCTACAGACCAAAAAGAAGATGATTTGGCTCAAATCCATAACAGCTGATATCCAAAACTCCAATTTGGCTATCCTTACATCTGCAACAGAACCAGGATGCTTTTTTCAATATCTATTTTATTCTATTTTGTTTTTTGAGCTCATATAGACCTAGGTTAATGTTTTGCTGATCAGTTCTATATATTTTTTTTTTACTATAGAGTTTTTAAACATTGCAATGGAGATTTCACCTGTAAAAAGTTATAAGGCCTTTACCATTATGTTATGTGTTGTATGTATTATATTATGTGTGCACACTTGTGTTTTGTGTTTGAATGTACATATGTCCATATATCATATATGATGAGCGCTCATAAAAAAAAAAAAAAAATGGATCCAAAATTTTTTTTTTATTCACGTGATTTAAATGGTTTAATTTAAATTGGGTAAATAACTGTTAAGAAGGTTAACAGATCTGTTTGTTTACTTTCACCTATTCTTTTTATTATATTTAATAATTCTTTTCAAAATAATGTAAATTGTTAAGAAAATTGTTTTCTTTTAGTGCCTTCTAGAATGTTACACAATTATTAATATTAACCATTATTGCCAAAATTCCTATCTTCATCCCAGTGCCAGTGAAGATAATGTAAATTGTTAAGAAAATTGTTTTCTTTTAGTGCCTTCTGGAATGTTACACAATGTTTTCTTTAGCTATTATTGCCAGAATTTCTATCTTCATCCCAGTGCCAGTGAAGACAATGTAAATTGTTAAGAAAATTGTTTTCTTTTAGTACCTTCTAGAATGTTATATAATTTTTTCTTTAGCCATTATTGCCAGAATTCCTATCTTCATCCCTGTGCCGGTGAAGACAAAGATAAAACTAATCTACAATCTCTGCAATAGCCATCACTGAACCGCTTACAGAACTTGCCTAAACTATGTGTCACATGTATGCATTGTGAACTCACTTGTATGCATTGTGAACTATCTGTTGGTGCAGCGACTTGTGGTAGTGTTGGAGTATTTTTGCTGATGATGTCATCGGTGGTACAATTTTTCCAACAAGAGCTGTCAATTGGCTTGGTATATCTTCCTCTCTTCTGCTTGTCATGATCGTTCAGCTATTTGGGGGCCAACAGAGGTGAGGCAAAGAACCTCACCCCCCCGCTGGTACCTCTCCACAGGTGTGGCTGTATACTGGACCGGTAGTCAATGACGGGTAAGATCCAATTACAATGGTTCCAACCTAAGACAGGAGGCTGACGCCCTGAGGTCAGCTCATCCGAAGACGGGTAAGGACCATATGTAGTATTGGACAACCTAAGGCAGGCACGGTCCCTAAGCCACATGCTTGTTGTTTAAACAGAGAGGGGGAGATGTTGAGAGCCACAGCCAAAGGGGCCCCAGAAAACTTCCAGCTGCCAGCAAACTCCCAGCTGCCGGCTGATGATTGGCTCACAGTGGCCCCAGCAACATCTAGCTGATTGGCTCCTCTGCGGCGATGTTCATTGGGCTGTTTCCCTGCCCTTCAAGCTGCCAGCTGATGATTGGCTCACAGTGACCCCAGCAACATCTAGCTGATTGGCTCCTCTGCAGTCATGTTCATTGGGCTGTTTCCCTGCCCTTCAGACTACGGAACTGCTCATTGGGGGACTTCTTTGGCTCCGCCCACGCGACCCAGCCAATCGGCCTCAAGAGCAGGAGGATTGTGGGAGGTGGTGTGGTTTGTGTGGGGAGAGGCTTCTGGAAGCCGGTGGTGGCAGTTGGGCTCTGAGGGTTTTCCTGAGGAGCTGTTTTGTTTGGCGTTTGTAGTTTTAAAAATAAAGTTTGTTTCTTTTGATAAGTGGCTCCTGAATTGTGCCCAGTCAGACTGCGGCACCTTACCTCTTTGTAAAACCTGAATAACATTTAGCAGAGTCAAGGCAATCTCTCCTTTCACTAAACAGAGGAATTTAAGTCAAAATATACTTTTTTCTGATACAATAGTGGGACTGTGTTTACAGAACACCTGAGCTACGAGAAAACACTCTGGTATTCATTGAAAGCCCCTTCAAGCAACAGTGCAGTGTGGCTGGCAAGGATCTTTAAACAAAGGAACAAGGGAGAAAAAGATGTGCTCTCTAGTTAGATACATTCTTGGGCAAAGAAAGTTTACTGTAAGTTCTAGCTGCTAGCAAACATTGTTATTCATTAATATTATAGAAATCTATTGAATTTTAAGGTAGGTTCAGTATGTTCAACAATTCAAACTGTTTTTTCTGACCAGACATTTTTAATGCTTAACACTAGATGCTAAAATTGAAAACATATAAAACTGAAACATAAAGGATTTCTATTATCTTTAAATGTAGATACATCCAGAACCAGTTAGAACTTGAAAAGATTTTCAGATGAAAGTAACTTCTTCCTATTCTCTCTCCCTCTTTCCCCAGCCAGAGGAAATAAAACCATGATACCCCTAAATCAGTGGCAATGTCTTTATGACATAACAATCTTGAGGAAGAACTTGTGTGCTCAAATGAACAAGTCTATTTTCAAAAGTCACATTTGGGAGAGAGTTCCTAGAAGCATACTCAACCACACAATGAAAAAACTTACTCTGTGCCTACCACCATCTGCTGATACCTTTGCAGCCAAGTCTCTTCATACTATAAACCATACAAGCCAAGAAGTGTAAGGTATTCAACAGGATGTAACCATACCCACTGTAAATGTCCTCAATAAGATAGTCATCAACTGATTTTATAGCTATTTTGCAACAGAACAAAAGGTAGACTGAACAATTACTTTTGTTAGGTTTTTTTTTCCTGTCAGTTATATTTAGTTTACCACAGTATTATCCAGATTGGTATGTGATGATATAGAAAAAAAAAAACATGAATTATAGTTGTTCTTCTTTCTTTGATGGCAGGTGCTGTCATTTTAACACAAATGATTGACATTCGACATCAAACAGTTTTCTGGAAAGGAACTTGTGCACCTCACAATGGCACATCTGGTAGCTGCAGATGGTGTATATTAGCATAATTTTTCCAGCAATGATGCGCCAAAAGTATAACACAAAATAAGACTTTTGCCTGATGTCAATTGTTTTTCTTGCCAATGTTAATATAAAATCTTCTAGGGATGATTCTAATGCTTTCTTTCAGCTGACACTTAGGAGAGGAAAGAAAACTGTAGGGAGCAATTCTAACTGCCCTGGAATTAGTAATAAAATAATTTTTAAGACAACTTATTGCCACTCTTCTTGTATAAAGATGGTCAGGTTTCCTGCTACAGGTCCAACAGGTACATGCTCTCTGCTCTCTATAATGTATGAAGGTTTGATGTAATGTGTGTGTGTGTGTGTGTGTGTGTGTGTGTGTGCTTACACACACACACTGATGCAGTAGGGGCAATATTTCTTTCAAATAAGTATTTAAGAAGCTATCTATAGCGTAAAAACCAAGAACACTATGAAACAATCAATCACCTAATCTACAGAAGGTTTTATGACAGATAAGATACAGAGTCTTTACTCAAATAATTCAAAATCATGAAGAAAAAGTTTGAGTTATTATAAATGTGGCAATAGGGGAGCGGCAGGGTGCCAGAGCGGGGGAACAGCGATACGGATCCGGGGGGCTCCCGCCCGTGGTACATCGGAGCCCTTAGTGCTGAGTTCCGGCTTTGAAACAGAGGAGAGAAGCAGCCCAGTTTGGTTCCAGACACCGGTCGGACCACAGTGGAGGACAGCAGCCGCCATTTCGGAGAGATGATGTAATCATCCCCGTGTTCTACTGATCTCAGCTCATTCAACTACGGAACAGGTGATATCAGGCTGGTATTTGCCTGCGTCTAGCAGACAGATTTCTTGCTCAGGCTCGGGGCGGGGGTTCTTGTGGAGAATACTCCTAGAGGCGCGTGCTGGGCAAGGCATGCGCCGGGCACTGAGCAGCTGGATTCTGGTTCCCGGGGCTAACCTGGCCCAGGTCTGAGGAAACTGCGGAGACTGCCGGCGGAGGCCAGCTCCAAGTGGAGCGTGCGCTGAGCTTGGGGCAACTGGGTTCTGACTCCCGGAACAGTTTTGGCCTGGGGCTGGGGAACCCGTGGGGTCGCTCCCTGGAGCCAGCTCCCAGCGGAGAGTGTATCGGGATCGGAGAGGCGGGGTTCCGGCTACCTAAGCTGCTTTGGCCCAAGGCTAGGGAACCGGCGGTGACTGCTTCTCAATCAGGGTCCGGCGGGGTGCTGTAGGGGCAGAGTGGAGCTTTCACCTGCGCCCAGAGCAGGCCAAGTGACCCGCCGGCGTGGTACCATGACACCCCAAACGCAGCTGGGGCTGAAGAGAGCAGCCGCCCACGCCTAGAATAGGACCAGCGATTCCGCGGCTCGGTAGCCAAGTAACCTCATTTGGAGTAGAGGCTGTGCAGAGCTGACATCCGAGCAAGCAGGGCAGGCAGACCTGCCGACAACTGGCAAGACAGGCCAGGTAGCTTGCCAGCGTGGTGGACACGTAACACCGAGGCAGTCGCGTCACACTGGTTGGAGTGGGGGTGGAGCAGGGTCGCCGCCCGGGTCCGGAGGGGGCTCAGCGACCCATTGGAGAGGTAGTCAGGTACCCCCATTGGGAGTGGGGGCTGTGCAGAACTGCGACCCACCGGCCTAGAGGCCTGCCAGCGTGGTAGACTCATCACACCAATTGGAGTAGGGGCCGAGCAGAGCCGCCACCCACATCCAGATCAGGACCAACGACCCCAGGGCGTGGTAGTTATGTTACCACAATTGGACTGGGGGCAGAGCAGAGCCACCACCCGTGCCCGCAGCGGGGGCAGACCTGCGACCGATCAGCGGGGTAGACAGACCACCATAATTAGAGGAGGAGCACAGCCAATACCCGCCCTGCAAGGGAGGCTTCCCAACTATACAAGAGCAACATAAATAAATAGGAGGTAAATTTCAAAAACACAACAGTTGCACCAAGCAGAAAGAAACGCGAGCAGTATGAAAAGACAAGGAAAGAAAGGACCACAAGCAATGCAGGTCAACTCAACTTTAGAAGAGGTAATAGCTGCAACAGATGGAATGTCAGATAAAGAGATCAGGACTTATATGCTTCAGATGATCTGGAGTCTCAAGGAAGACATGAGACAGCAAAATCAGACAATGAAAGATCACATTGACAAACAAATCCAGGAAGTAAAAGATCAATTTCACAGGGAGATAGAGGTAATAAAAAACAAACAAATAGAAATTCTAGAAATGCAGGAAACAATAAACCAACTTAAAAACTCAATTGAGAATACTACCAGCAGAGTAGATCACTTAGAAGAGAGAACATCAGACAATGAAGACAAAGTATTTCAACTGGAAAAGAACATAGACAGCTCAGCAAATCTGCTAAGAAACCATGAGCAGAACATCCAAGAATTATGGGATAATATCAAAAGACCAAATTTAAGAGTCATTGGGATAGAGGAAGGCACAGAGCTCCATTCCAAAGGAATAAAAAGTCTATTCAGTGAAATAATACGAGAAAACTTCCCAGACTTGAAGAATGAGACAGATTCCCAAATCCTAGAAGCCTACAGGACGCCGAATGTGCAAAATCATAAGAGATCCACACCTAGAAACATTATAATGAAAATGTCCAACATACAGAATAAGGAGAGAATTTTAAAAGCTGCAAGAGAAAGAAAGCAGATTACATTCAGGGGTAAACCAATCAGGATAACAGCTGATCTCTCAACACAGACTCTGAAAGCTAGAAGATCCTGGAATAACATATTTCAAACACTGAAAGAAAATGGGTTCCAACCAAGAATCGTGTATCCGGCGAAATTAAGCTTCAGATTAGAAGATGAAATTAAAACCTTCCATGATAAACAAAAGTTAAAAGAATTCGCAGCTAGAAAACCATCTCTTCAAAAAATCCTTGGCAAAACATTACAGGAAGAGGAAATGGAAAATAACATTGAAAACCAACAATGGGAGATAGGACAGTAAAGGGGGGAAAGTAGTCAAAGAGGATAACAAATCAGGGTTAGTAACATCAATAAACAAATATGGATAGAAGAACAAACCATATCTCAATAATAACCCTAAATGTTAATGGCTTAAACTCACCAATTAAGAGACACAGGCTAGTAGAATGGATCACAAAACAAGACCCAACAATATGCTGTCTACAGGAGACGCATCTGATAGGAAAAGATATTCATAGACTGAAGGTGAAAGGCTGGGAAAAATCATACCACTCATATGGACTGCGGAAACAAACAGGAGTGTCCATACTCATATCTAATAAAATAGATTTCAAGCCAAAGTTAATCAAAAGGGACAAAGAAGGACACTTCATACTGCTCAAGGGAACCATACACCAACAAGACATAACAATCATAAATATATATGCCCCAAATAATGGTGCAGCTGTGTTCATCAAGCAAACTCTTCTCAAGTTCAAGAGTCTAATAGACCACCATACAATAATCATGGGAGACTTCAACACACCTCTCTCACCACTGGACAGATCTTCCAAACAAAAGTTAAAAAAGGAAACTATAGAACTCAATAACACAATTAACAACCTAGACTTAATTGACATATATAGACTATACCACCCAACATCAAGTAGTTACACTTTTTTCTCAGCAGCACATGGAACCTTCTCAAAAATAGACCATATATTATGTCACAGGGCAACTCTTAGACAATATAAAGGGGTAGAGATAATACCATGCATCTTATCTGATCACAATGGAATGAAACTGAGAATCAATGATAAAGGAAGGAAGGAAAAATCAAGCATCACTTGGAGAATAAACAATAGGTTGCTGAGTGATCAATGGGTTTTAGAAGACATTAAGGAGGAAATTAAAAACTTCCTGGAGTTAAATGAAAACACAGACACAACATATCTGAATCTATGGGACACATTGAAAGCAGTTCTAAGAGGAAAATTCATTGCTTGGAGTTCATTCCTCAAATAAAGAAAAAACCAACAAATAAATGATCTCATACTTCATCTCAAAATCCTAGAAAAAGAAGAGCAAAACAGCAAAAGAAGTAGAAGGCAAGAAATAATTAAAATCAGAGCTGAAATTAATGAAATTGAAACAAAAGAAACAATTGAAAAAATTGACAAAACTAAAAGCTGGTTCTTTGAAAAAATAAATAAAATTGACAGACCCTTAGCCATGCTAACGAAGAGAAGAAGAGAGAGAACCCAAATTACTAGCATACGGGATGAAAAAGGCAATATCACAACAGACACTTCAGAAATACAGAAGATAATCAGAAATTATTTTGAATCCTTATACTCCAATAAAATAGAAGATAGTGAAGGCATAGATAAATTCCTTAAGTCTTATGATCTGCCCAGATTGAGTCAGGAGGATATTAACAACCTAAACAGACCAATAACAATAGAGGAAATAGAAGAAACCATCAAAAGACTACCAACTAAGAAAAGCCCAGGACCGGATGGGTATACAGCAGAGTTTTACAAAACCTTTAAAGAGGAACTAACACCAATACTTTTCAAGCTATTTCAGGAAATAGAAAAAGAGGGAGCACTTCCAAATTCATTCTACAAGGCCAACATCACCCTGATTCCGAAACCAGACAAAGACACTTCAAAGAAAGAAAACTACAGACCAATATCTCTAATGAACCTTGACACAAAAATACTCAATAAAATTCTGGCGAATCGGATTCAAATACATATCAAAAAAATTATACACCATGATCAAGTAGGAGTCATCCCTGGGATGCAAGGCTGGTTCAATATACGGAAATCAATAAATGTTATTCACCACATCAATAGACTTAAAAATAAAAACCATATGATCATCTCAATAGATGCAGAAAAAGCATTCGACAAAGTACAGCATCCCTTTATGTTCAAAACTCTAGAAAAATTAGGGATAACAGGATCATACCTCAACATTGTAAAAGCAATCTATGATAAGCCACAGGCCAGCATCATTCTGAATGGAGAAAAATTGAAGGCATTCCCTCTAAGATCTGGTACAAGACAGGGATGCCCTCTCTCACCACTTCTGTTCAACATAGTCCTCGAAACACTGGCCAGAGCAATTAGACAGATGAAAGAAATTAAAGGCATAAAAATAGGAAAAGAAGGACTTAAATTATCACTGTTTGCAGATGATATGATTCTATACCTAGCAGACCCAAAAGGGTCTACAAAGAAGCTATTAGAGCTAATAAATGAATTCAGCAAAATGGCCGGATATAAGATCAACACGCATAAATCAAAGGCATTCCTGTATATCAGCGACAAATCCTCTGAAACGGAAATGAGGAAAACTACTCCGTTCACAATATCCCCCCAAAAAATAAAATACTTGGGAATCAACCTAACAAAAGAGGTGAAAGATTTATACAATGAAAATTACAGAACACTAAAGAAAGATGTAGAAGAAGACCTTAGAAGATGGAAAAATATACCCTGCTCATGGATAGGCAGAACCAACATCATCAAAATGGCGATATTACCAAAAGTTCTCTATAAGTTCAATGCAATGCCAATCAAAATCCCAACAGCATATCTTGTAGAAATAGATAAAAGAATCATGAAATTCATATGGAATAATAAAAGACCCAGAATAGCAAAAACAATGCTAAGCAGGAAGTGTGAATCAGGCGGTATAGCGATTCCAGACTTCAAACTATACGACAGAGCAATAGTTACAAAAACAGCATGGTACTGGTACCAAAACAGGCGGGTGGACCAATGGTACAGAATAGAGGACACAGTAACCAATCCACAAAACTACAACTATCTTATATTTGATAAAGGGGCTAAAAGCATGCAATGGAGGAAGGATAGCATCTTCAACAAATGGTGCTGGGAAAACTGGAAATCCATTTGCATCAAAAAGAAGCTGAATCCCTATCTCTCGCCATGCACAAAAGTTAACTCAAAATGGATCAAGGAGCTTGATATTAAATCAGAGACACGGCATCTGATAGAAAAAAAAAGTTGGTTATGATCTACATACTGTGGGATCGGGCCCCAAATTCCTCAATAGGACACCTATAGCGCAAGAGTTAACAACTAGAATCAACAAATGGGACTTACTCAAACTAAAAAGTTTTTTCTCAGCAAAAGAAACAATAAGAGAGATAAACAGGGAGCCTACATCCTGGGAACAAATCTTTGCTCCACACACTTCAGATAGAGCCCTAATAACCAGAATATACAAAGAACTCAAAAAATTAGACAATAAGATTACAAATAACCCAATCAATAAATGGGCCAACGACCTGAACAGACACTTCTCAGAGGAGGACATGCAATCAATCAATAAGTACATGAAAAAATGCTCACCATCTCTAGCAGTCAGAGAAATGCAAATCAAAACTACCCTAAGATACCATCTCACTCCAGTAAGATTGGCAGCCATTAGGAAGTCAAACAACAATAAGTGCTGGAGAGGATGCGGGGAAAAGGGCACTCTTGTTCTTTGCTGGTGGGACTGCAAATTGGTGCAGCCAATTTGGAAAGCAGTATGGAGATTTCTTGGAAAGCTGGGAATGGAACCACCATTTGACCCAGCTATTCCCCTTCTCGGTCTATTCCCTAAAGACCTAATAAGAGCATGCTACAGGGACACTGCTACATCGATGTTCATAGCAGCACAATTCACGATAGCAAGATTGTGGAATCAGCCTAGATGCCCTTCAATAGATGAATGGATAAAAAAAAATGTGGCATTTATACACAATGGAGTATTACTCTGCATTAAAAAATGACAAAATCATAGAATTTGGAGGGAAATGGATGGCATTAGAGCAGATTATGCTAAGTGAAGCTAGTCAATCTTTAAAAAACAAATACCAAATGACCCCTTTGATATAAGGGGAGTAAACAAGGACAGGGTAGGGACGAAGACCTTGAGAAGAAGATGTACATTAAACAGGGATGAGAGGTGGGAGGGAAAGGGAGTGAGAAGGGAAATCGCATGGAAATGGAAGGCGATCCTCAGGGTTATACATAAGGACATATAAGAGGAAAGGAGGGGTAAGACAAGATAATACAAATCGAAGAAATGATTTACAGTAGAAGGGGTAGAGAGAGAAAAGGGGAGGGGAGGGGAGGGGAGGGGAGGGGGGATAGTAGAGAATAGGACAGACAGCAGAATACATCAGACACTAGAAAGGCAATTTGTCAATCAATGGAAGGGTAACTGATGTGATTCAGCAATCTGTATATGGGGTATAATTGGGAGTTCATAACCCACTTGAATCAAATTGTGAAATATGATGTATTAAGAAGTATGTAATGTTTTGAACGACCAACAATAAAAAAAAAAGGAAATCTGAAAAAAAAATTAAAAAAAAATAAATGTGGCAATAACTTGACAGGTACCCACTCCATATGGACTATATAAATGCATGTGAGTAGGAAAACAAAGTAATGCAAAAAGGTCCATAGAAAAGGGATTCAACTTTTATTTGAAATGGCTAGAAAAACATCATAGAACACTGTGATTTTGAGAGCTGGAGCAAAGATTGTATTTTAAGTAAGCAAATAGATTCAAGAGAAGAATAAATTTCATACCTAAATGGTAGAATTAAAAGTTAACAGGATAGAAAATCACAAGTGTTATTTGTGGAAGTCTGTGAGTAACAGAAACAGAACTTCACATAGCAATGAACTGTAAAATTGAGGGGTGGATGAAAAGAAGATATACCACACAAATCAGAAATCTAGTTACTGGTTACTATGTAATTTATAACAATTTTAACACTAAGTTCTTTACAGCTCACATAGTTCCAAAGTCCCTGATACGTATTTATACATACACAATCTTGTTTCTAAAATGATTTTTTAAAGTGTTCATCAAAAAGTACACAATAAAGTTAGCCAATCCCAAAAAACCAAATACTGAATGTTTTCTCTAATATAAGGAGGCTTATTCATAGTAGGGTCAGGAGATGGAGCATGGGAGGAAGAGACGAACTCTAGATAGGGCAGAAAGGTTGGAAGGCAAGGGAGGGGGCATGAGGTTAGAAATGATGGTGGAATGTGATGGTCATTATTATCCAAAGTACATGTATAAAGACACGAATTGGTGTGAATATACTTTGTATATAACCAGAGATATGAAAAATTGTGTTCTGTATGTGTAATAAGAATTGTAATACATTCCTCTGTCATATATAAATAAAAGTTAATTTTAAAAAAGTATACAACTTATGAATAAGGTGGAAATAACTTACACAGCAAAGCTGAAAGAAACCAGCTCTTTATTGCATAGTCAGTGACAGAGATCTAAACTTCTGAAGCATCCACCTTCTGTCCTCTGAATTGTGCTCCTGATGAGTGGACACACCCCAGGGTTCCATGGCTGAGATCTTCTCAGAATACTAAACTTGGCAGCCCCAGTCTTCTAATCCTTAAGTCCTTGGTATGATTTCTTAAACTCATTTTAACTTTAATGAATAATGCTAAATAATATAATTGAAATGATCATTTTTAAACAATTACATTTCTGATCTAGAAATGTAGAAGGAAGACTACTTCAACACCAAAATGTTGATTAAAATTCATTGTTTCAATGGTCTTTACCAGTGCTTCTTCAGGTGATACATTAACAACTATGATTGTTAGGAAGAAGTTTTCACTCACATAAAAATAGTCTATGAAAACAATGGCTAACACAATCACTTAATAAGGAAGATCTAGAAGTATTCAATAATTATTTGTTTACATTTTAGATTTTTTTCCCAAAGTTTTGACCAATGGAAAATAAAATGATAGTGTCACTATTTGCTATATAATTGTGCATTTAAATTCAGAGAAACAACTGAAAGACTATTACTATATATATGGTTATTTTCTTCTCTGCAAAGAAAATACAACAGATAAAAGAATGTAATTGTTTGAATCTTCCTACTAATTATTAACTACATGGTCATTAAAAAATTACTTCACCCCAGTTTCTGCATCTGAAAATACAGGCAAAATTGCCTAGTGTCGATTTTATTTTCTTCAAGAAAAAGAAAGTTGTTAGGAAAATCAGACAAGAAACCAACATATCTAAGTGATTTTAGTATGATTGAATTCAAGTAAATAAAATATTTCAAAATGAAAAAAACACTAAAGGCGGCTACATGAAAATTCCGTCCTTTACAAATACTTTTTGAGCATTTAGAAAATAATGCAGTCAGGGATGCTATAAATATGAGTTCTATCTACCCTTGTCTAAAAACCACTCAGGACGGGACAGTCCCTTCCAATCAGCAGACTACCACAGCTTGCGCAGACCAAGGCAAACAGTAGGCCCGGATCTACCACCAGCAGACACTTACTGGAGCCCAGCCTCCAGCATGGGACTGCCCCTTCCAAACAGCAGACTACAGCAGGAGGGCAGGCCTGGCCCAGACCGCCCACACCGGCCTGTGAGGGACCCAGGCTCACAGTAGGCCCTGGTCCATTCCACCACTGGCAGACACCCTCCAGAATCCATCCTCCAGCACAGGACTTTCAGCCAGAATACTACCACAGGAGCTCAGGCCTGGACCAGATCTGCCCTCACCCACTTGCACGGGACCCAGGTCCAGGATTCACACTGCAAAAAAAGAAGACACATAGACGACATGAAAAAACAAGGGAGGAAAGTGCCCAAACAAACCAGGATACTACAATAACAGAACCCATGAACAGCAAAGTTGATAAAATGTCAGAGAAGTGGTTCAGAAGGTTCAAAATTAAAATGATCTATGATTTAAAGAATGACCTAAATGAGCAAATACAGGCAAAAACTGACCACTCCAACAAGGAGATGAGAGAGCAAATACAGGTAGCAACAGATTACTTCAAGAAAGAGATAGAAACTCTGGGGGAAAAAACAGTCAGAAACCCTTGAATGAAGGACACAATAAAAACAAATTAAAATCTTGATAGAAAGCATAACCAACAGACTAGATCACTTGGAAGAAAAAAAAAGATAATGAAGACAAAGTATAAAATCTGGAAAATAAAGTTGATCACACAGTGAAGATAGTAAGAAGCCATGAACAGAACATCCAAGAATTATGGGACAGCATCAAAAGACCAAATCTAAGAGTTATTGGGATAGAGGAAGGCACAGAATTTCAAACCAAAGGAATGCATAATCTCTTCAATGAGATAATATAAGAAAACTTCTCAAGCATGAAGAATGAATTGAAAAACCAACTACAGGAAGTTTACAGGACACCAAATGTACAAAATTACAACATATCTACACCAAGGCACATTATATGACTAGCATTACAGATTAAATATGTATGCTAGTCATATAATGTGACTATAATATATGACTAGCATACACATTAAATGACTAGCATACAGAATAAGGATGGAATTTTTAAAAAATTTTTATTTTATTGTAGTTATAGATAGACAACATGTCTTTATTTTATTTGTTAATTTTTATGTGGCACTGAGGATCAAACCCAGTGCCTCAGGTCTACTAGGCAAGTGCTTTGCCAATGAGCTGAAGCCCCAGCCCAAGCATAGACTCTTAAGAGCCACAAGAGAGAGGAATCAGATCATATATAGGGGAGACTAGTTGGTATCTCAGCAGATTTTTCAACCCAGACCCTCAAAGCCAGGAGATCTTGAAACAACACATACCAAGCTCTGAAAGAAAATGGATGCCAACCAAGAATCTTATATCCCAGAAAACTAAGCTTTAGATTTGATGATGAAATAAAAACCTTCCGCGATTAACAAAAGTTAAAAGAATTTACAACTAGAAAGCCTGCATTACAGAACATCCTCAGCAAAATATTCCACGAAGAGGAAATGAAAAACAAGAATGAAAATCAGCAGCAATCTGTATACAGGGTAAAAATGGGAGTTCATAACCCACTTGTATCAAATGTATGAAAAATGATATGTCAAGAGCAATGTAATGTTTTGAACAACAAATAAAATAAAAACAGAAAAGAAAATCAGCAGAGGGAGGTATTACACTAAAGGAAAACCTAATCAGAGACAAACCAAGTCACATTAAATACCAAAAATAAACAAAATGGCTGCTAACACAAATCATGTCTCAATAATAACACTGAATGTTAATGGCCTAAACTCACCAATCAAAAGACATAAACTAGCAGATTAGATTTAAAAAAAAAAAGAAAGAAAGAAAAAGACCCAACAATATGCTGCCTGCAAGAGACTCATCTCATAGGAAAAGACATCCACAGACTGAAGATGAAAGGTTGGGAAAAATCATACCACTCACATGGACTGTGGAAACAAGCAGTGGTTTCCATCCTGATATCAAATAAAGTAGACTTCAAGCTAAAGTTAATTAAAAGGGATAAAGAAGGACACTACATACTGCTCAAGGGAACCATACACCAACAACACTTGACAATTATAAATATACATGCCCCAAACAATGAAGCATCTACATTCATCAAACTCTTCTGAAATTCAAAAGTCAAACAGATCACAACACAATAATTCTAGGTGACTTTAACACACCTCTTTCACCACTGGATAGATCTTCTAAACAAAAGCTGAACAAAGAAACTATTGAACTCAATAATACAATCAATGACTCGGACTTAACTGACATGTATAGAATATTTCATCCTTCAACATGCAAGTACACTTTCTTCTCAGCAGCACATAGGTCCTTCTCTAAAATAAACCATATATTATGCCACAAAGCAACTCTTAAGCAAATATAAAAAAGTAGAGATCCTACCCTGCATTCTATCAGATCATAATAGAATGAAATTAGAAATCAGTGATATAATAAAAAATAAAAGCTACTCCAATACCTAGAGACTAAATAATATGCTACTAAATGAAAAATGGGTTGCAGAAGACATCAAGAAGGAGATTAAAAAAATTTTTAGAGGTGAATGAGAATAAAGATACAACATATTGAAATCTCTGGGACACTATGAAGGCAATTCTAAGAGGAAAGTTCATTGCATGGAGTTCATTCCTTAAAAGAAAAAAAGTCAACAAATAAATGATTTAACATTATATATCAAAGCCCTAGAAAAAGAAGAACAAATCCAAAAGCAGTGAAAGACAGGAAATAATTAAAATCAGAGCTGAAATCAATGAAGTTGAAATAATTGAAAAAAACTGACAGAACAAAAAGTTGTTTCTTTGAAAAAATAAATAAAATTCATAGACCCTTAGCCACGCTAACAAAGAGGAGAAACTCAAATTACAACATACATGATGAAAAAGAAAATATCACAACCGACACTACAGAAATACAGAAGATAATTAGAAATTATTTTGAAAACTTGTACTTCAATAAAATAGAAAATACTGAAGGCATCAACAAATTTCTAGAGTCATATGATTTGCCCCTATTGAATTAGGATGATATACACAATTTAAACAGATCGATTTCAAGCAATGAAATAGAAGACATCATAAGAAGCCTACAAACCAAGAAAAGCCCAGGACTGGATGGATACAAGGCAGAGTTCTATAAGACTTTTAAAGAAGAACTAATACCAATACTCTTCAATTTATTTCAGGAAATAGAAAAAGAGGGAGCACTTCCAAACTCATTTTATGAGGCCAACATCACCCTAATTCCAAAACCAGGCAAAGACATATCAAAAAACGAAAACTTCAGACCAATATCTCTAATGAACATAGATGCAAAAATTCTCAATAAAATTCTGGCAAATCGAATACAAAAACATATCAAAAAGATAGTGTACCACAATCAAGTGGGATTCATTCCAGGGATGCAAGAGTGGTTCAACATATGGAAATCAATAAATGTAATGCATTACATCAATTGACTTAAAGATAAGAACCATATGATTATCTCAATAGATGCAGAAAAAAACATTTGACAAAATACAGCACCCTTTCATGTTAAAAACTCTAGAAAAATTAGGGATAACAGGAACATATCTCAACATCTTAAAGGCTATCTATGCTAAGCTCCAGGCCAATATCATTCTAAATAGAGAAAAATTGAAAGCATTCCCTCTAAAAACTCGAACAAGACAGGGATGCCCTCTTTCACCACTTCTATTTAACATAGTTATTGAAACACTGTCCAGAGCAATCAGACAGACGAAAGAAATTAAAGGGATACACATAGAAAAGTAACTCAAATAAGCACTATTTGCTGATGATATGATTCTATACCTAGAAGACCCAAAAAAATTCCACCAGCAAATTCTAGAATAAATAAATTCAGCAAATTAGCAGGATATAAAATCAACACCCATAAATCAAATGCATTTCTATGTATCAGTGACAAATCCTCAAAAAGGGAAATGAGGAAAACTACTCCATTTACAATAGCCTCAAAAAAAAATACTTAGGAATCAACTTAATGAAAGAGGTGAAAGTTCTATACAATGAAAACTACAGAACCCTAAAGAAGTCAAAGAAGACCTTAGAAGATGGAATGATCAACCTTGCTCTTGAAGAGGCAGAATTAATTGTCAAAATGACCATACAACTAAATGCACTGTACAGATTTAATGAAATTCCAATCAAAATCCCAATGGTATTCCACATAGAAATAGAAAAAGCAGGCATGAAATTCATCTGGAAAAATAAGAGACCCAGAATAGCTAAAGCAATTCTTAGCAGGACAAGTGAAGCAGGTGGCATCACTATACCAGACCTTAAACAATACTACAGAGCAATAGTAATAAAAACAGCGTGGTATTGGCACCAAAACAGACTGGTTGACCAATGGTACAGAATAGAGGACACAGAGACTAACCCACAAAATTACAATTATCTTATATTAGACAAAGGCACCAAAAACATGCATTAGAGAAAAGATAGCCTCTTTAACAAATGGTGCTGGGAAAACTGGAAATCCATATCCAAAAAAATAAAATTAAACCCCTATCTCTCACCATGCACAAAACTCAACTCAAAACAGATCAAAGACCTAGGAATAAAACCAGAGACCCTGTGTCTAATAGAAAAAAAAGTAGGACCTAATCTCCATCATGTAGGATTAGGCCCCAGCTTCCTTAATAAGACTTGTATAGCACAAGAATTAAAACCAAAAATCAGTAAATGGGAGAGATTCAAACTAAAAGGTTTGAATCTTCTCAGCAAAAGAAACAATCTGTGAGATGAATAGAGAGCCTACATCTTGGGAGCAAATTTTTACCCCTCACACATCAGATAGAGCACTAATCTCTAGGGTATATAAAGAACTCAAAAAACTAAACACACACACACACACACACACACACACACACCAAAAAATAAAAAATAAAAATAACCCAATCAATAAATGGGCCAAGAACCTGAACAGACACTTCTCAGAAGATGATATATAATCAATCAACAAATATATGAAAAATGTTCATCATTGCTAGCAATTAGGGAAATGGAAATCAAAAGTACTCTAAGATTTCATCTCACTCCAGTCAGAATGGCAGCTATTATGAATATAAACAACAATTAAGTGTTGGCAAGGATGTGGGGAAAAGGGAAAAAGGTACACTCATACATTGCTGGTGGAATTACAAATTGGTGCATCCAATATGGAAAGCAGTATGAAAATTTCTTGGAAAATCAAGAATGGAACCACCATTTGACCCAGCTAACCCCCTCCTCAATCTATACCCAAAGGACTTAAAAACAGCATACTATAGGGACACAGCCACATCAATGTTCACAATAGCTAAATTGTGGAACCAACCTAGATGCCCTTCAGTAGATGAATGGATTAAAAATGTGGCATTTGTACACAATGGAATATTACTCAGCATTAAAAGAGAATAAAATCACAGCATTTACAGGTAAATGGATGAAGTTGGAGGAGATAATGCTAAGTAAAGTTAGTCAATCCCAAAAAATCCAAATGCCAAATGTTTTCTCTGATATAAGGAGGCTGATTCATAGTGGGGTAAGGAGGGAGAGCATGGGAGGAATAGACAAACTCTTGACAGGACAGAGGGATGGGAGCGGAAGGAGGGGGGAATGGGGTAAGAAATTATGATGGATTGTGATGATCATCATTATCCAAAGTACATATATGAAGACACGAATTGGTGTGAATATAATTTGATACAACCAGAGATATGAAAAATTGTGCTCCATGTGTGTAATAAAGAATTATAATGCATTCCACTGTCATATATAAATTTTTAAAAAATTAAAAATAAATAAATTTACACATTTAAAAAAAACACTCAAGACCTTTTCATTCATCCAATAAGAATTTACAGAGCATTTATTCTATGTCAAACCCTCATCTCAATTCTGAGGACACAGGCAGCAAAAACAGTGTCCTGTGGAACATATAGTCTGGTAAAGGAGATGGATCCCAACCAAAGAATCACACAAACATATGCATAATTACACTGTGTTAAAACAATAATGTGGTAAGTGCCACTTAAAACACAGTAG
The DNA here is from genome assembly GCF_045843805.1 of Urocitellus parryii. Lineage (NCBI taxonomy): Eukaryota > Metazoa > Chordata > Mammalia > Rodentia > Sciuridae > Urocitellus > Urocitellus parryii. Next base: position 42,440,980 of record NC_135536.1, read on the forward strand.
AATAAAAATATCAAAGGTCTGTGATACCCAAGAATTAGGTAACTAAGAACTACAAAAACTACTCATTTTGGAGTTGAAATAATTTGTCATAGGAGGGCTAGGTTTCTGAGTCAGCAGTAGAATGCTCACCTAGCACGTGTGAGACCTTGGGTTCGATCCTCAGCACCACATAAAATAAATAAATAAAATAAAGGTATTGTGTTCAACTACAACTAAAAAAATAAATATTAAAAAAGAGATAATATGTCAAGTCAATTTCCCCTTCCAAATTTTCAGAAGCTCAGAAGTATACATTATGCTGCAGACTGAGAATAATGGCAATATTACCAGGCACTCCAGGGAATTCAAATCTGAGGTAGTTTAATACCAAGATGCTCACAGATGAATTTCAATACTATTCACATTAAATCTTCTAAAGGAAAACATTTGAACAAATTTTAGCTCTACAAAAAAAAAATATAGGAAATCACTTCAGTTAAAAAGCTTTACTTGGTTATACTTGAATGAGGTTCCCAAATAACGTGTGCCATTTTATGACTCATATGAACTTTTTAAATCCCTAGATGATTAATCATGTTATTGATACTACCATAGTAGTCTTAGAACACTTTTGCCAGTATTCTATCAAACGTGATTCTTCCTAGACACTATGAGTGTTCCTGAGATAAAGCAGCTAGCTTCTGGCATGCTCAGTTTTCAAGTGTTTTCTCTATTCCTCACTGTCAAAAAATGTTATTAATTCTCCCAGCCCATTATAATGAAAGCAATAAGTCTCTGGATGATGTCTTTTGAAGGTAAGAGACACAACAAACAGAAAAAAGTCTAGATTCAATTTTTACCCATTACTTACTAAATGTTTATTCCTGAATATGTGAGGTAAGACCCCTAATCCTCAATTCTTCATCTATAAAGCAAATATTCTGAGAAAATAACAAGGGTGGCATAGTATATAACACAGAGAAAAAGTTATATATAACTGTTTAATATAAGAAAATGTTATATATAACTATATATAAATGTTATATAACTGTTATACAAATGCATGTACATATGTAATACACACATACACACACGGGCGGCAGCAGAAAACTGGCTCAATGCAAAGAATAAAACTGAGTTAAGCAATAACCTTTAAAAATTCACATATGCTTTAAGGACCACCATAGTACTGAGATATGACTCCTGATTTTTTTTTTTAATAAAATGACTGAAGGTCATATATACCAAGTAGATTCCAAAGAAAAAGAATCTTCTAACACAATACCTACCCTGTAAAGTAAGAAATTCCCTCCATGGCAAGTGAATGAATGAAAGTGCAAACAGTGAAACAAGTTATACAAAGAAACCTGAGTGCCATTTGGCACTGCATATTCTGATTATTAAATTAAAATGTATAGTTTTTTATTAAATATTGATCCTCTATTGTGAAAGTTGATGCTTCTTATGACTTTGAAAATCCCATCTATCACCAAGGTCACATTTTCACTTGTATTTACACAAAGTACATCTGATATTAAATATCAAGAGAGAATCCCTATTACATTTATCAACTATTTTTAAATCGCCTGCTATGTACCAGGCACCATTCTAGACACTGGAGATTTATCAAGGAAGAAATGTACCAGTGCATAACATCCCCCATTGGTGTACACCCACGTGGAAAACAGACACTGGCAGGGTGCCTGAAGGAAAGGTATGTACTAAGCTGCAAGTATAAAATGAGAAGGCTAAAACACTCCTGGTAAGCTAAGTATCACTGGATGTGGCAGAGGTACTAGCTGCCCAGAAACTCAAGGGATGGCAACAACAGCTTACTTAGAATAATAATCAGCCCAAAGAGACTTGTTGTTTATATAAAACAGAACCAACTTGGATGTTGGCAGTCTCAATTCATCAGCAAAAAAAAAAATAATATTTCAATACCCCACAGGTAAAATATTTGCTTAGATACCAGCTTTCCTTCCCTCTTGTCTTTCCCATGCATGCACACATGCACCATAATACTGTATTATAAGTCTGAAGTCATAATGGTCTTCCTTGTCCATTTTCATGCCACAAATAATCCTTTCCCTTCCAGGTCTCTTCCAATGCTTACTCTCCCATAAAATCTTTCCAAATTGCTCTAATTGAAAGGACAGTGCTCTGCTATGGCTCATGGAGGCAAGGGTCTCTCACCATCTGCCTTTACTACTGGATAGAAAGCTTTCAAGATTTTTGTTTTCAATCCCTTTCTAGATCATTTTGTTTGCTATATTTGTGTCAGATTTCTAAACAGCACATATACCTCACCTCTCTTTAGTTCTTTTGAGAAAATATAAACTGCCTTAAAAATAGGTACTTTAGGAACTGGGGCTGGGGCTCAGTGGTAGAGTGCTTGCCTGGCAATCGTGAGGCACGGGGTTCGATCCTCAGCACCACATAAAAATAAAATAAAGGTACTGTGTCCACCTCCAACTAAATTAGAGATGTTTGTATAATTCAATTCAAAAACAGAATTTACGTGAATTTACTCCTTTACAAATATAAACACACTAAGATAATATAATCTACATTTCTTTTTCATGAAAATTCTACAGAGTTTTCTGTTTACCTCTTGAACTTTCTAAAAAAACTTTCATCAAAAATTTATAGACCTACAGATGCCAGTTAATAAGCCATTGAATTAACTGCCTTAGTGCTACCTTAGTGATTCCATTTGGCATAAATTAAGATTTACCTTGATTTATCCAACTGCGTGTCCCTTCAGTAAAGGGAATGACCCACCTCACACTTCTTGAAGATCACACATTTCTCAGCTTTTTTTTTCTTCTACACATAGATCTTCGTCACCTTAATGCCTTTCATTTCAACACCCATATCTATACAGACAAGAATTCCTTCTTTCATTTAAAACCACAGCAATGTACTGAGTAAAATTCTTTGAGAAGTACACAGTAGGTAATAGATAAGTAATGGTTAACTGAGTTTTCTCTTTACTTTTAAGGACTCAAGTTTCCCAACACCTTAGCCAAACTGTTGAAGCTGTGTTTCTTTGTACTAACAACAATCCGCTGTGCCTTTTTCTACTAAAAAACTGGAACTGTTTCAGGGTCAACCATAGGGGGGAAGAAAAAGACAAAGAGTATTAGGTATCATCTCTTTCAGGAGTTTGTTTTGCAGTTTCCATGATGACAGACTTTACAACAAAAGTCTTAACAAATTATTTCCCTTTGGTGCCAAAAATGCCTTCATACCACAGGGTCTAATACATACACGCCTGACCATCATATATTAACTGGTGAAAAAGTTAGAGGCCCCAGGCCTTTTAGATCTTCACTATGCTATGGTTTTAATAGGTTTGTGCTCATATTGAGGATCAGTCTTCAATGTGGCTGTGGTGAGAGATAGTGGAACCTTCAAAAGGCTTTGGATTGTACAGAATCTGCCCCTCTCAGATGGATTAAAGCCTTTCTCAGGGGAATGAGTTGGCTATCACAGGATTTCAGCTTCTTTTCTCTCCTCCACACCCCTCATGTGACCCTCTGCTTTCCACCATGAACATAAGCAGCACCAGTAGAAGACACTAACCAGAAGCAGTACCCCCACTTTGTGCTTCCCACCACCCAGAACAATGAATCTTTTTAAAAATAAATTATGCAGTACCCAGTATTCTGTTACAGAACAGAAAATGGAGTAAGCAGGGGTGGGGATATAGCTCAGTTGGTAGAGTGCTTGCCTTGCATGTACAACACCCTGGGTTCAATCCTCAGCACCAAAAAAAAAAAAAAAAAAAATAGAAAAGAAAAGAAAATGGAGTAAAGCACACTAGCTTCAGTACACCAAAATGCAGTAGTTTAAAGGTGGATCTTTCCAAAGCTGAGTGCAGTGGTGCACACCTATAATCCCAGAAGCTTGGGAGGCTGAGGCAGGAGGATTGTGAGTCAAAGCCAGCCTCAGCAAAAGCAAGGTGCTAAGCAAATTAGTAAGACCCTATCTCTAAATAAAATACAAAATAGGGTTGGGGGTGTGGCTCAGTGGCCAAGCACCCTTGAGTTCAATCCTTTGTACCAAAAAAAAAAAAAAAAAGTGGGCTTTATCAATAGAGATGATACACAGTGCCTCACTGGCACTCTTAAACTGATTATTATTAGAAAAATAAGAATAAATATGAATAGCCATTCATCAAAAGGGAGGTCACTAAAATTTTAGGTGGCTTCATTCATCCCTCACAAATAAGAATCTGTCAACATTTCCATCAAACATAACTATTTCTAGAATGTTATAGCCACAAAACTTATTTTGGAATAAAAGCTCCATTAATAATAACCATCAAAAGCTATTTTGTCATAAAGTTAAAAATAAGTGCCATTCAGCTCAATGAATCTGAAATACTCAAAATATCATATGCATTTCAATAATATATCTGTTTAATTCTTCTAAAATGGCTATTGGTAGACTCTCATGATAGAATTCAAACTTTTAAAAATGGATCACTAAGACAAAACTGAGCTACAACATTATGAGAGATTAATAAATTCAATTTTCTATTGGAAACTGTAGATAATATTTTGTGATGAAAAATTTTAAATATAAGATTTCAAAATATTTAATGCTTGTAACTTCTTTATGGCTGGCAAAATCAAACTTTTCTTATTTAAAAGTCAGACTTAAATGTAGGCATTAATAATCAAAGTTATTCTTTCTAAAATCATTGAAATAGTCTATTTCTAGAATAACTAGACTTAAAATATAGCTATAGTTTGTCGTCATTTTTAAATATCTTAATGTCCTTTTTTTGTATTCACCCTTCCTTTTTTCATCTGTGAAAAATAACTTTCTTCTTAAAGTTAAAAAAAAAGATGTCAATAATACCAGTCACGAAAGTTATAATAAATATTTAATAAATAAAAATCACACAAAACTTTCAACTTCAAAACTTAAAGACAAGAAACAGCCTGTTGACATTATTTTCTATACCATGAAGTTCCTAGAATTATGTACAGTACTTCTGTGTTCATAATTATGTTTCTACCCAGGACCAAAACATACATACATGTGTATTCTAACTGTGGTTCTAACTTGAGTTCTAGCTCTGCTCCTACAAATGACTCTTTTTTTTTTAATTTATTTTTTATTATTGGTCTTTCAAAATATTACATAGTTCTTAATACATCATATTACACGGTTTGGTTCAAGTGGGTTATGAACTCCCAATTTTACCCCGTATACAGATTGCTGAATCACATCAGTTACTCTTCCATTGATTGACATATTGCCTTTCTAGTGTCTGATGTATTCTGCTGTCTGTCCTATTTTCTATTATCCCCCCTCCCCTCCCCTCCCCTCCCCTTTTCTCTCTCTACCCCTTCTACTGTAAATCATTTCTTCATTAAACAGGGATGAGAGGTGGGAGGGAAAGGGAGTGAGAAGGGGAATCGCATGGAAATGGAAGGCGATCCCCAGGGTTATACAAAATGACATACAAATGACTCTTAACACGTTAAAACGTTCTTGGTAATTACTGGAATTACCTGTGAAACTACTCTCACCTTCTGAATACATTCACCGGGCAGCTAGTGAATGCTCTGCCTACAAAAACCCTTTCTTCTGAGGGCAGAGATTTAAAAGAAAAACAAAAAGGTTTATATCTGTGACCTCATGGAATCTGGAATATAGCATTCAAGAAAAACACTGTGCAAATAATGATATGAATTTACATACAGTCATACCACCTGCTACAAAGGAGAACTTCAGTGAGAATTTTAGGACTATATAACCAGAGAAGGTTTTTCAGAGGAAGTAGAAGTTGAGTCATTCAGGATAAGCACGGATGAGATAAGTGAAGGAGAAGAGAGGTAGAGGGAAAGTGACCCACGAGGGAAAGTGTGAAAGTTCAAAGCCAAGGAGCTAAGAGGTCCTCTGGGAATGTAAAGTTCTGAAAAGCAACTGTCAGAGCCAGGAATGGGGAAGAAGGTGAGACCAGTCTCCCTAGAACATCAACTAAATAAAGCAAAGACTTCTTTGCAGATTATGTCCTATGCCATGGATTCTGAACTTCATCCTAGGTGTGAAAGGAAATATACCATCCTCAGTGGAGAGCTAGAAATCAAAGAGAGTTCTAAGAACATAGATTATAGCCTCCTGAGGTACAGAATAGGACAGAGAGAGGCAAAGAATGGATGGTGGCCTGTGCAGAATATTCTGCAGAGGACATTGGTGAAGGGTTGTATGCAGGGATATGATTTGATAAGACCTGCATTTATACAAAACTCTGTTAAGAATGAATACAGATACTTGCAATACGAATGAAATTGATGATGTATAGGTTTACAGCACAGATGGACAGACATAAAGGGGTTTCAGATGCAATTTGCAAACACAGTACACAAGACCTGATGATTATATGGTGGAGAAAGGCCAGGAAGAGGGCAATGAATGACTTCTTGATTTCTGAAATAAACAAGGGCAATACTAAGTCATCCCAGATCATATACTGTATGTAATGTCAGAGGAAGCATAAAAGCAATCTTTACCAAACTTGAACCTTGGTTTCTTTATAAGGGCTCTTATAAAAGTAATCTAAAACTAAGATGCCCACATTGTTATATAGACATGTAATGTTAAAATGTTTTATCTTCAAATAATCAGATATTTAAATTCTAAGTCCCCCCAAAAATACCCTCTAGTTCAAAGCCATACCAGTCACAAAGGGTGTGTTTATTTGTAAGAATAAACACAAAACACACCTTCATTAAAGCTGTGCTTCATGGATCTCTTTCACCACCCTAACTACTTTCATTCAAGCATCCATCATCTCTCACTTGAATTCCTGTAAAAACCCCTAGTTCTCACTGCCCCAGCCCCCACCATACACACACACACACACACACACACACACACACACACACACACACACAATCTGGTCTCTACACAGCAGCCAAGAGTGATCCTTTACAAACTTAAGTTAGGTCCCATCTCTCTTCCTTTCACTAAAGGGAAAGCTAGTCCTACAACAGCCCACAGAGCTTATCGACTTGTAGGACCTGTAGGACAAATATCAGCCATATTTGCTTAGGTGACAGAAGAGGAAGTAAACTTCAGTGGTTTTTCTCTCCCTGATAATCAGGAAGCCATCAGGAAAACAGAAAAAACTGATTTATACATCCATCAGCAAAAAACCTCAGATATGGTTGTAAAGCTGGGCAAACAAAAATCAAAACAAACAGCATGGGTGGCAATCAAGTAAAAGTACATTACATCATGGTACCCAGAATTCAGCTACACAAATGGTTTTTAAAGGCTGAGCTTCAAGACATTTCACTTTATCTTGAGAATTAAACAGACAAAAATCAGGAAAGGCACAGGAAATCGTCTGCCTTCTGTCACCACAACTGGCATACAAATGAATCTTCTTGTAAGAGTCTTGAAAAACAAACAAAATAAAATGTTATGTTTAACAGAAGAATGGAGATGGGGTGGAAGGGATATGAACAAGAAGTATGGTAGAAAATAATGGCAATAATATTAATCAGCAATGTAAATAAAGTTTCTCTAAATATTTTTTTCTTTTAAAAGTTCGTTAAAAATGCTTTCTTGTATTTCTCCAATTATAAAAATTCTTTACATTTTATAAAAATGGATATAAAACAAAAGGGTAAATACCTACATAAGCCTATTCACCACATAAAATCACTTACAGTTTCAGATAATCAGAGTACCTTTTGATATATACATACAAATTTTAATGGCTCATTTTATATATGTTCTATAACCCTTTCTCACTTAATCATATCACAAACATTTTTTATTTAAATGTAAATATATTTCTACATCAACATTTTAATGTCTGCATATTCTTCTTTTTCTTTCTTTTTTTTTTTGTAGTTGTAGATGGACACAATATCTTTATATTTATTTATTTATTTGTGGTGCTAAGGATCAAAACCAGTGCCTCGCGCATGCCAGGCAGGCACTGTATCACTAAGCCATAACCCCAGTCCTGCATATTCTTAATTACATGGACATGTTTACCTCTCCCTCACTCTGAGATATGAGTTGTTTGCAATTTGTTTCCTTTAATAAATAATCATGCAGTGAATATTCCTGCACATATAATTTTTACATGTGGGCTTTCCATTAAATTAAAAATTCAAGAAACAGAATTTCTAGATCAAAATCACATACTTTAATATATATTCCTAGACTAAGACTATTCCTCAAAAAAGTTATTCAATTTTATACTCACATCAATGTCATACAAGAACAGTCATTTCCCCACACCATTATTACTGTTTTCATCTTTGCTAATCTGATGGTTAATTTAAAAATTAAAAAGTCGTCATTCAAAGAAGTTTTCTGTACCTTTTTATTAAAAATGTTCATGAGATCATTGGCATTACTGTTTCAAAGAATGGCCTGTTTCTGTACCCCATATCCATGGAGTTAAAAATGACTGATAGTGTAAGGAATCTGCATTTTAACACTCCAAAGGTGATTCTCATGAACACACACATCTGAGAATAGACAGCCCGTATACTAAATGTTTATAGTACAGAACAGCTGACAAGTTTTGGCTTATACCATCTCAATGTCTATTTCAATAGATCTGATCTACAGTGAGCAGAATCAAGGGATATTTTCAGAAACTTGAAAAGGAAAAAGTCTTAGAATAACTTTCCCAAGACCACATAACTAACAATAGAAATAAATCTCTTCACAACACCACAGAGAAGAGAGAAGTAGTACTCTACTCTCAGAAATCTTAAAATGTTAACAACTGTGCATCTTAAGTTGGAGAACATTCAGTCTCCAACTACATGACTCAGGCAACTCACAATTAACCTTGGATTTAAACTCACAATGTAGGGAAGCATTATATAACATTTAATGTTTCAAAGTGACATCTTTATAAAGGAATTAAAAAGAAACACCCTGAAAGAGGAAACAGAGGGCATGTATCTTGGAAAGGAAAGAATGGTCCAAAGCAGCTATTCTGTATGCTGACAGAAACCCACATACAGTGCTTCATTTTGAAAAGGGGAGTGTTCTCCAAGGGGATGACAAATGCCACACTTAGAAAATCCTGTGCATTGCAGTGCAAAAAAAAAAAAAAAAATGATTTCTGGTATGGAACCATGATCCAGTGGAAAAGCAAATGTTTTGAAGCAAATGTATCTTTGTCATTCACTTACTATGCATCCCTGTTAAATTCTGAGTGTAAGAGTGTTTTAGTCAGCTTTTTAACTGCTGCAACTAAAGGACCCAATCAGAACAACTGTAAAGGAGGAAAAGTTTATTTGGGGTCTCAGGGTTTCAGAGGTCTCCGTGCAGGGACAACAGGCTCCATTCCTCAGGGCTCAAGTTGAGCTGAACATGATGGGAGAGCGTGTGGCAGAGGGAAGCAGTTCATATGATGCTCAGAAAGCAGAAAGAGAGAGAGAGACTCTACTGTCCAGATACAAAATATATACCCCAAAGTCATGCCCCCAATGACCCACCTCCTCCAGCCACACCCTGCCCGCCTCCAGTTACCAGTTAATCCCAACAGGGATTATTTCACTGATTAGGTTAAGAATATAACCCAATCATTTCTCCTCCAAACCTTCTTTTTTTTTTTTTAAGTATTTATTTATTTATTAGTTATTGGCAGACACAACATCTTTGGTGGTATGTGGTGCTGAGGATCGAACCCGGGCCGCACGCATGCCAGGCGAGCGCGCTACCGCTTGAGCCACATCCCCAGCCCCTCCAAACCTTCTTGCACTGTCTCACTCATGAGCTTTTGGGGGACACCTCACATCCAAACAATAACAAACAGTTTGCTAATCTGTAAAATGAGAACAATTCCAATATTATAGAATGTTTATAAAGATTGTAAAAAAAAAAAAAAAGAAAGAAATACTGAGTAGGTACTCAGTAAGTGCCTAGTTATTCCATTTTGTTCTCCGTAAAATATGTTTAGGAGTTAGAATTTCATTTTTGAAAGACTTACTTGGTAGAAACTGCCTGCTTCCATATGATGACACAAAATTTTGAAAATTTAACTAACTGTTCAGTACCCAATAGCTATAGTAGGCAATCAAGCAAAACAGGACCTAACCACATCTACCAAAGCATCCAGAAAAACTTGGGTTATCACTGAAAAGTCTGGGATGTAAAATTCTCAAGGGAAAACAAAGGATTTTGTAATACTAACATATTACCCATAATGAAGTTGGGTTTGGAGGGCATTCCATGCAAAAATAGAACACTAATAATGCTTTCTCTTCTAGAGTAAATGAATTTAGATGTTAAAGTAATGGATCACATACAGGTAATATGTGTTGCATCATTGAAGACTACAAACCATACTTTAAAAGCTGAGAGGAGATGTAAGCATTTTTAATCGTTTGGTAAATTCTTCAATGGTACTCAAAACTTTTTAGAAAAGGATAAATTTAGAATATTAATGTCCAAGAAATATTAGTGTTTTCTTACATACTGTGGTGCTTTTCTCAAAAATAAATTATACTAAAATACAGATATTTATGTCTCTTAAAATACAAGGAAAAATATATAACATACATATGTTAACTCTTTAAACATAAAGCAAGTTAAAAATAAAAATCTATGTATCCTAAAACTACAAATTGTTCCTTATTTTCACAAATTTTAAAACAGAACTTTTTATTATCCTTTGTTTCTGAAGTCAGTGATATCTACAGCTTTTTAATTCTGAGTTTTAAGATTTTACATTTATGTGTATTGTGCACATTAAGAAAAAAAAACTTGTATGATGTTTATAATCGTAATTAAATATAATAAATAAATAAATAATAAAGCTTGAGTTACCAAAAGAGGTTACAGTCTACTTTTCTTGAAAGACAAAGAATGATGTAGTCAGTAAGGTGGCCTATGGGCTTCTCAGAGAGGGGCATGATCTATTTTTCCTCATTTTATACCAACAGGTCTATGTGTGCCTCAGGCAATAAAGATTCATTACAAAATGTTTAGTAAATAAATAAATCCCACATTATTCAAACACCAGTGCTTTCGAATGAAATGTGACATCTATCACATTTTGTCACTTCATGTGGCTATTAGACTTCTCAGCTTAAGACAAAATAAATCATCAGTTCATCTTTATCATCATGTCTTCCAACACAACTAAATTACTAATTCTGACCAAAATAGAAGCCACTGTTATTGCTGCTCATGTTGGTTTTGTTTTTAATTGAGCTGGCTGAGAATTTGACAAAACTGGCTCCACTCCCATCCAAATGATTACATCAGTTGTACCCACAGATACAAACTGACTGAGCCTTCTTTTGCTATTTAGTACAGATATTTTTAAATATTTCCTTATAAGTAAAAAGAAACTGAGATAAATTTTTTTAAATAGCAATATTAAAGACTTCTATCTGGATGCTATTTTAAAGTCAGTGGGCTGGCATATGTTAATACTCATCCAGAAGGTTGAGTCACAATATCTTGATCACTGGAGTGTTCTGAAGTTTAATTGATTAATATTCATGAAATGTTCAAAGTGCAAATTCCATATTTATGATGCAAATACGAAAATATTTATGTCAAGTTAGCATTTGCTATTTTAAGTTCAATTCACAAATTACTAGGAATCAATATAAGTACACATCAATAGAATATAGCTTACATCAAACAAATATATTTTTTAATGACACCAAATGCAGATACATTTGTAAATAAAGTTGAAATATTTCATCATGAGCCAATTAAATTAATTCATTCATAATAATACAGATTTATTTTCTACTTAAAGGGAAGAGGAACCATTGTTTTTCCACATTTATTAATCCACCTAGAAATGTTTAAAAAGATCTATACACATCTTCAGGTATTAAAGTCCATGAGCTTCTGACCCACATGCCTAAATCTCTGACACCATTATGTAACCCTAGGTAACTTTCACCATAACCAACATCCTCACTTATTAAAATGAGGATAAAAATACATATCTATCTTTTAGATTATTTTGCAAATTAAACATGTTAAATATTTAGGTAGGATCCTTAAAAGAATTTCTGGTATAGTAACAATGGATACATGTTAGCTATACTAAGGATGCTAATAATAGCACTACTTATCAATGTAATTGACAATAACTAATATTATTGATCATTTATTATTTATGTTGACTGACCTATCAGAAGTTGATTCCATGTTTATGCCATGGAATCATTTTATACCATCAGGTCTATGTGTGCCTCAGGCAATAAAGATTCATTACAAAATGTTTAGTAAATAAATAAATCCCACATTATTCAAATACCAGTGCTTTCCAATGAAAGCAGGGAGGGCTAAATGCTAGACTCAAATGGCACAGTTCACAAGCAATTCTTACCCATGGATTTAAAAGCTAATGGGAAATTAATAAAACCTGAAAGCAATCTACTATTATTTAAGGCTAAAATAATGGGAGAATGGTATCCAAATTTCTACTGCAAAATCATTGGCCTAAAATGCCCAGACTTAGATTATAGCAGGAAATCATCTTGGACAAAAAGCCAATAAACCAATAATTTCTGGGGACACATGGTCACTTTTCCTGAAAACACTATAACTGGACTATGGATATAACAGATGAGTGAGGGCACTTCCCAAACTGATTTTCTGGTGCACACCAGTGTTTACTAGGTGGTAAGATGGACACACGCACCTACCAAGATAAAAGAACATACTCTCAAGCAAGTGACAGACAAAACTCTTGAAAGAGTAACATAAAAGTTTGCACCACATTATCAAGTGTCTCGTAACAGCCTAATTTCTGAAATTTCACCAAATTTCTCCCCAGGAACTCCAGTCTTCCATGTCCCTGTACCCTAAGGAATTTGTTGGGGGGGGGGGGGGGTACGGTAAAAAAAAAAAAATCCAAAAATGAGTCCTACTCTTAAAATGTCTAGATAAAAGATAAACTCAGTAATCATTTACCAGTGGGAAAACAGATTCTTTCTGAAAATTCAAACTGGGATAAGCCTTGTTCTCAGCACCTTTTTAGTTCTTCATAAAATCTTGCCAGAGAAAGAAAGTGAACATCTGTGTACCAAGTGGCTTAAAAGCAGTACTCAAAATGTGGCTATAAAATCAGTACTGTTTCACTCCCACAAATTAGTGACATAGGGTATGAACCCCCGCTGACTTAGCACCAAGAGCTGGGAGAAGCCCTCCTCAGGAAAAACTGTAGAGGATACCCGCACTTGAGGCTTACAGCATCCAAATGTTTGCCCAAAATACAGTGGTTATGTATTTAGGAGACCACAGAGTACTCATCCAAGAACTGGATGTTATGTTAACCAGCAACAGGTTCCAGAAAACCAAATATAATATCCACCCAGCAGAGTTTATGGCTCTGGAGAAGGTCAACTCATGAGCATCCTGGAGATACTTAAGAATGTCTGAAAAGCTTAAAACTACAAGAGAAAGTAACTTATGAAGGAAAAAAAAAAGATAAAAACAGCAGGGGCAGAAAACTTAAAACAAATGAGATGTAAATCTGAGTTGTCAAAAGTTAAAATTAATGAAGGGAAAACAAAAAGAATAAGAGAAAGACTAAAAGAAAAAAAAATCCCAGTAAAGAGAAAGGGGGATGGATATATATTTACATAGACAACTTAACACCTGCCAGTTATTGTGCAGTAAATATTGAAAGTATACATAAAAACTATATAAATAAGCATAAAAATTCCTCACCTAAAAGACTGATATCTAAGAAATAGAAAACAGTAATTAAAATATAAAAAGTAAATTAATTAATTAATTAAGGTGAAGAAGTGGTGGAAAACAAAGTTAAATGTTTTTAGACTATAATTCACATCAAATGGTAAAACTATTAGCTCTTAACTATTAAGACCGTTCTCACTGGAGGCCACTCCAGAATGCTCCCTGATAGCCCATGTGAGTGCTCCTAAGCTAGATTCACTTCACAGTGGGGTAGGAAGCAAAAACAGGCAAAGGCATTTCTACTTAACTCTGGAAAGTTTGTGTTACTTTCTGTTTTCTTCTCCAAAGTCATTCTTCTTTCCTCTGCATCATCATCTCTCCTACCACTATATTTTATATGTCAGGTTTTTTTTATTATTTGCATAATTGTGTTCTTAAAATCTGCAGGCAAATCAGCCTGAGATTTGACAAGTAAAAATAAAAAAGACTGAAGTGTTTTTCATAATATTTCAACTAGGTATCCTCTGACAACCACAAAGACTTCTCTTCCAAGGACTCAATTCATTTCAACAAATATTTATTCAGGCCATACCATAAAATGTGCTCAGGAAGGAAAGCTTACTCTGGCTTTAAATCCTTGTCCAGTCAGATGAGAGGAACACCAATTCCTCAGAAGGCTCATATCCCAGGGTCTTGGTTTGTTGTTTATTTCTTGAAATAACAGTTCAGCATTCTCTCCAAGCATTTATCTCCCCCAAACACTTCCAATTCACTTTACAAAAATGGTTATTTGAATAATGATTATGGATCAAATGTGGAAATGGGAACTTCTTAGAAAGCTAATAGCCCAAATATAACAAAAGACATAATGTGCATACATATTGACAGCACAACTATTTCTAGAAAAATAACTAGAAAATGAGACAAAACATTTGACACTCTTCAGTTCCAGGCACTATTCTAGGTATATAGCATGTAACAGAGAAAACATAGGCAAGATCCCTGCTCATATGGTATTATACAATCACATGTTTTACCCCATCTTATTTAATTTACCCAATAAAGATGACATTTAATCCTTGAGGATAGACCAGTTTTCTCAATCAAAAAGTATTTCAAATTTCCAAAGATAGCACTACAATAGTTGATAAGTGAGGCAACTGTTTCTTTACAAAAGAAAGGAATTCTGGGGGAAGATGGACATGCCAAAGGTGACATTCATATATTCCTCTAAAAACCTCAATTGTTTTTGCACTTCAGGTTCCTAAAGGATATTACAGAGCAGAACAAACTGAATAAGAGTAAAATACAGTGCAATTTTAAGAAATTATTTTATGGAATTTTCATAAACATGTATAGGAATGTGTGTTTTATAAGCTGTTTTTTAAGATCAAAGTGAAATATGATAGAGAATCAGGCCTATTCTTATGAAAGAAAATTGAATGTGTGTGACAATGTTTTTAAATATGTTCATTGTGAAACATGTGAATTTCCTAAAGTTGACTATGATATATAGCAGTTTATTCTACATCTTGCTATTTACATCACTTCATTTTTCTGTGTAAAGACAAAAAACAAAAACAAAAACCCTATGCAATTGCACTTTTCAACTGAAGAGAGCAAAGAATCAACGTTATTCCAAAATAAAATCTACAATATAACTTAATCTTAGAAATTAATTTGGGGAATATTAAGAGACAATAGCAAAAGAAATTCAAAATATAGCTATCATATCTCTCTCTCTCTCTCTCTCTCTCTCTCTCTATATATATATATATATATAAATATATATATATATATATATTTATATATATATATATAAAATGTGGCAACGTAAATACATAACATATAATGTAAGCAAATTTTAAATAAAATATAAACAAAAATAGGAAGAATCTTAAATTTCCAAAAGTAAGGGAACAATTTAAAATTATCATCATAAATCCATGTATCAATTCTATTAAGACATCAGAAAGAGGTACCATGGATGTTCTTTCATTTTCAGAGGAAAATATTGAGTCAGAAGAATCATTCTGTAAGTTGTAACTAACTGGTTAGATAAGCCTCAGGAAAATACTAACATTCATCCACATATCTCTAAAAATTATGTCACCCCAAGGGGAAAGAAAATGAAACTGCAGTATTCCATTAGGTTCAATGGCCTTTAACATGCAGGAAATAGATTTACCATCTTAAGAGCTAAAGAAATTCAAAATTGGGGCTGGGGCTGTAGCTCAGTGGTAGAACACTTGCCTCACAGGACCAGCACCACATACAAATAAATAAATAAATAAAGATATTTGTGTCCATCTACAACTAAAACAATATTTAAAAAAGAAGGAATTCCAAATCCAATCAAATGATCAATTGAGGTAGGAATCCGAAACTAGTCAACACAAACACATAAAATGAATCTAGGGATACAGAGCTCATGATTACTCACTCCATTACTTAAAGCAATCGAATCACTGACAGAAATGGGGTTGCATGGAATTGATCTACACTTCTTCTGACAAGAATCCAACCTCATCCCAACTAAAAGTATTGGTATTTATACAACCTTAACCAAGCCAGCCAAGAAGACAATTGCACAATTTATATGGAAGGGGAACTACACAATTGTATGGTACTACATAATTATTTCATCAGTGAAAAAACATTTCAAACATAAAGAGTTGAAATTGAAGGTAGAAAAGTTTAAGCAAATCATATCCTAATGTAAATATTTTTCTGCATATTATTTACATATAACAAAATAATTAATTTTGTCTTATATATATGGTATTAAAACATTGAAGAATTTAAATTTCACCATATTTATAAGTTTAATTTATTAGGTGTATAACAGTTACTTAAGAATATGTAAAAGTCAGGCTGGGGTTGTAGGTCAGTGATAGAGTGCTTGCCTCAGATGCTTGAGGCACTGGCTTCAATCCGCAGCACCACATAAAAATAAATAAAATAAAATAAAGATATTGTATCCATCTACAACTAAAAAAAATTTAAAAAAAATAATATGTAAAAGTTGCCAGGCACAGTGGTGCATGCCTGTAATCCCACAAGCTTAGGAGGCTAGGCAAGAGGACTCCACATTCAAAGCCAGTCTCAGCAATTTAGTGAGGGTTAAGCTGACCACTAACTGGGATGAGAATTCCAAATGAGGGAAGCCTTCTGGATGAAGGAATAGCTTAACATGTAAATAAAACCACGCTGTCAAAGCTGAAAGGTTAAGTAAATTTTGGCCAATACAATTAGAAAATTCAGTATTTCACCCCCAATAAGCTGATAATTCCAAACACTCTGCACAAATCCATGGTCATTCAGGCAAACAAAGGAGTTGCTTTTTACTTAAAATCTATGTGATGTGGAATAAATGATTATAACCCCTCTGACTTTAGTTTCCTCATCCTTAAAATAGAGGTAAGACGACTATAGCAAAGGGCTGCTATGAGACTCAGAAGTGACAAAAGAAAAGAAGCTGAACTGTAGTGGAGCACATAGAGTAAATGCTAGGAAGGTTTTGTTCCTGGAACCTCCCCTCTGCTGGCCACTCCACCATGAGAGAAACTGCCAGCTCAAGGTCCTCTACCACTCATGGAATTTTCCAAAGGAGGCCCTGGAACTTTGTTGTTCATGACCCAATGCTTCTGGGACTAGCCCTTCCTAAAACTCTGACAAGGTCATCATGGAAATGCTCCTTAGAGGTCTCCCCTGTGACACTCATAAAACTTCCAAAAGGAACTTCTCTGCTTGTTAAAAGCTACTCCTAGGTCTCTCCCACTGCTATTCATGAGTTAGGAGCCATTTCTTCTGACTCAATTCAGTGAAAGACAGAGCTTTATTGTCACCATCTTTTCCTGACCTCTGGTGCCACTTTTCAAGTCCCATGAGCTTTGCCTACTTTAGCCTGCTCAGGTTTATTTACCACCACCTATTCAAGTCAGCCAAAGCTTCACTAAGATCATTCACAGGCTCTTTTCTACTTCAGACAATGCTGGAAAAGCTGCAGCTGTTTGCCTCAGGCCACTGCTCAGGCCCAAGTGGTCTTGACCTCTCCCGTTACTGCTCTGAGCAGCTAAGTGGAGTAAACAACCTCTACATAATTACACCTCCTTGATTCACACAAGTTCTTAGGTGTGGCTTTCCATGGTGGGCTACAGACAACCTTTCAAGGATGCTGAGTGCCACAATTACCAGCTTCATCATAAGAACTGCACAGATAGCTCAGAGCAAAAACACCACCTCACTTTCTGTAAACCCAGTGATACCCTTGGTCCCGCCCAACAATCTCCTTTTTGTGCCAAAGAAATCATTCTTTGGCCTATCCAAATTCCTCCTACTCTGTTTGATTAGGGAGTCCCTCCCTGAAGTCTGGCAGTGATAACCTAGAGCCCTGCAGAGGACACAGACACTTTTACCTATTGTAAGAAATCTGTGGGGCCATACAATCACCCTACCAGACCAGAGCCTACAGCCATTGCTCAACATTTTAATGAGCTCAAGGGAGGAAATGCTCACATTTAATTGATTAAAAAAATGATTGAGAAACAGTGCCTTGAATAAATATTTGGCAACTAATAGATAGCCTAATTTAATCAATTAATTTCTCTGGGAGTGAATTCAAATCACCTAAATTAGAACTGATTTCTTTCTGGCTGTAGTCATCCATTCAAAAAAGAGAGAGTCACATAACCACCTAGTAGTTATTATATTGTTAATATGACTGATTTAGATACCTAGGAAAAGGTTTTAACTTTATGCTTTTTTTTAATTACTTTTTTTTAAATTTTTTTAATATTTATTTTTCAGTTTTCGGCAGACACAACATCTTTGTATGTGGTGCTGAGGATCGTACCCAGGCCGCACGCATGCCAGGCGAGCGCGCTACCGCTTGAGCCACATCTCCAGCCCTAACTTTATGCTTTGTCAAACACTGACAGTTGGAAAATCTTACTAACACTTTAACCTAGAGGATTAATTTCGACTAATGATTAATGGAAAAATATTTTCATTGTTAAGAAAATCTGAAATCTATACCAACACAAATGTAGGTGAATAAATTCTGAAGGAAAAAAAATCCCTAAAATCAAACCACTTACAGAAGTAGGAAAAAAATAATAAAACATAAAAAACAATCATTTGGGCTGGGGTTAAGGCTCAGTGGTAGAGCACTTGCCTCCCACATTTGCAAGTGTGAGGCACTAGGTTCAATCCTAAGCAACACATAAAAAAAATTAAAAAAAATTTTTTTTTTAAAATCTCATTTAGTGGTACGTGGATTTCACATTTGAACAAATTGTTTTTATATTTGGTGTAAAAATATGCTTCGTTTGTGACATGTCTTATCAAATCAGGCTTTGATTATATTCATATTATTTTATTCCATTGTTTATGAAAAAGGAAACAGACTCAGATTGTTATTTAAAATGCTGCTCTTTAATTGGGTCCAATCATGTATCATTTCCTCGATTACATTTTGTTGACTAAAGCAAACTTTAATTCTGAAGGTATAACACCTCACACACCACCAAATCCCTCTAATACCGAAGTAAAAAGAAATAATAAACCAAAACACCACAGGAGTTTTACATACATACAAAAAAAAGCGTGTCATAAACTGAAGAGGATTATTATAGCAAATCCACATATCTGTAGTTATTTTTTTTAATAAATGTATGCCACATTCTTTTTTTTTAAAGAGAGAGAGAGAGAATTTTTTAATATTTATTTTTTAGTTTTCGGTGGACACAACATCTTTGTTTTTTTTTTGTATGTGGTGCTGAGGCTCGAACCCGGGCCGCACGCATGCCAGGCGCTACTGCTTGAGCCACATCCCCAGCCCTATAGTTATTTTTTAAAGTTAAAAAAAAAATGGTTGGTTAAGGAATAATATATTGGTTGACTAAGATGTCAAAAACATTAAGGGCTTTTCATACACATCTTATTTCATCACTTTTGAGTTTAGTGCTAATAGTTTTTTGAGACAAATTCTGTCCCCATTGTTTAGAGGGGAGCCTGAAGCTTGGATGCAGAGTTAAGTAACACCTAGAAAGAGTCAGGTCAAGAATGAAAGCTAGGGTTCCTCTTCTAAAACCCAGTCTTCTATCCTTTCCAAGGACTAGTCCTATTGTACAACTGGAACAGCAATTATTTTTTCCCTGTATTTTTTATACTTATTTTTTAGTTTTAGGTGAACACAATATCTTTATTTTATTTTTATGTGGTGCTGAGGATCAAACCCAGTGCCTCATGCACTCCACCACTGAGCTACAACCCCAGCACCTCTTTCCTGTATTTTAAGAGTGACACTGAAAAATAGAGGATAATGAAAAATTGAACCAGGTCACATGGCTACAAAAAAGAAGTCAAATACCTATTGAGGTATAGCAATGAAGGATTAAAACCTAATGAGAGGTTAATATCCAAAACATATAAGGAACTCACACAACTCAATAGCAAGAAAACAACTTTAAAACTTTAAAAAAAAAACAAGCAAAGGACCTGAACAGACATTTCTCAAAAGAAGACAAACTGATGTATGAAAAAATGCTGAACATCACTAATCATTAGGGAAATGAAAATTAAAACCATACAAGATGCCACCTCATTCTTATTAAAATAGTATTATCAAAAAAACAAGGATAACAAGCATTGAGAGAATTTGGAGAAAAGAGAACCTCTATACAATATTTGTGGAAATGTAAATTAGTACAGCTGTTATGGAAAATGGTATACAGGTTCCTAAAGAAATTAAAAATAGAACTACCATATGATCCAGCAATCCCACTTCTAGGGTATATGTTCAAAGGAAATTAAATCAGTGTGTACAAGAAATATCTAAACTCCTGTGTTTACTATAGCCTTACTCATAATTACCAAGATATGAAATCAACCTAAGCATCCATAACAAACAACCAGATAAAGAAACTAGCGCGAGAGCGCGCGCGCGCGCGCACACACACACACACACACACACACAGAAATACTATTCAGCCTTAAAAGAAGAAGGAAATCCTATCATCTGCAACAATACCAAGGAACCTAGAGGTTATTATGCTAAGTGACATAAGCCAGGCACAGAAAGAAAATTACATATGATCTCACTTATTTGTGAAATCTAAAAAAGCAGAATTCATGGAGGCAAAGAGTAATAATGGTTAAAAGGACTAGAAGTACAGATGAGAAGGTGAGTACAGGTTGAGGTTGATTAAAGGGAATAAAGTTTCCATTAGACAGAATACATAAGTTCTGAAGATTTATTGTACTGCATGGCAATTATAGTTAATAATTACAATGACTATATACCTGAAAATTACTAAGATAGTATCTCTTAAATGCTCTTACCATAAAAAAATGTAACTATGTCACATGATGAATATGTTAATGAGCTTAATTAAATCATTTAACAAATGTATGCATATAACAAAATTTCACACTATGTACCATTATATATATATATATATATATATATATATATATATATATATAATTTTTATTTGTCAATTTAGCTTAATAAAGCTGGAGGAGGGAGGACTCTCATGGAATCACTACTAAGGCAGTGTTAGAAAGGGAACTCAATGTAGGAAAGGTATTTTGAATCATAAGAGCAATAAAAAACATCAAATGTTAATTTATAAAACTTATTTTGAAATGATCCCAATGGAATCAAAAGTACCATTTGTTCAATTTGATTAAAAAGCCAATAAATGTTTTCAGATGGCATTAACCATTAGGTTACAACGGTCACCTGCACACAGAGGCTGAAAATAAGAAGTGATGATCCTTTAATGTTCCATTTTTCTGGCCTTTACAATTTACCATTTGACTCTTTATTTCTACCTTTTTACTGCCCTTTCCATTCTTCCCCTCCCCAATGTCTCTGATTACACAAGGACATCACCTGAAACAATGCCAATATTTCTCAAAAACCTGTATAGTATGCCAATTCCTAAGCAAAACTGATATGGAACAAAACAAATAAACTGAAAAATAAAATGTCCATGATGACAGTAGGTATTTACATCACTGCAAATGAGTAATAAATGAGACAATAAAGGGACATTGAGTGAAGAGGGAAAATATCAAACTAAACTTTAAGATAACTTTGCATATAATAGGAAGCTTCAGTGGTCTCGAGATGTAACATTTCAAATGTATGTCACAGTCCCTCCAAACATCTGAACTACTGAAGGGTAAAACTTTCAGTTTTTTTCCAAAATACATTGGACAAAATTCCAGCTATTAAAGTATATGTATATTTTGTTAACAAGATAACACACTAGTCTACAAGCCTTAGATTATAAAAAATTCAATTTATTACACACAGTCATACTTTTCACTAATATTTTCATTATCACATTCATACTTTTCAATCATTTTATGTTATATATGCGAAAAAAGTGGCTGCTGACAATTAAGGAGAGAAGCATTCGGAAATTCTTGAAATTGTGCCTAAATACAAGCAGTAAATTCAACAAGTTCCTCATCAATCAGTGCTTTAGACGGAATACATGCCAATGAACCAGGGAAGGGTAATTTTATTCTTCCTTTTCACCAAAATAAGTTAAACAATTCCTGCATGATTGCATATTTAAAAATCTAAGCTTCATATTTGCCAACATTGTTAGGTTGCTGTATCAACTCTCTGGCTTAAGCCAAATAAAAGCATTTGCAACTTTACAAGAAACTTCTATTTAGGAATCTGTAAATTTGGACAGGCATAATTGTTTCTGAAGATGTGGTGTTTTTACATCAATTCTTACCTTTCTAACTTTCTAAATTATATGATATTCCACAATGACCATGGTGAACATGTAATTAAAGACTTTGTATATTTAATTATCTGTTTTCTATGTGAGACTAGAAAGAGTAAGATATAACATAATATGGGTTTTTTTGCTGCCAAATAACTTCAAGTGGTGCCATAATTTTTGGTTTTTAATAGTACAAAAATATTTGATTGACAATATCATAAGAATTCCTGGAGAAATTTTCACATATTCTTATGGAGGAAAAAGAATTTTTGAATAATGAGAGTAAAATAATCATTTTCTTTGTATCTAAATTATATCAATAGAAAGAAGAAAAATAATGCACTCTTTTCTTCTCTTTGGTTTGGGTCCAACATGCTCCAACATTAAGGAAAGATTCAAGAAACTGAAAGCTCTTTTTCAAAACTTCTCTAAAGTAATGCTGGGGAAATTAAAAGGTGAGTAATATCTTTTTAAAATCCTATATTTTTAACTTCATTTTCACATTTGGGCTTAAATCTTTCACCTTAACCAGCATGACTGCCAGAGTCAGAAAAGATTAATTATTCCCAACACATAAAAACAAGGCAAACAAATAGGAAAACAAAACAAAGAAACCTCATGATTTGTTAGCTCCAATGGAATTGCATTTTATCTACTTCAAATTCAGCATAAATCCAGTTCTGCTATCTTGATTGTTATGCCAATTTCTTAATATATATGCTTTACTTTTATTAGTAAAAGTGCTTTTTACTTGGTAATACAATGTAAATAAGATTAATCCTCAAGGAATTCTGAGTGTTTGAGATTCAAGAAGCTGTTTCAAAATGCAACTACTTCTAAGATTTACCTGTTATGGAAGGCAGAGAAAAGGCAATGTCACTTGGGCCTTATAGCCTTATTGCTGCCTAATACTACAATTTTAATTATATATGGAGATAAACATAGCATAATAGATGCACATTTCTTTTGTTATCAAAGATAATACGCTAGTCTTTTAAAAATAATTTTTTTTAGTTGATAGACATTTATTTTGTTAATTTATTTATTTGAAGTGCTGAGAATCAAACCCAGTGCCTCACACATGTGACAAAAGGGCTCTACTTCTGAACCACTACCCCACCCCCAATATGCTAGTCTTTCACAGGAGCTTTAGATGGTCAACAATACCATTTATTACCCACATATTTACCAGGCAGTATGTATAAACCTTTACACTTATTATCATTAATCCTCCAAGTAATCTAAAATAATTTACAATCATATAGTCATAGACTTACAAATTTGCTGCATTGTCTAAAAAGGTCATTTAAAGTCTTTCATGCATAAATTAGCGAAGACATGTACAATCAGCTCACCAAATAAAAAGAGCAATAATAACTGGTAAAAGAAAGTCATAAATTTCCCTTAATAGTTTTGAAAGGAGTTTGTGAGACTAAACAGCAAACTGCACAGTTATTCAAGAATGGTCTTTGAAACAGATTTTTAAACTTTAGTAAAAAATTTCTAGTCTCCATCACTACCATCACCACCATACACACTGTAGTTTTATTCTTTCAACTTTTCTCAAACCTGAATCTAACGGCCTACATTAAGTCATGTATTTGTCACAGTCAATTGTCCAACTTTTCCCAGTTCAACCTTTGTAAGGCTTAATGCTTTTAACTTCAGAGTCTCAAAGGATCTTCTCCTCGTGAAACTATTACATAGTATATACACCTGTAAGAAAAGGCTTGCATGTTTCCCTTTTAGATTTTTGAGATATATAATGAGGTCCCACTTTATACAAAATATAAAGTAATACTCCAGTATTTGGATAATCAAGCTCTTAAAAATATATTTCAAAAAAGAGACACTTAAGCAATACAGATAGATTCAATATACAGGTTGAGTATCAAATCCAAAAAGCTCCAAATTATGAAACCTTTTGAGCACCAATGTGACACTATAAGTGGAAAATTCCATGACTGACATCATGTGACCTGGTACAGTCAGAAAGTAGACACACTAAAAATAATGTATAAAATCACTTTTAGGCTCTGTATATAAGGTGTATATGAACCATAAATGACTTTTGTGTTTAGATGTGGGTCTCACACCCAAGATATCTCATTATGTCTTATAAATACTCCAAATTCCAAAATGATCTAAGTGTAAAACAACACTTAGATCCCAAGCATTTTGAATAGGGGATAATCAACCTGTATAATACACAGATATACAGTATATGCTATATAACACCAAAATATAATCTTATTATACTATTATATTGGAAAAAAATTTAAATATACATGAATATTATACTACTTAAGAATCACTTAATGAAATGACAAATTCTATATACTTCATTATTAAATCAAAAGTCAATAGACATACAATATGGCCAAGTATAAAATTAGAATGAAAACATACACCGAAGACCCAAAGACCATCATTAATTAAAAAGAATTTTGTTGTTCCATGGATGTTGGGTTGGTCTACCAATCAACCGCTTTCAGCTTTCTTAATCTATGTAGAATTTGTGCAGCCAAAATTAACAATAAGGGTTAAAATGAACTGCAACTGTTCACAAAACAATGTACAATTAGGAAAATGAAACAATTACAAGCAAAGTAATGCTACTCTCAAAGCAAGGCACTAACCTTATTATTCTTTTAATAGTTATATTTTACTTAAAATCTCATTTGCAATTTCCTTGGCCAGAAAAATGACTATCTAAAGTGAAACTATATGCCAGGAGTCTCACAAATGTTAACTACTCTGTTTAAGTAAAGTCAAGAAGAAAATATTAGTTATTTTTCTAATAAGATAAAGCTAAAAGGAAAGGACAGCCATAAAATTGCAACACACATCCCTAAAATTAATACTGCCTGTTTAAAAACAGTTTGTGTGTGTGTGCGTGCGTGCGCGCACACACACACACCTTTTTGAGGCTAAATAGGTAGATAATATACTCTGAAACTGAATTCATCCTTTGGAATGCAGCTCATTTGCTTCTCCTTGTTTTAAAATAATTCCTTCTGAGTCTATATATTCAAGGTTCCTTTTATACTATAAAGAAACAGGGTTTCAAAATTAAATCAATTATTGTTATTTTAATCTTCAGAAAATTATCATGTACAGTAATTAGCAGAAGACATATCTATTCTCATATACAACTAGCCCTCAAAGTTACATGGTTGTGAAGTAAAGAAATAAGCATAATATTAATAAAACCTTGGGTCAAACCTTCCAAAACAATGAATTCATAATATGTAGATATGTTGTTACAATAAATAAAAGAGATTGCTCATCTAAATTAAAAGATAAATAATTCTTTAGTTTCATAGTTCAGTTAATACTTAGGGTACATTACCTTAAAATAAAAGTATTTTTTAATTACCATCAAAATTTTTCAAGTGCAAGCATATGTCTGTTACTCTCCAAAATTATACAAAGAAAAAACATAAATCCTAAATAACAATAACAAAAGATGCATTTTTCAGGGACAGCATCTCTCTTACTCAGCCCTGTACACCTCAGTTACTCATTCCACAAAAGTGTCCCATGAATGTTGACAAAAATCAACTGAACAGTGAGCTAGTACTTCCAAAGTTTTAAGCTAGGGTGATTTATTTTAGTATTTAGGGAGCTCATAAACAAAGTGGATGAAAACTCTCTAACACATTTTAAAACAATAAATGTGAAGGACCCAGAAAATCAAGTGAATCTTCTATTGTAAGCACATGTCTCCAGCCTACACAGTAAATTGTAAATGATTTCAAACTCTAAAGCTCCCTCCTGGAACATCCAGATCTCTCCTTCCCCTTCTCCTTTCCCTCCTGCCTACCTCCTCTACCTCGCTCTGCTCTCCTTTCTTCTTTCTCTCTTGTCTTCCTTCCCCACTGCTGATGTCTTCAAAAGGTACTTCAGGAAAACCTGAAACAAAGGACAAAAGGGCCTCCTCCCACTTTCTTTACTCCACACTAACAATCTCTGCCATTCCTAATGTGACAAAGAGATCCCTGCTAACTATTATAAATGTTCAACTCTCTTCATCTTCTTTTTGCCTAGGATAATATATTCAGAAATAGATGATGGATGATAAGATAGACAGATAATTAAGAAAGTCCTCTGTCTAGACCCACTATCCAGTATATATTTATTCACTCTCAAATTCACATCTCTACATCTAACTCTTAACTTTGTCATGACTTTGAAAAAAAAAAAAATCAAAGTGACTCCCATACCCTGGCTATCCAAAGCAAAGTTTTCAAACTTTTGCAGACAGAGAACTATTAGAATAAAAATACAAAGGAAAGAATTCCCTTATAAATCAGTCACCAGTGCTGATGATTTTCCCTTTCCAGTATTTCTTTGGGTCTCTCCCCCAGAGTCTTGGCCCAAGTTCAAACTAGCTCATGACTAGACTCCAGTTTTCTTTGTGCCATAACATTTTTAACATTCTAAAACATCCCCCACACAGAAAATTCATCTTTCAAACATCCCTGGTATATCTCTATGAGAAGATTACTGAAACTTCTCTGGAAATTAGAGTTCATTTTATTTTCATAATTCAACTTTCCCAACATATCCTCCTCACTAGCCACAAGCCTGCTGCATTCCATAGTCATTCGCTGCCCTTCTCCTTGTGCACTTCTATCACTCTCTTCATGTAGCACCCCTCTTAGTAGCTAATGAGACAACTGAATTCACTCTCTATCCAAAACCCCAAACCCAAACCTCTTGAACCATGCATGTTTCTCCCCATCTTAAACTCCATCAAGGGGAAAGAGACAGACCATTTGAGTGTGTGTGCACTTTAAAGCTAGTCAAAACAAAGTCTGTCCACTTTGAAAATTCTGACACTGCATCACTTCCTTTAGAATTCAAATAAATTAAAAATTTATAGAATTCCATTAGCTTTTTGAAAAAATTCATTACACATTGTGCATATGCTTACCCAGCACTGCTTTTTAATTAACTTGTTAGTATCCTAACGGAGACTGTTTTATGCTGAAATTTCCTTTAAAGAAGTGCCTAGGAGAGTGATCTTGTTTACCCAAAACATTCAATAACACTGATGAGGAGGAACAGAATATGACTTGTACAAGCATTAGACAAAATTGGTCACTTTCGTGGAAGTCGCAAATAATTTAGTTACCTGTAATATAAAATATCACTCATTTCAATAAACAAAAATTCCTGGCATTTATTGTCTGGCTTCCAGAACTTTCACAATTTCCTAGATTGGTGATTTTTCCCTGGGGTTTTTTCCTAAGATCACTATGTTTAATGCCTCAAACCACAGCCCTTAGATTTAGCAAACTCTGTTCCAAAGACTTTAAAGAAACTAACTCATGATTATTTGAGTGACCAATAAAAGGTAAGTACTAGCCAGTCCTGCAGGGTTTAAGTTGAGAACCTTTAGAGACTTCTGTCTCCATCGTCAAAACGCTGGCTGTTTATGTTAAGATGATTGACTCCTTGGCCTCCTCTCCCTCACCACCTCATGTCTCTTCCCTTGCTACATCCCTCTGGATGGTTATGGAGATAATGTGAAATTAAAATTGCACTGTAAACATTGGTGGGCTTATTGAGTCTCCTCCAGGGTGGCCTAGCCAAGGATAATGGCTCCTTTCCAACCTACCTTTGGTGGCTGCTGTCCAGAGTCCCACAACATCAAACTTAAGAACACAGCCAGCATTGGATTCCCCTGGTCATCACCCCCACCACTTCAGTGTCCCTATCAGTGCCCCAGGGAATGAAAAACAGGAAGGCTGTAACTTTCAGGTTTTATTGTTGGAAAATTTGTTTCCATGCTTACATAGAAGTGGGAGTAAAAGACAAGGACTTAGGTGTTGTGGTCTAGTCAGTTATTTTCACAGCTGGTCGTGTCAATCACCCTTTCTTAAAAGCTGAATTGACAGGTGAGAAATTCCTTGCCTCCGGGTCATTCCAGGAACTCCTCAGCATCAATTTGAGCTGGGAGAGGGGTCTGGAGTGGAAGGGAGTGGTGCTGAAATCCTGCTGAGTTTGTCCCAGGGGAACTCAGTTGCAGGAAAGAGGATTCCGGCGCCAGGAATGCGCTGGTCCAGGGTCCAGAGGGAAGAGAGGGACGAGACGGGAAGCCTCGAGTTTAAGGAGGGGCATGAGAAGAAAAGGGCAGGATGCCTGGAAATGCCACATGAGGGATGGAAATGGGTGAAGAGGATGCAGGCGGGAGAGCAATCGGACTGTTTAAAAAAAAAAAAAATGGAACTAGGGGAAGACTGAGCAACAGGGAGTACACTGCCTCGGGGTGAGGGCGTCCAACCCCGGCCGGTGCCAGACTCTTCCAGAGCGCAGGCGAGGATGGCTCCAGGATTCACCGGAGCCAGAAAGTTGGCGCGGCCAGGGACGGCCAGCAGGGAAGCGCCCCCTGCGCGGCGGGGAGGCGCCCGGCTCCTTACCTTCTGGTCCACGATGGAGCAAGCCATCTCGCGGACGTGCGCCAGGCTGTAGTCCCCGGACGAGTCCTGCAGCAACAGCACCGGCTCCCGGCTCAGGCCGATCTGCAGATGGAACGAGATGCCCCCGGCCGAAGCCGATACAGTAGTCAGGAACGGCGCCGGCCCCGGCCCGGACCCCGGGACCAGAGCTGCGGCGGCAGCCGCTGCGGCCGCCGCCACAGGCAGTAGCGGGCTGGGCGGCCGCAGCAGCGGAGGGGCGCTCATGGCTTGGTGGGGCGGGACGCAGGGCCGAGCAGCCGAGGGCGGGGGCCGGCGGCGCAGCAGCCGAAAAGTTTGGGAGCAGCCGAGCCAGGAGCTTCTTTCTCTGAGAGCCGAGACGGAAAATAAAAACTTTCCGGAAAAGTCCCCGCGCGGGGGGAGGGCGAGGGGATGAGGCGCGGGAGGGGAAGGAGAAGAGGGAAAATGGCCGAGGCGAGAGGACTGAGCCTCCGGGAGCGCGGCCGCCGCGCCAGGGAGGCTCCGCCGCCGCCGCCGAGGAGCAGCCGCCGCGGCGCGCTCTGAGAGACGGGGCGACGGGTCAGCTCGGCCTGGGCGCCGGACGGGGGCGGGGAAGGGGGCGCGGGGGGCGGAGAAGGGGCTCTGGGGGCGGGCACTGTGGAGCCACCACCCGGCAGGCGCCGCAGCCGCAGGAGCCGCGGCGGCCGCAGTGGCCACCGGGTGGGTGCGGAGCCACTGCCCCCTCAGCCCGCAGTTCCGGGGCCCTGATTCTCTGCGTGCCGGGCAGGACGCAATGGCAGGGCTCAGAGCCGCCTCGGCGTCGGGCGTTGTCGATCGCTTCCCGCGGGCCTCTGATCTCCGTGGGCCCCGCTGCCCGGTCTGCGGACCTGGCGCACCTCCAGTGACCCGTCCCGAGGCTGCAAACTCCCCAATCCTTGTAGACCCCGCCACTTCTTCTAAGTGTCCCAGGACTACGCACTTCTACAAGTGAGGTGACTTTTGATGCACTCAAGAATGCTGAGCCCAGCGGTCCCTCCAGTACCTTATCTTTAGAGGGTAAAGGGAGGATGAAAAGAGCGGGTCATCCGGAACCCAATTACATCCCACTTACAGTTTTTTTCTGTAAGAGTAGGAAACCAGTCCATGATAATGTATTTCAATCAGTTAAACAATCCCCCCACCCACACACACACACCCTTACACTCAACCCCCACTTGCACCATCCAACTCCTAAGGCACACATAAAAGTAGCTGAATCAGGAGATGGACTCTTAGAAAAGCCATAGTCTCCATAAGGACTGGCAAGAGAAAGATTGGATGTAGTGGCCTCTTTCCCTTTACTTGATTCTTTACCTCCAGAGCTTCTATTTTGGAGTCTCAGAAACCGTTTGCTTTTCTCCTTCACTAAAGTCCGCTTTATAGGAGTGGTGCTCCCAGCTCTATCCCAGCATTATTCAAAAGTGTTGTGCCATTATTCAAAAGTGTTGGTGGTGATTGTTTGGTGGCACACAGCAAAGTGTGCCACAGCAAAGTGTGCCAGGCCCTGGGGCTGAATTCCAATCCCGTCCAGGCATCAGGATAGTCTTCATGGGTGCACAGGGTCCAGATTTCACAAAGGCCACCTTTAATTTAGTCCTGTGATATAGTCTGCTGTGGCTGTTTTGGAATTCTTAATAAGTTTGAAGAAGGAGCTCCATATTTCATTGTGCAGACTAAGTTGCAGGTCCTGCCTCTCACTTTGCTACTTCCCTGGTGCTTCTGCTTACTTACACAAGCACTCACAAACACCTAAGCAAACTATTGGGTGTATTGTCATTTGTAGTTGGTTACATTTTATTTTGTTCTGCTTTATTTTTTGGTCTTGAACTCTGGTTCTAATACCAGCCTGTTTTGTTCCCTCCCATGTTGAAGTTTGAACATTAGAGAAGCACGTCAAGGCAACCATATAAAGCAGGGTTTATTTAAAAAGAGGTAACATAGACTTCTCCCTGGAGGGAAAAGGGGGCCATAGCTGGTATCCTGGTATCCCCAGAAGGGAGGTGTTCTGCCTTTTTTATATATGTACTAGGCTTCCTTTGTTCTCCTGCTCTCTTTCCCTTACCTCTTCTTCCTGTGTAGACTGTGTAGACTGCCTATCTGATTCTGATTTCAATTCTAGCCCAAGATATTGAAGGGTATTTTAAATTCACTTTGAGTTGTGTTGAGTCAGTAATGGAATCTTGATGTCTACAACTACTTTATGTCACTCACTGCTATAGAAGAGCTTTGAATTTACTCTTTGGAATCTATGATTTGATAAGGTGTACATCTGTTGACATTTTCCCTACTTGATTATTTGTAAGGTGGTCCTCTTCATTCATGGTACTTTTGCTAATTTACTAGAATCAGTGAACCTAAAAGAATGGTGGAATTATTCTTGCTGCATGTCCTTCTGAATTCTCTAGGCTATGTGCGTGTGTGTGTGTGTGTGTGTGTGTATGTGTTAATTTCAGAAATATATTTCATTTCTTTCAAAATTGGAAGAAGTCTCTATTCTGCAATTTTCTGTTACTAAGACAAAAGTTTACAGGTACATTTAAAAAATATTTACAAAATTTCATTTGAGACACAGGAAGGCTGGAGATGCTCATATTTTGTAGATATTGAAGCCAGAATTAGACAGGCAGTCAGTATAGATAGGTAAATTGAGTCAGGTCGGGTCAAGGAGGCCAATTTTTAGTGAGTCCAGGAAGTTGGAGACTATCCCCTGAGGGATGGAAAGGTAAATTCCTTCAGAGCCCTTCCTCCACCCTTATCAAGAACCTGCCCCAGCTTCAACCGGTGGCTAAGGTAACCTGTCCCAGGAATTGCCCCTCCCTACAAGGAGCTATAAGGTTGTTAATTAATGTGTCCTGGGCTGCTCCTTCCTGCCCTTCCCCCTTCAGCCCACCTGTTTTCTACCTTTTGGCCATCCCACAAAGCATTTCTTAGGCCTAGTCACATATACAGGAAGGAGAGAGATAAGGGGAAGTGGTCAGGATAACAAAGGAATCCTAGGACATATAAAAAGGGCAGAACACCTCGCTTCTTGGGAAATACCAGCTATGGCCCCCTTTTCCCTCCTGGGAGAAGTATTTGTTATCCCTTTTTAAAATAAACCCTGATTTATATGCTTGCCTTGGCATGCTTCTCTAATGTTCAAACTTCAACATGTTAGGAAGCAGAACTCATCACTATAACCGGCAGCATCAATTTCAGAACTATCCATTGAGGATTTCTCTGTGCCAGACTGTGCTGACACCAGTTGTGCCTCTGCAAAGAAGACAAGGTTCTTGCTTTAACAAATTACATTGAATAGAAAAAGTAATTATACAAATAAAATTATTTCTGAGTTATTATTGCAAGGAATAATGATAATGCAATGATAAAGTGAGTGAATATGGGCAGGATGGTGGAGAAAGAAAGGGTCACTGCTTTGGCCAGTGGTTCAGGAGAGGTTTCACTGGAACATTTACATGTGAATCAAAACCTGGTTGATAGAAACTAGCTTTAAGAAGCTCTAGGGTGATAGCATTCTCACAACAGGCAAAGACCTAACACAGGAATGTACTTGGTATTTTCAAGGCACAGGGAAAGAGGGACCAGTGGATGAAAAGTGGCCAGAGAACTGATAGAAGCCAGATCACCAAGGGTGTTTAAAGCTATGGTAAATAGTTTTTATTATTCTCACTGCACTGCTAAACCACTGGAAGGTTTTTAACCAGGGAGAGATCTGATTCAATTGGCATGTTTTAAAAGATCACTTTCTGGCTGCTGTGTAGAAAACAGATTACCAGAGTAAAAATAAAAGAGTACACTGGGTAGGACTATTGGTGTTGTTCACTCTAAAGGATTACTATAGACTGCTATAGTTGCAGTAAAGATTCTAAATGGAAAGGTATAGCATCTAATTTGGAAGCAGAACCGAAGGTGTTGCTAATGAATCAGAGGCTCATAAGCAGTGAGAGAACAGGAATGTCATGGAAAACACTTAAGTTTTTGAGAAGTTAGCCTGATGATGGTACCAATAATTGAGACACTGTTATGCTCGAATTCGGGACCCCCAAAAGACCACCAGAGACCCAAGATCGATGTAAGCAGCAAAGAGGTGTTTATTACAAGCTAGCTCAGTCCTCCTCGCGCACACACAGCAACTGGTGATGCTGAGAGGCCCTGAGCCCAGGATTTGCAGCAGTTTTATGCTCTCTGGGGAAGGCAGGGACTTCACATACATCATAGCATCTCTTAGCAAATCATCACACACTGCAGGAAAATCAAATAACAACTCTAAAACATGATTAGCACATTCACTGGCAGGAACAAGTTGGGTAGGGGTGATTGGTTACTACAAGAGGGGGATTCGTTTGAACTCATTGGTTTAAGCCAAAAGGGGTGTTCATGCTGAACTATATGGTTTCCCAACACGTTATCAAACACTGTAAACTGGGAGGGTCATCTGGCATCCCAGGTATTTCCCTGTCTCATGCTGATTGGTGGCTGCTAGGGGGCTGCTATGGATCCCCACCTAACCTGACTGAGTCAGGGACACCTGGAGCAGCAGATCTCTCCTGTTATTTGTAGATAAACAATTTAGCAAGGTGGGAATGTGCCTAGGAGTGCTCTGTGGGTCTTTCCAAGGACAAAGGTGATGTCCCTTCCTTGGACAGGCTTTGCTTTGAGGTAGAGGCTGGTTTTTCAACATGAGACAGGGAAGAAATAGGGTTGGGGAAAAATAAGATTTCTGCATTGTGCATACCAAGTTTGATATGCCACTAGACTTTCAACTAGAAGTAATAACTAGAGCTGGATATATGAATCCAATGTTCGAGAAACAAAACTGGGTCAGAAATGTTTCTGGAAATCATTAATGTGGGAAGTCATTTTAAAGTTAAATTACATGCGATCTCTAGGAAGAGAAGGCTTAGGGACTCACAGTTATATGAGACTTACAGGAAGTTAGGTGTTCTATTTTAGAAAGAAAAAACAAATTGTTAATAACTCTTTCTTATGCTGTATCAATACTATGAACGGTGTTTGGTACAGAATGTTATAAATAATTGAGAAGGAAAGAGGATAGAAGGAAGAAACCCTAGAGAATTTCTTAAAAATTAAGAAGCTGAAATATTATGGAATGAAAAAGAGTGAATAAAGAGAAAAAAGAAGAATAAAATCTTAAACTGGAGTTCCCATAACAAGCAGAAAATTCCCTCTGGGTTGGTTATTGCAATTTCTTAAGGCACCTGAGAACCAACAGTTTGTCAACTGCTACTTAATTTCTTTTTCTTTTTTTTTTTTGGGGGGGGGGTGGTGGGTACCAGGGATTGAACTGAGGGGCACTCAACCACTGAGCCACATCCCCAGCCCTATTTATTTTATTTAGAGACAGGGTCTCACTGAGTTGCTCAGCGCCTCACTGTTGCTGAGGTTGGCATTGAACCCAGGATCCTGTCTCAGCCTACCAAGCCACTGAGATTACAAGTGTGCACCACTGAGCCTGACTGCTGCTTAGTTTTTACTGAATGACAAGGGAATAAACAATAGACAATACCTCAAAGAAACTGGCATGTATCACTAGAAAAAAAAACTTCAAAATTAAATAGAAAACTTTAAGAATTTGGGAAAACATCAATAGTTCCATTCCTTTCTGAATATTTTCACTTTGGAAAAGGAAAGAGAATATAGAAAGCAAATAGTTGCTTATATAAATTACTATATAAAAGAGTTAATACACTTATATAAATTACTGTATATTCATTAAATGAGCTTTCATTTTTTGAATCATTACTAACATTACTGGAATAATGATATTTTGGAAATGACTGAGAACACCATTTTAGAGAGAATGGCCAATACCCTAATCAAGATTCCACATAGATGATTAGCATTTGCAGAGGTACTTACAACAACTTCTGAAGATGAATACTAATCCTGCTGGATATTCTTCAAAAGAGAGTTGTATGTTCAGATAATTTCAGAAGTTTCCAGACAGTAATTTACAACCAACAATCAGAAACCTGGTTGAAAATAATCTGACTTAAGTGGGAATCAATCTAGGAGCACTACATTCTTTGTCCAAATTAAACAGGCAGCAAAGAAAGGAAAGTAGATTAAAAAATTGGCAATTCTGTGCTAAAAGGATCATGTCCTCAATCCAAACATTTTACAGTTTTCTGCAATATAAATTCTGTTGATATTGCAACAAAATTGACAAAGGTGCATCACAATAGGTTGGAAATCATAATCTAGAGCTTAGGTATATTATTACATTAGTTAATATATTATAATTATATTCTTATCATATAATCATATTATTAGATATATATTTAAATGTTTATAGGTATTCCACACCTGGGACAATGGGGGGAAAGTGGGTTAAGATATTGAGGATTAGAGAAATTACATACCAATGTGAAAATCAGAAATTTAAAGGAGAAAGTATGGTTCTAGGATATCCTTCCTTTTGGTGCTGCTGAGCACTGGAAGTTGTATGCAGGCTAAAGATGGATAGATGGATGGATGGGTGAATGGATGGATAATGTATGTGATATACGTTTTTATTGTTTGTTTTGTATGGTTTATATATAATCACTTTTCAATCCCAGTTAGGTAAGGATAATGGCACTAAACTGGCACAAAAGAATAATAAGATCCTAATGGAGCCATCAATGATACAAACATCTGCCAAAAATCTTGCGTTAAAACCTGATAGTGTGACAAAATGTTATGTTGCTGTTAATTTCATAGAAAATGAAAAGGCAAAAACAGTAAACCTGTGAATTTAATTTTTTACCAGGAAGAAAAATTGATTATTTTCTTTAAGCAGACTGAAAAAATTCAAAGATAAGATATATTTGATGATAGAATCTGAGACACCAAAAAGGACAGAAGGCCCTTCAAGACAAGCTTCCAACAATAAAATCACAAATGAACCACTTAGGAAATAAACTTGGAAACCAGTGTAACTACACTGTAAGTTCTGAATGGATATAGGTCTATAAGAGAAATGAATAAAATCAGGCATAAGTTTAGGAGCAAGAGTAAATAAAAACAACAGTTATTATAAACTAAAATCAATTATATTCTATATATCCATTTTATATGTTAATAATGATGTTCTTTGGACATGACATGTTATAGAACAGGGTTTATAAACTTCTTTTAATGAAGGACTGAGGGCTCATGACACTAATTTCATCTGATTTGAAAATGAAAGTTATCATTGCTAACAAGAAATCTGAGACCCTTTGGTGTGATGGAATGCAAGTGAGTTTTGAGGAAACGCTAATTTAGATTTAATTTTGTATCTGCCACTTATTAGTAATATGTGTCTGAGGAGAGACAATTACCATTTCACTAATTGTGACTGAAGCTTCAGTTACCCCAATGGTAAAATTTTTTTTTTAAAAAAGTATACTACTTGAAGTACTATAAACATTCAATTATTTATTCAATATAAAAGCATGAAGAGCTGGGCATGGTGGCACACACATGTAATTCCAGCTACTGGAGAGGCTAATGTAGGAGGTCAACCTCAGTAATTTGGTAAAACTGTATCTCAAAGTAAAAGGAAAAGGGCTGGAAATGTGGGGCTGGGGTTGTGGCTCAGCACAGTGCTTGCCTCACATATGTGAAGCACTGGGTTCCATCCTTAGCACCACATAAAAATACATAAACAAAATAAAAGTATTGTGTCCATCTACAACTTAAAAAATATATTTTTTAAAAAGGGCTAGGAATGTAACTCAGCAGTAAAGTGCCCCTGGGTTCAAAGCCCACTACATAAAAAAAAAAAAATCTGCCACATATTAGTTATCTCCAAAGTAGTAGCTGTTATAAACCATATTAGTCCAAGTGTCATTTCTGCCATCCACACCACTTATGGTAATGTTAAAATGAGAGATAGCAAAGTAACCATATTGCTTCTTTCTCAAGCAAGAAAAAGGATAATTACAAAGAAACTGAAGTTCAAAATAAGTGAGAAGATAGAAATTATATAGAGAAGGGATATGCATTCAAATAATTGCTTTCCAAGATTGAACTGATAGATGTATTACTAATATCATATTCTTAGTATTCTATTCAACTGGAGAGAAACAAATGTTCTAATTTTCAAAAATCCCAAAAGAAAGGAAAACATATATATATATATATATATATATATATATATACCAATGAGTTTAGAATTAATGATCAGTGAAATTCTAGATCATATTATTTAAACAATGGTTCACAAATAATTATGAATTAAAAGAAAGTATGAGTTCATCAAAACAAACATTGCTATCTTTCTTTCTTTTCTAACTTCAAGTTGAAGAATATTATATACATGTGGGTTTAATTGAGTTCCAGCCAAAATGGACAATCTTTTTGGTATCTAACTGTCAAACTAAAAAACAATCATTTATTGGATGAGAGTAAATTATTGAAAATTGCCATCATTGATATGCAAAGCATTATGCTTCCTTGAGACTTTTCTAGAACAAACCAAGTACTGTACAAAACAAGCACGTAAAGAGTGTCTGTTAATGTAGTGATGTCCACCTGAATGCAAGCAGTGATGGTTGCCTCTCTTGCTTCTCTCTTCAACATTTTAAAGATTTATATTAAGAGAAACCTTCTTAGAAAGCAGGCATGAATACTATTTGGATGTCACAAATTGGAGAGCAATTTTTTAGTATAATTGTATACTTTTAGTATAATTATTTTTAAAAATATTTTTAAAAATGATTACAAAACAAGGTAGATATGGAACAGTAGCAAATAATTTATACTTACCTTTGTTTATTAAAAATTACTAGCATAGACTAAGAAAAATTGTCAGACCACACTATACATCTAGAACCCAATAGTTTTTAGTTCAATGATTGCATTGCACATTATCCTCCCCAACTGAGGTCATTGTCAGTGTTTGATTTGGTAAAATTGCAGAGAATATTCTTAAAAAAGAGTTATTAATTGCTTCAAGTAAATTCTGAACGTTAAACCTTTCAAGGAGAAAAGTACAAATATTTTCAAGCTTTGTTTAGCATTTTGACAAACTGATCTCTAGAAAAAAACTCTTCTAGCTATATGCCAGAATACTGTTTTTAAACACCCTGGCCCCTAATGATTAATAATTAGACAAATTGAAATTTTCATATGCTTATTGATTACTTGTATGATTTCTTGTTTGAATATTCCAAGTTCCTTAAATGTTTAATATTGAGTTATTCTTTTTCTCTTATTAATGAATACAGGTTGTTATGTATAAAGGAGATTTGTTATATATAAAGGCAAATGCTTTTGATCAATCATCTTTTAATTTTATGGGGTAATGTCTTTTAAGCTGCGTATGAATATCATTTTTCCTTGTTTATATTTATTAACAAAGCATTCCCTAATCTGAAATCTGATAAATATCAACTGATGGTTTTTATATCTATTTATACTTTTCTTATTATTTTGGCAATCTACTGGCCATCTGAGCATATGTATTGCTTTCTAGGCCCATTTTCCTTTCCAAAAAGGCAAAAGTCTCAACTATTGAAGTACATTTTTTTTTACTTTTATATGCATCATAGGCTGAAGAAATACACCTGTCTTCCAGTGTTAGTTTGAAGTTTTAAAGCGTTCTTTAACCTATATTTTTCTAATTTTTAAACTCCTCCATAAACTTCTAACTTTTATTCAAAATGTTAAAGCTTAGCAGGGGAGGTAGCTCAGTGGTAAAGCACTTGCTTAGTATGAGTAAGGCTATAGGTTCAATTCCCAGTAGCACAAAAATAAATAAATAAGTTAAAGCTTTTAACTGAATATTTTCTGTATACATGTGAAAGATCTACATTTTTCCATAACATTTTTTGTTGTTTTGATTTGATTCCCTAAACATCATTCCATCTTGACTCTGCTGTTCCAATAAGAAATAAAATCTGTGGACTGAAAAATATAAAATATGTTTGGACTCCCTATGGAAAATGGAATGAAATCACCACTTTAACACTTTTTCCTTCAACTTCAATATATTCTGAAGGTTATTGTTTATAGTTGCCAACTTTGTGCACATTAACTTTTAATAAGTCAATTCAGCATTCAATTCAGAAACCATTAACAACAGCACCTTTATGTTTTATAAAATGCAATTCTTCTAATCCTGTTTTCAAGACCCATTGGTTCCAGGGATACAAACTTTTTCTCCTTTATTACTAGGCCTGTGTCATAGCCAAACATTTTCCATATGAATATGTATCCCCCCTATAACCTAGTTAATTCTCTTTATACATGTTATTCTGTGAAACTTTACATTCTTTTCTTCAATACATTTTTAAAACAATGACTAAATTTTGAAAACATAATAACAGAAAATAAAGAAAGTACAATTAATCCAAAGTTACTTTTTGGGCCCCTTCCTGGAAAAAAATATTTTTGAGCTGAAATTTCTTGTGTGTGGTTTCTGATGCTTCATTTGGAAAATGAAAAATATTAAGGGAAAGAATCTGGCAGATTTATTTTTTACTGACATAACCAGGAAAAATAGTTTTTAATGGCTTAAGAGAAAATAATTTGCTTTTCTTGGCTTAGAAAAATTTTAAATGGCATTTTTCCCCTAAAACTCACTTATTACTATAAAATGTGCATTCCACTAGGATAAAAGCTGACTAATTTGAATGAGGTCATTCATATGGAGTTGAAGTAGCTAATCATCATTCTATTTTTCTTTACTAATTCCTATCCTCAAACATATAGTCCTAAAAAGTAAAATATTGTATTCATAGAATATCACCTTTGTCCTTTATTTTAAAGTATGAATTTATTTTATATTTGATCTCATATTTTCTGAATAAAAATCTTTGTCCCATATAGCTATAAGTAATTTATTTTCTATTTATTTTAACTATATAAACTCTCTCTTACTCTTTTTCTCTCTATATATGTGTGTGTGTGTGTGTGTGTGTGTATACACATATATATAACATACATTTTTATAACTGTATTTTGTTGTGTTGAATTGCTTAGTCATCCAGTCCATGAGAACTAAAGCCCTCCTAAACCTAAAAAAGAAAAAAAATGAATTTTACATTTGTTTCAGAATATATTGCAAACAAGAGCTATTTGATTTTCTTACTCTTTTAGATGAGAGAAAAGCATTCTAGAGTATCTTCACCTTTGTACTTTGCTGTTTGTCAAAATTGACAAGTGTAGATAGTAGGATTAGAATGCTTGTTGTTCATGCACTCAGCAGTCCTATCAATGCCCAACATCTTCATCTTCTCTTTATCTTAATACATGTTCATCTAGATCTGATCTTGCAAGCTGAATTTTTCTTAAAAAATTTGACATTGAAATACCTGTTACTCTGTAGAATTAAAACAAGTTACCATTGATGAAGGTTTATTTTAATGTTTATATCTGTTACTAAATAAATTTTATTTGTTTTTGTATAAAATTATAAAGTACTTAATTAAATGATTACATTTATTTATGTGGTTTTAATTTATAATTTATCATTTGTGTTTCAAAAACCATAAAGCTGTTCTAATGAATAGAATTTTTTATCACAATAAATAAGCACAAATATTTGGAACAATATACATGATTATCAATGATTACCAATGTTACAATGTTCTAAACTTCCTGAAAGCAAAAATGTAAAAAAGAAAACAATGCTTTTTTCTGATTCCCATTTTCTGATTTTAAATAAAAATTTTGGATGAAATTATCACAAGTGACCATATTTAATGATATATAAAAGCATATTTGATTTACACTTTGGCCTTCCTGAGGACCAAATCCTTGTTTTATTTACCTTTGTACAAGTGTCCCTCAGCATAAGAATAAAGCAAATATTCATTAATATGCTTTTTTTTTTTAAATAAAACTGTTCGATTATAGTTTGAAGCTGAAAAACTTAAAAACATTTTTTTTCCAAGATGACAGTCTTTTATATCCACCCTGTTCAAAAGCTCAGGTCATAGAAACCAACTTTATAGCAGATAGATATTTCCTGTGAGATTAAGTTATGAGCTTCAGCTAAATTCTGTTTCTAATATTCAGTTCGACTCAGGATGCCTAACTTGACATAGTTAGCTTCCCTATATAGATATGCTTATAGCATTTTCTTATGGCTATTACTTTGGCTCTTTTAATACATATATTCAGTGCTTTAAAATTTAAAAAATGTATTGATTTTACTTGCTATCTATGCCTGTGATAAATACTTTGTAATAATCTCCACATACCTCTATTTAAGTGTCTCCAGAATCAATTATTATATTTTGGTATTACTGGTAATATTTCAGAAATTATTAATTAAATGAGTCAAAGACTTGAAGCTAAAATGCCTCAAAGAAATGCAAGGCATCATGAAATGGCACAACTTCCAAAAAAATCTTTTCAGCTGCACTTCCATTTTGTAATAAGAGATATTTTTTCTGATTATAAAACTAATATATTTTAATTTAGAAAGTTTGGGAAAAATCAAGTCTAAATAAAAACTGAAAATTATACTCTCCTAAGACTTTATAATTAACCTTCTTTTTTTCCATATGTATGCACATGTGGAATCATATTGAAAAAGTTATTTATTTTGTTCTGATTTTTAAACTTAATATAGAAAAGCATTTTTCCAGAGTCATTAAATTTTCTTCAGAAACATCATTTGGGATGACTTCAGAGTGTTCTAGAATACTGTTTGTCATCACCATCATTGAACATTTACTTTCTCTGTCTTTGCTGAAACTCATTTAAAAATGTGAAGAATTTTACTATTACTAGATTAGAAAATATGCTCACAAATTTAAGTAAAGATTTAGAAACTCAGTTGCAGAAAAAAAAATCTGCTAACAACAATTTTATCTAGAGATTTTTAAAATAATTTTAAAAATAAATTTCAAGGAAATCATAATGGTGAAATACATTTAATTGACATAATTTCTTTAAAATCATTTTCAATGAATAAGATATTTCATAAATTTTTAAGTTGAATATGGAAATCAGACTTGACACTTTAGGAAAGCAACAGTTCTGCTATCAAAATTAAAACAGTGATGTGAGCATCGATGTATGCTGTATTTGGAAAGTGACAGAAAATATACATACATTTTACTGTAACAGAAAAATTAATTAAATTGATGAAATATCAATGTCAACTGAAATCATAATATATTTGCTTTGCTTCTTTCCATTTTCCAATCACAAATCTTATTGGTTCTCTGTTAACTGGATAGAAATTTAGGGGCAGTACAGTCTTTTAATACGTATGTACAATGCTTTAAAATTATAAGTATGTGGTTTAGAAGCTGATGGAATAAAGATATGTAAAACTAATTTTTAAACCTAGTATAACTATGTTAAAAGGAAATTTTCAATTTTAACAAGCTAAACCTTATCTTCAAACTTACAAAGGCATACACTATACTAAATAATGATGCAACTGATAAAATAGTTTTATAAATTAATCTAGTTTTTAAAATCATTAGGCAAACAATTACATTTGGTCTACAAAAGTTGTCTTTGTTCATCTGCAAATTATGTCAGTAAGACATCTCACCAACCCATGATCTTAGGCACTCTGTTAAACTCATCCATGGAGCACTTTTGCATCCCATAGCCTAGAAATGAGCTGGGGAAGGATAGCTTCTTTTGAACAATATATCTAAAACACACACATACATACATGCTCGCACAGGAACAGACACAGACACACACCTATACTGTATTAGTCAAACAAAAGCTATACCTTCTGAGCCTAATCTCTAAATTTACCCACCTACCCCCAACCCCCTGCCCTAGGGCTGTGAATTGAACCCAGGGCCTTATACATGCTAGACAAAGGGGCCTAGGAAGAATTCATTTCACTGTTTTCAGCTACAACAGCATTAAAAGGCTGCTGTAGTCATGGTTCAAGGGGACCAGGCTACTGCTCAAGCTGGTAGCAGATCTTGGCATCATCCACATGGTACTGGCTCTGCAGGAATGCAGTATACTGGAACTAGGTTCATGGAGACTTCCATCAAGATTTCAAAGTAAGGTCTGGGAGGCCAGTCAAAGTGTGTTAGGGTCAAAATCCCTGCAGGCTGCTATTTAAAGAGCAATGAATAAAGCTGTGAAGGTGAATCCAAAACTGGAACAGAGACCCCAGGGATTAAGAGACACCAGTAACATGGAAAGTCTGCCAAGGAAAGCTGCTGGTTGCAGACAGAGCCAGTTTGAGAGAGAGGCCATATGGGCTGTGACCAGCGAGGTCAAAGGTTCAGGGATTCCCAAGACCTTTGCTGATCATATCTTGCTGCTGTGTGGCCCAGATTCTGGATGTGGAGCTATGGGACTTGTTTGCTCAGCTGGGTTTAGGTCTTGTTTTGGTACCATCCCTTCTTTCTATGCCACTAGTCTTCCTTTTGGGCAGGGTAATGCTTATTCTGTGCCGTTGTATATTGGATATACTTAACTTGGTTCTGATCTTTATAGAGGCTCACAGCAAAGAGTTTGCCTCAAGTTTCAGAGGAGTCTTTGGACTTGAACTTTTGAGCTATCCTAGAACTGTTAAGACTACCCCTGCAGTCTTAACTGTAGTCTTACTGTAGTCTTACTCTTGTAGACTTCCCCTATAGTCTTACTCTTGGAGAGGAACTAAATGCATTTTGCATTGAGAGATGAGTGTGATGTTTGGGGTCTAGGGGTAAATGTCATGTGTTAATGCAGGAAGTGATATGATCAGATCATGAGTGCTGTAGCTTAATCATTAGATTAATCCATTTGACGGATTGATAATTTGAATGAATTAACTGTAGGCAGTTGTTGTGTGGCTAGAAAAAATGGATCACAAGGGTTGAGCTTTGGGGATTACATATTTTGTCTATGACCTCTCCCACCCTACTTTCTGGCTACCATGAGGTGAGCTGCTTTATTCTGCCATGAAGTTCTGCCTCACCTTAGGGCCCAGACCAATGGAGTCATCTGAGCTCATGGACTGAACCTCTG
The DNA here is from genome assembly GCF_045843805.1 of Urocitellus parryii. Classification (NCBI taxonomy): domain Eukaryota; kingdom Metazoa; phylum Chordata; class Mammalia; order Rodentia; family Sciuridae; genus Urocitellus; species Urocitellus parryii. Next base: position 42,484,784 of record NC_135536.1, read on the forward strand.
AGACTATGAACCCAAATTAACTTTTCTTCCCTAAATTGTTCTTTTCAGGTATTTGGGTCACAGTGATGAATACTGAATAATATACATACAATAAAATGATCATTCTACCAAATTATAGCAATCCTAGAGATACATGCCTCCAACAACTGAGTTGTGAAATATACAACTAACAGATATGAAAGGAGAAACAAACTCACTCTAAGGGTTGGCAATGTCTACATCCCCTTCTTAACAACTGTTAGAAGTACTATTCAGAAAATCAACAGGTATATAGAAGAAATTAACAATACCATCAATCAATATCAAATTTACAATTATAGAACATTCCACCCAGAGAAAGAAGAATACCTTTTTTTTTTTCAAATACTCATAAAGTATCTACCAAGTTATACCATCTATTTGGCCACAAAACAAATGTCAACAAATGTAAAAGAACTGAAATACAATAAGCATACATATAGGGTGCAAAAGACAAAAGTCGTATACTCCCCACTTCTCTTCTTTGCTTATATTATTAACTTCAAAAACTGCTGGCCAATCCCTAAAGCCTACCCCTTCCTCATAGTTCCACATTTTTATCTTCTGGACCACTGGTCTATGATTCCATGTAGCACAACTCTCTTATTGTCCCTTATCTTCAGCCACTATGAAACTCCTCCATGCATTCCATTATTAGTGTTTCACGTTTCCTTGTGGTAACATTTCCCTTCTATCTGAATTCTTGAACAGTTCTTTTGCACAGGTCTACTGACTACATTTAAATTCTCTTAGTTTTATATTTAGTCAGTGCTTCACTGTTGCTTAGGTGATGTTGGTGGAACCTTGCAAGAAGCTAAACATACACAGCCTTTGGATTACAGCTGACCAGGGGATTGTCTTCCCAAAAAAAAGAAAGTTAAAAAGATTAAACAGATCTAGAATCTCCTAAGTAATATCTAGGATACACAGGAAAATAGAAAATCACTCATCAGATAATCATGACATAAATGAGAAATGAACAATCACTGGATTCCAAAACTCAAAAAAAATTGTTGATAAGAAATTTAAAGCAACCATTATAAAAATGCTTCAGCAAACCACTCCAACTCTTCTAAGAACAAATATAAAAGTAGAAAATAATAAAAGAAAGTTATTAAAATATTCATATGGAATATTTTATATATAGAACTGAAAATGCAATAACAAATAAAGACTAACTTGTGAGTTCAATGTAGAATGAAGATGATTAGGGTTAGAACTTGAGGACAGAGCAATAGAATTTATTCAGTGTAAATTACTTGAATCAACAACAGAGTTTCAAAAGGGGAAGAGAGAAGCAGTGGCATTGAAAAAGTATTGAGAGAAATAATGACTGAAAATGTCCACATTAAATGAAACACAGATTCAAGAAGCTGAATTAATCCCAAATAGGATAAACCCAAAGAATTCTGCACCAACACATGTCATAATTAAACTTCTGAAAAGTAAGGGCAGAGAAATCAGCCAGAGACAAATGACACCAGGCCTGTAGGAGAAAAAAAAAACAATTCAAATGACAGTAGATTTTTCATCAGAAACCATGGAGGCCAGGAAGAAGCAGCATTTTTTTAAAAAGTGCATGAAGAAAAGAATGGTCAATTGAGAATTCTATATCTGGTCAAAATATCATTCAGGAATGGAGGGTAGGGACATTCTCAGGAGGGGGGCGGAAATCAACAGAATTTGTTTCTGAGAAATCTGCCTTTGGAGAAAAGCTAAAAAAAGAGTTCTCTAAATAGTAATTTATACCAAGAGATGAAGATTCACAAAAGAATAAACAATAGAATGTACATAAATAAGGGTCAACAAAGTAGCCTACAATCCTCATGACTTTATTAAATCACACTTTATGGTTGAGGCAAAATTTACAAATTGTGTATATATTAAATAAGTATAAATGGATAATAAGTATAAATGGATAATATATAACGTACATATATATGACTTCATATGGGCTAAGTGGAACATACAGATTTTCCTGTCATGTTGAGTTTTGATAAATAATCAAATGAACCATGTTCAGAAAATATTCTCATCCTCTGTACTTTAATGGAGAACTGTATATCTTTAATATGAACAGATTTTAAAAATAATGATAAATTTGGTGAGTTAATTGCCACCTAGAAGCTTGCATTTCTGTCAAATATAAACCCTGAATGGTGAGACTGTACACCTGAACTCCAGTTACTTTTGTGGAGTCTACACATGTGGAGATGTTGTTTACAATATCACATCTTGAATCTAGATAGCCTTAGTATTCACGGTTATCTTGATGAAAGTCTGTTGCTACTTATTTAAGAACCATTTCTGGTTATAAGCATATGAAATAAAGATAGGTATAATTATTGAAATTGTTTCACAGTAAGTTTTATGAAATATTTTATATGTAGTGACCGTATATAGCTGAGAGTTATTAGTTTGGACTATACCACATCTTGAAAATTTGCCTGTCTTTTGATATTCACCACAAGGTAAATTCCACTTTTCCAAAATAGAATTTAAAAGCTTTACCTCCCATTTTCTCTTATGCCCAGAATTACAGGCAGGATATTAGTTTCCACTGATCATTTCCACCCACATGAGTATTGGATTTGGAAGTGATCAAGTAAGGAGAAGTTTCTGGCAGAGCATGCATATTTCTCTGGTGGCTATGGATTTGGCATTGTCATAGGCAGCTTCTCCCTTGGGATTGTTTTTGAAACAGTTCAGTAGTTGGCAATAGACTACAGGGACTACTCCAGTGAGATTAGCCTATTTTTTCCCCCTAATCTTTTTTAATAATCATACAAGCTCTCTAGTATCTTTAATAAGTATCTTTTCTGCTTTTAACTAGACATAATTAGTGTTACTTACAAATATGGTTTTAACAATAGAATTTTTAGAAATGGAAGAAATCCCCAAGGAATGGGTATCTGACAGGTTGTATTTGAAAGCTCTGAAGATAAAATTAGTCTTAGAGAAAAGAGCATTTGTAGTGCTTTAGTTCACTTTTTGTTGCTATAACAAAATAACTGAGGCTAAGTACTTGATAAAGAAAATAGGTTTATTTAGCTCATAGTTTTGGAGGTTGAACGTTCAAGACTGGAAGGCTTATCTGTTTGACCTCTGGTGAAGGTCTCATGGTAAATGATACCACAACAACAAGAGCAAGAACACATATGGAAGAGATCACAAGATAATACAGGAAGCCAGAGACATTCAGGGGCCAAGCTTGACCTTTTTATAACAACTCACACGCATGGGAACTAACAGGAATCCCAAGAGAACTACTTTAATCTTTCTGAGGGCAGTGCCCCAATGACCTGATAACCTTTAACAAGGCCTTACCTACCTTTCAACATCATCCCACTAAACACTGAGGTTTTTAGCACATGAATCTTTTAGGAGACATATTCAAATCATATCCACCACAGTAGGAACCCAGGACAGACTGCAGTGAAGCAGTTGCTTATTTTTATCATCTGTGTTCTTGGTTACCTGAAATAAAGAACTATTGAAGGCAAGGAAGTGGGCTAGTGCATGTTTGCTGCCTTGGAACAATACGTGGACATAAAGAATATAAGGGCAATGGGATGAGTTCACTACTTCTAAATGTGCTGAAGCTTTGAAAGAAAGGAAACTGCAGGCTTGAAGTTTTAACTTCCCAGTTCAAAATAGTAAAAAAAAAAAAAAAAAAAAAAAAAAGCCAGGGTGTTAAAATGATTACCCTAAAATTAGCTCTCATCTCTACCGGGCTGATGAAACTGAAAATTAAATGCAGTCTAATCCTGTCATTTCTGAATTCCATCAGTTGAATTCAAATGGTATTATGACTCTTATTGAAAGTCAAGACATTTGAATGTGATTGTAATTGGAACAAATGAAAAAAAATCATAAAAACTCAGAGTTACTCACATACTCACATCCACAAAGTATCCCCTACTAGAAGAAAGAGCTTTTTCTCTAATATCTGATAATCTGTCCCTGCCTTCTTGAAGACTATGTAAACCCCTTGTCTGAGGCTCCTCGAAACCTATTCCTACACCCTTCAAATCCTTGAACTTGTAACTAGAGCCTTAGTTAAGGAAGCATTTGAAAATTAAACCCAGGAAGAAAAGGCTCATCAAGCAAAAAAGAATGAAAGCTTTCCCCAAGTTATATTGGCCAAAAAATTGCAGGAATATATATGTGGGAAAACATTCTGAGACACGAAGTGCTGCAAAATTCAATTTAGGAAGAAAAAGTCGTATCCACCAAAAAAAGGATACAACATTTTTTCCAAGTTATACTGGCAAAAACTTTCAGGAATAATATATGTGGGAAATAAGTCTGAGTTTGTAAGCAGAACAAATGGAACATACTTCTATATTGAAGTGAAGTTTTAAATATAGGTCCTGAAAAAGGAAAATATGAGACTAAAATTTAAAAAAAAAAAATCCAGACAAACACAGGCATCTTTGAAAAGTATGCAGTGTCTACTCTCTGCAGGCTGAAAACAAGGGTGGGAGATGCTGCCATTAGCATGAGCCTCATTAACAACACTTAGCCCACATAGTGATAATCAGAGTTGTTTCACACACAACACTTTGCCTTGCTGATTGATTGGGGGTCCCTGGGTGGGAAAAGGTTGTATGCCCACTAAGGTCTCACTTGATCTATATAAACAAAACAAAATAAATAAACAAACAACAGCAGCAGCAATAACAACTCAGCTTGGAAACAAATTCCAGGAACTGCACCTCTATGACATGACTCCCTGAGTCAATTCACAACACAGTTGCTTAGTTTCTTGAATGAAGAGTAAGTAGGCTGGGAACTCTTTTTTTTTTTTTTACTATTTAGTTTTTGTAGTTGGGCACAATATCTTTATTTTACTTATTTTTATGTGGTGCTGAGGATCGAACCCAGGGCCTCACATGTGCTAGGCAAGGGCTCCACTGCTAAGCCACAACCCCAGCCCATGCTGGGAATTTTTAAGGAAATACCTTTTGATAACATTGCCTTAGACTGGGTTCCTTAGGAAGCAGACTGAAGTGAGGATTCCTGTGCAAAGGATATATTTTAAAAGGACTCCCAAAAGAAACCACTAAAGGAGAAGACAAGGGAAGAAGAAAAAGCTAAACTAGTTGCCATTTCACACACCGTCCTAGTCTGGGGCTGACCCCATAGGGATCTCTGGAGCACAAATTGAATCTCAGTTCCAACTCAGGGCAAGAGGATGAGGGAGCTGGGAATTCATAGTTTTGCATCATAAACATTGGCTATAGGCCACCCCTCACTGGTTGAGGTATATACTCCCAGGTACTCTGATGCTCTGTACCTTCAGGAAAAGTAGCTTCATTAGCCCAAAGACAGTTTTTAGAATTGATTCCTTGTATCTAAACACCTCATAGTGGTTTTAACTTGCATTTCCTGATCAACATCTCCCTGACCATTTTTTTGGTAATCATAATTCTACTGTCTACTTCCATTAGTTGAACTTTTGATGATGTCCCATAAGTCCCATAAGCTTTCTTCAGTCCTTTTCATCTTTTAATTTTTTTCTCCTTTGACTATATACTTCTAAATAGTCTCCAAATTTACAGACCCATTTTTTTGTTTGATCAACTGTTAATGCTCTCGTACTAAATTTTAATCTTATTTAATGTGTTTTTCAGCTCTAAAAATTGTCTGATTTTTAAAAATAATTTCAATATCTGTTAATGTTGGGGTTTGATTATTTTTACTTATTTCCTAATCACTAAACTGTTTCTCTGTTTTCTTAAAGTTCACTGAGTATCCTAAGATAATTCTATTAAAATCTTGTTTAGGCAGCTCATGAATCTCCATTTCTTTAGGATGGGTTACTAGCACTTTATTTTGTTCTGTTGGTAGCATTAGCTTTTCTGCTTAGTCTCGATCCTGTGGCCATGAATTGGTGTCTGCACATTTGAAGAGATTATTCAAGTCTTTGCAGAGTGGCTTTGCAGAGTCCTTCACCAATAAGGCCATCCAGAAATTCTGGATAGGCTATGTGGTGTGGGGCATAAGTAGACTTGCTTCTGGAAGCTTTGGGAGGGGTTCTGACCTGGTGCATGAAATCAGTAAATGGTCAACCCTGTTGCCTAGGCCCATGGGGTTGAATCTGGAACCTGGATTCATTGGGGGTAAACCTCTTAACTGGGACCATAGGGGTTGGCCTAGAGCCTGGGTTCATGGGAGCAGGATTGGAACACATTTCTGTGAGGATCAGCCCGAAGTCTACGTTCAAAGGTTTGACCTGACTGGCACTAGGGTCTGAATTGCGGATCTGAAACCTGGGTCCACTAGAATGGCCCTGGAGCCTGTGCCATAGGGGCTAGCCTGGAATCTGGGTCTACAGGGTTGGTGCAGGAGTCTAAGTCCATGGAGCTGGCTTGATATCAGGGTCTACTAGGGTCAACTGAAGCCTAGGATTTGAAACACAAGCCTGGATATTGGAGCCAGCCTGGTGTCAGGACAGGTGTGGATCCTGTATCCACAGAGGTTGGTCTGAAGTCTGAGACAATGCATGCTTATTTAGTACCAGGAGCCACAGATGCTAGCCTGGAGCCTCAGACTACAGGGATTAGTCTGGATACTGAATCAACTGGATCTTTCCTGGTGCCTGAGTCTGTGTGGGCCAGCTCAGTGATAGGGGTCTATTGGAAAAGGCCTGGACACTGGGTTTGCTGAAGCATAGGGATCTTAGTGGTCATGCATATTAATTATTAATTAATGTTTTCCATGCCCCACCTTTTCCAATGTGTTATTGTATAAGTCAGAAAATATCAAGATGGATTGTAAATACATCAGAATAGAAATGATCTCAGCTTTGGAGATCAATAAGTTAACTGAAAAGAATTTGTGTATTAATTTTAGGAAAACATTAAAATAAGTTCTTCATGTTCTACATGGTCTAGTAACTAGTGTGCAGACATTTGTCTGTGGTTTAGGCAATCAGGAACATTCATGCAAGACAATTCAGAGGTGAATTGTGTAAATTAAAAAAAAAGTTTTATAATGCTTTTTTTTTTTTTTTCCTGCTGCAATACCTTTATCATTCTAGAGATATTGGTAACAGACTTCTCTTCAGGCCAGTTCTTTAGTGAGTTTCTATTCATTATTTCTAGAAGCATATGTGGTTGCTTTACTTTTCCCTCTTTATCTATTTTCTGTAAATTAGAGCAGATTCATTAGTTTGAAACTAAGAATTTTAATCATGTCTCATAAAATAAATGCATTAGAAGCCAGTCTTGGGGTTGGAGATTTAGTTCAGTGGCAGAATGCTTGCCTAGCACCCGCAAGGCCCTGGGTTCAGTTCTCAGCCCTGAAAAGGAAAAAAAAAAAAAAGGCTAGAAGCCAGTCTTCAAGAGTATGTAGTATTGGAGTAGAGAACAGCTTTGAAAATATCTTTTTTGTTTTATATTTTCTATAACATTTTTAAAATTCCTTTGCCTAATTGCGGATCTGGTTAAAAAAAAACAATAATGATATTTCATAGGTATTCAACACTTCCTGTGAGTCTTTTTTTTTTTTTTAGAAAAAAATGAGTTTAAAATATTACCCATCTTTATTGACTTTTGCCTTTCTTTCAAATAAATACTAGACTGTGATTTTCAGGTATAGTTAAGGTAATTATCACCTCTCTTAACCTTCCTGAAACATTAGATAAGAAGAATAGAAGAATGAAACAGCAGAAAATGCAAACAAACTGGATTTTAAATCATAACAACTTGAGAAAATTTTTGAAAGTTAACTTAAGGTAATCATGGAATCAGGTTATAGGATCATAGAATAAAAAAGGTAAAAGGAAAGCAGAGCACTTTAGAGAATGGAGAAAGTTGGCTGAACCACTGTGGCTGACGAAAGATGATCACAAGGGCTGGGATTACAGTTCATGGGTAGAGAGAGTACTTGCCTAGAACATGTGAGTCACTGGATTCTATCCTCACACCACATAAAAGTAAATTAAATAAAAGCCTTGTGTCTAACTACACTTAAAAATATTTTTTAAAAAGATGATCACAATGAGCAGATTATCTTTAATAATCCTCTCTTTGCTGGTATCAGTCAAGTATGGTGGAAGTAATGCTATGCCAGATCTGGACCTAGGCTTTAAGAAGACTCTGCATTTCCGTTCCCTTACCATTTGTAGCTTTGAACTGCAGTGTAAGAAGTTTGTCTGTCTGAGGCCATTATGCTGTAAGGAAGTCCAAGATAATGGCAATGCAAAGGACATGGATTGGGGGCAGGGGACTTAGTCTGAGCCAATCTCTAGCTATTCCAGTTATAGCTCTTAATCATCTAAGAACTATGGAAGAGAAGAATGCTATCCTTTCTGTGCCCTTCCAAAATTCTGACTCACAGACTCATGAGATAAAATAATAATGAATTATTGTTGTTTAACCACCAAATTTTGAAGTTATTTGTTATGCATAATCAGAACAGATAATCAGATAATCAGAACACCATATCATCTCCATTTATTTCTTCATTAATTTAATTCAAATGTGTAATACTATTTGCTGTATTAGCCTCTTGACTTGAAGTACATTGGAATAAGTTTCTCTTAAACTATGTTGCAGTTTCCCATTTTATAAAGAACAAAATTATTTTAAAAGTCATAGAAGTTGATTGCAATTTATATTAGAAAAAAGGTGAGTAAGGAGAGAAATTTAGAATTTGGAGGAGAGAAAGTTAGGAGATCAAGTCAAGGAGTTATTCAGTGATTTGCAGAGACTTTTTCCTCAGAGGGTCAAGCAAGGAATGATGCTGAGAGGCAACAGCAAGAGTGACTTGTAGTCCAAGGGACATAGTGAGTATTGAGCAGAGGATAATGATCAGGGTAGCTGAATCATGAGGTTCAAAACCACATGGGTTAAGACAAACAAATATACAAACAAAGAGCAATGAGAGAGTTACATGCCATGGCTAACCTTAAAAATAAACTCTGTGGTGTTTTCTTACCAGATAAAAATCTCACTATGAATAAAAATACAAAGGCAGGCCAATAATCTCAGATGTGCTTAAGAATTAATTTTTAATTTAAAAAGTAGTATATACTTACTACATAATTTTTAACAACACCATTCTAGGTCTAGGACCAGGTTCTATAATCAGACATATTTATATTTTTGTTTTAGGGTAAAATGTACAGAAATGGAGAATGATACAAAAGTCTTTATGTCAGTTTAGTTCAAATTTTGGCATCCAATGAGGATAATTTGGGTTTAATGTTGGCATTAATGAATTATAATGTTTTCAATTTCAAGAGCTTCTTGAATTTTATAAATTTGTACAAAGGATTTTGACCAGTAATAAACTGGTTGTGGCTACAGGTATGTAATATCTATAAGAAAATGTATTTTTCACTTGGAAAAAAACTATTGTACTTAAAATCTAAGCTAGCAAAAATATGTTTGACAATTTTAAAGATAAACTAAAGATTAACTTTAATAACTGATTATCATGTTGAATCAAATTCTATAATTATTTATATAAAAAAGATATTAAAATTACATACCATAATTATTTCTAACCTCTAGCTGAGTTTGTAGTATTTTTGAATACAACAAAAAAATTAAAACAACAGTATAGTTTAGACAATCCCGAAGTGTTTATCATAATCAAATTTGGATTCAAATACTTTTAGACCAAATAAGATAAGTGAAGAAAGAAAGGAAACCTAAAATATTGTAAACTTCTAACTGCTAATATTATGGGAGTAAATTAGTAATAAAATTTTATGTTTGTGATCAACTTAGATTTTAAAAGTGTTTCAAATGGTAATGTGAAGTGATAATTGTCATTGTGTTCAAATTTTATGATCAACACAATTATTAAGTACTTGTACTTGCTAATGTTAACCATACAAACAGTATATCCAACAGTAGAACTGATTATATATATATATATACATATATATCATATAATTGTATGAGTCAATGCCTTATCATAAATCTCACAAACATAAACTTATGATAAGGCATTGTTTCACACAATTATAGAAGTTGAGAACACTCACTATGTACTGCAAGCTAATGACTCTGGAAAGCTGGTGATATAAATTCTATCCTAATCCAAGTCCTGTGAACCTGGAAAGCCAATGGTATAAGTAGCAGTCCAAAGTCAGGAGAAGACCAATCTTGAGATAAAACAGTCAAGCAAAAAGAGTCCATTCAAACTCACTTCCTGTTTTTGTTTCATTTAAGCCCTCATCAGATTGGATGATGTCAATTACTTTATGGAGATCAATCTCTTTTACTCATTCCACCAATTCCATCAATGCCAATCTCTTCAGGAATAACTCTCTCAAAACACACCTAGAAATAGTGCCTTATCAGATAATGGGACATCTGTGGCCCAGTGAAGTTGACATGTAAAACTAGCCATCAGAGTACTGTTCTTTACCCTATTACAGAATTGTGAGGAATAGAAAATTATTACATGTCTTGAACACTTGCACCTCATACCTTAAAATAATCAAATCATGTTTTGTTAGCATTAGGTAGATAAATGTTAAATGAACAAAATTAAGAGTAATCAAATTGGGCTATTGGGCAGAGACAGTCTCCGCTTCCCTTTTTAGATAAAGAAGTAAACTTGTAAAAGGCTATACAGCACACTAATAAAAATAAATTTCATTTTCATCTGGCTGGACTTCTGTCCACTTCCATATCCTGTCCCCAGGGAAGTCTTAGAAATTCCGGTAGGGAAGAAAGTCAAAGGACTGATTTAAGGATTGTTGTCTCTGGCCACATTTAAAGAAGAATATTGAGAAAAGGGAATTCAATGAATGAAAGTTTCCTTTAGAATTTTTTTTTTTTTCAACCAGGATAACCTCTGGAAGAGAGGCTATGATAGGGAGGAAGCACAAACCCCATAATCACCTTTAATCTTTTTAAAAATTTTTAAAAACTTCATGCAGCACCTGCAGGACTCAAGGTTGCAAAATAAATTGATATGACAGGCATCATATTTCATTTATTCCACATAAAAGCAGCCAGAGCAAGGTCAGTGCTTTCTCCTATGAAGTCCTCAGGCAGAAATTGTTACATCTCCTAACAAGTTTGGGGAAGATAAATTTTCATTTGTGACTTTTCAAGTTTATTTTTCAGAGTCCTTAATGATAAATTATTATAATCCAAGGTTAACTTTCTTTTCACTTTAAAAACTTACCAAAGACTATAACAAAATCTCTGAGAGCATTGAATCCTGCTGCTGTTTTAGAGTGTGGTACTTGGAATAGTTAGATGACATAAGAGGCACAGTTGTGGACCAAATCCTTTAAAAATGATCTTTTATCATTTCTACTCACTCTTAAGCTACAAATATTTGAAAATTAACACCTATAAAGATGCTTTATTACTTTAAATGTTGAAAATAAATAAATGTTTTAATAAATTAAAAATGTTTAAGCAAATGTTCTAAATAAATAAATCTTATTTGGCAAATTTCCATTGTTCCTTTATAAGTGTACAGGATTATTTTTATGTGTACCTCTATGTATTTATTTTTAAGAATTTTCCTTACATTTCATTTATACTCGACTCAGCCTCACTAAGTATTTTCATTCCTTTATTTGCAAACAAACATATTATTCGTTTTGCACATGTGTTTTTTCAGAAGGTTCTTATGGAGGAGATCTTCTGCCTAACTTAACAGACACAGGGGCTGGGGGTATAGCTCAGCTGGTAGAGTGTTTGCCTATCAAGTACAAGGCCCTGGGTTTAATCCCAGCACCACCACAAGAGAAAAAAGAAAAAAACTGATTTAAAAAAAAAAAAAAGAAAGAAAACAGGCACAACCAACACCTCACTGCTGACTTCCCCAGATGAAATATTGATTTCTTCTCTGAGAAACTCACTTTGTTTTCATGATTTTTGTTTAGTTTTGTTTTCATGAATGTTGTTTCTTTCCTTTTTTTGTTTCTTTCTTGGTTTGTTTCATAGCATTCACTTTATTTTCAGGAAAAATGAATAGAGATGGCGATGCCAGACACTATATATGTATACATGTATATGGTTTCTCCTCCCCAAATTCATGTGCTGAAAGCTTGGTCCCCAGTGTGGTGGTGATGAGATGTTAGAACCTTTAAGAGGTGGGCCCTAGTAGAAGGGCTCCTCCCTAATGAATGATTAATTCTGACCCATGAAAGTGGGTGGTTACCAAACAAGGCCACTCCATGCCCTTGGCTCCTTCTGACATGGCTGTCTCCCTTTCCACTTCTTCACTAAGTTGGAATATAAATAGGGGAGCCTCACCCAGATGCAGGTGCCATGCTCTCTGGACCTTCCAGATACCAGAATTATGAGCCAAATAATCTTTTTCTCTTTATACATTACTCATCATCAAGCATTCTGTTTTTATACCTAACTGATTCTTAAATTATACTCCATTAAATATAAGGCCAGAAGTTGGTTAGAAATAGAAATTCTTGATCATATTGATATATCTTTTCAATTTAGAAAAAAAAATCAACATTGCTCTGGATAGTAAAACTTTTTCATTTTGATTTACTAACACAAAAATAGAAGCTTTTCATTCTACTTATATATCTGTCCATTGATCCTTTTGAAGTATATTTTCAATTTTTGACTGAGCATTTACTTATGATTTTTAATCATAAAAGTTTTCCATTCTTTTGCCCTGATTTCTTTATGTGGTTGTGTTCTCTTTCTATCTTTTAAAACATTATGTGTAATTAATTTATTCTGATTGCTATAGACTAGTAAAACAAATAACAGTTGTATCAAGTTTCACTTTTTGCCTGTGATTGTTCCATACATATTCTTTTTGATTATTTTCTAAATTAATATTTACCAGAATTTTAAATTAGTATTTCATTAACATTAAAATATTATGCATATAAATTTTATTTGAACTCCAAAATAAGCACAATAGGCATCCCTTTACTATGAGTTAATATTTTAAATATTCTATAATTTAAATCCTGGAGACAATTTTTTTTTAAATTTCTAAGTTGCCTATGGTTAAACTTTGAAACATTACTTCTAGACTTACTATAATGTAGTCAGAAAACGTGGATTATATTGAATTATTTATGGCTTCAGATGAAGTAGATTTTGTAAAGGTTACATATAGTTTAAAAAGTCAGTGTTCTATACTATAGATATAAAATGATATATTTGTAATTTACTGAACCAATCTTTCTAATTATATTATCCACATCTCCTGTACCTTATTCACATTTTGTGTGAACTTGTCGAGATTGAGAGAGTAATATAGTCTCCTACTTCTACTGTGTTTTTATCAATGAATTTTTCTTTTTTAAAAAAAAAGTATAATTAGTTTTTAGTTGTATACAATACCTTTATTTTTATGTGGTCCAGAGGATCAAACCCAGGGCCTTGTATGCTCTAGGCGAGCGCTCTACCGTTGAGCCACAACCCCAGCCCCTATCAATGAATCTTAATGGCCCTAAAATATTTGCTTTAAATATTTCCATGTTTTCTGTACCTAAAGACCCACAACTCACTTATTTTCATTGTGGGCTGTATATATTTCAGTGTGTGTGTGTGTGTGTGTGTGTGTGTGTAGAATTCTGCTCAATCTACAAAAACTACTTTTTAGAGTATATAATATTTAATATATTTTTCAGATTTAAAAACACAGTTAAGTTCTGTTTCAATAATAATTATTTATTACATCTGTTACTTGAAGCCTTGTTGGCCCAGAGGCCAAAATATGTAAATTGTATGTTTACAGAGGTAGTTCTAAGAAAACATGCAATCATACTCATTTTATTTTTTTAATTTCACATGAAAATTCTCTTTATTGGGAAAATTTGAACTTTTATTCAGTTTTAGTCATGAACTATTTGTTTATCTTTTTTGGCAGTTTGATTTTTGTTTTTGCAAAATTATTACTTTTAGTTTCCCTACCCATATACCTTTTTTTGTTAATATAATCTATTTTTTGGTCAGGTAATTTTATTAAAACATAATTTTGGACAAGCGCAGTGGTGCATGCCTGTAATCCCAGCAGCTCAGGAGGCTGAGGCAGGAGAATCACAAGTTCAAAGCCAGCCTCAGCAAAAGTGAGGCACTAAGCAACTCAGTAAGACCCTGTCTCTAAATAAAATACAAAATAGGGCTGGGGATGTGGCTCATTGGTCAAGTGCCCTGATTTTAATCCCCAGTACCCCCCTAAAAAAGCCCCCATAACTTTGTATTATATAGCTCCTTTTGCAAAATTCATTTTTTACGTTAGTGTTGCATTGAATTTTGGATCCTTTAGACTTAATTCTATTTTTGTCTTGGCTCATTACTTGTCATTTTATGTAAGTTTTACAAGTTCCCTACTCTGGAGCTATTATTTTGCTTAATTTCTCAATGGAATTGTGTTATTCTGATGTGTTTTTTTCCCTTAAAATTATGACTTGTCTGTTTTTCAGATTTTTATTATCTCAGAATATCTTTGTCCTGCATTAACTTGACTGGGTAACATTCCTGAGTTTTAACTTTTCTTTGAATCAGACACCATAAATCAGGGGATGTTAATAAATGTATCCTTATGTTTGGGGGTAGACTCTTAGTTTGGGGAGGTTTCATAATGTCTATACATGCCACAGTGGGAAGTCTTCGTTGCCTTTCAACTAATAGCACCATCTGAAATTCCAGATTCAATTGCCCTTGGACAGCATTTAACTCTGGCCCTTCCCACCTCTTGAATCCATCTTATTGGTGTCCTTAGTGAAAATGTTTTAAAAAACAAAAAACACTGTAAGTTGAACCAAGATTGTAAAGAGACTGGATGAGAATAGATGTGGAAGAAATGATTTCAACCAGTATAGAGTACTCTTTCAAGAAGGCTGGTGGTAAGGGGAATATGATAGGAGAAATAATAACTAGAGGAAGAGATTGACTGAATAAAGGGATTGACTAAATGAAGTCGATCTATGAATGAATAATGAAAGAGGAAAAAAGAGCTTATGAGGCATAATAGTTTTAAAATGGCCAAAAAATAATAATAATAAATAAGTATTAATATGTAGGCAATAATTTAAAGAACACTAAAGAGGTTAGGATCTGTCTCAGTATGTATGGACTGCTATAACTGAAAACCATAGATTGGGTGACTTACAAAAACCAGAAGTTTATTTCTCATCGTCTGGAAGCTAACAAGTCTAAGTTCAAATTGCCATCAGATTCAGTGTCTGGCAAGGCCCACTGCTTGCTGCCTTTTCACATGAAAGAGGAATAAAGGAGTTCTCATGGTCTCTTTCACAAGGGCACTAATCCCATTCATGAGGGTTCTGCCTTCATGACCTAATCAGCAATAAAGGACCTCATGTCCTAAAGTTATCGCATAGAAAATTAAGATTTCAACATATGGATGCCAAGAAAATACATTAGAGAAAGGACAGTCTCTTCAATAAATGATGCTGGCTATATTGGATATACATATACAGAATGAAAGTAGATCCCAAACTGTGTTATGGTTTGGATATGAAGTGTCCCTCAAAAGCTCACATGTGAGACAATGCAAGAAAGTTTAGAGGTGAAATGATTGGGTTATGACAGCCTTAATCTAATCAATATATTAATCCCCTCATAGGGGTTAACTGGGTGATGACTTTAGGCAGATAGGCTGTGACTAGATAAGGTGGGTCATTGGGCATGTGCCTTTGGGATAGATATTTTGTCCCTGGAGAATGGAGCTGTTTATTTGCCTCCTGGGGACCATGTCCTGAACTGCTTCCCTTTGCTACATCCTTCTGCCATGATATTCTGTCTCATCTTGTACCCAGAGCAATGGGATCAACTGTCTATGGGCTGAGACCTCTGAAACTGTAAGCAACAAATAAACTTTTCCTTCTCTAAAGTTGTTCTTGTTAGGTCTTTTAGTCACAGTTGTAAAAAAGTTGACTAAAGCACTCACCAAACACAAAAATCAACTCAGATTTTATCAAAAATATGAGTCTAAGATGTGAAACTATAAAATCATTAAGAGGGAAACAGTTCAAGATATTGCTATAGACAGATTTTTTTGGACAAGAACCCAAAAGCGCAGGTGACAAAAATAAAAAAATTAGACAAATGGGATTGTATCAAGAGACATCTGCAGAGCAAAAGAAACAAGAGTGAAGAGATAACCAGCAGAATGGAAGAAAATATTTGCAAACTATCCTTCTGACAAGGGACTAATATCTAGAATGTTTAAGGATTTTCAAACTCACCAGGAGAAAACAAATAATCCAACTAAAAATAGGCAAGTGATCTGAATAGATGTCTTAAAAGAAGACCTATAGATGACTGACGACTGTATTTTAAAGTACTTGGTATCACTAATCCACAAGGACATGCAAACAAATAAAAACCACAATGGGTTATCACTTCAACCCAGTTAAAATGGCTAATATCAAACAGACAAAAAATGCTGGGGAGGATATGGAGTAACCCTTTTACACTAATACACTATTGGTGGTAGGATAAATTAGTACAGCAACCATGAAAAAGAGCCTGGAGATTCCATAGAAAGCAAGAAATAGAACTACCAGAACTACCACATGATCCAGAGTTCCCACTATGGGGTACGTATCCAAAGGAAATGAAATCATTATAAAATGACCATATATCATTACACAAAAAATACCTGTACTTCCATATTTATTTGCAGCAGCACTATTCATGTGAGGCAAGATACTGAGTCAATCAAGGTGTCCATCAGTGAATAAATAGATAAAAAATGTGGAATGCATACACAATAGAATGTTATTTATCCATAAAAAAATGAAATCCTATAATTTGCATCCAAATGAATTAAAATGGAGGACGTTATGTATAGTGAAACAAGCCAGGCACAGAAAGACTAATATTGAATGTCCTTGCTCCTTTGTAAAAAAATAAAATAAAATAAAATAAATATGGTTCATGGAAGTTGAGAATGGAACAGTGGTCACTAGAGATTGGGAAAGGCAGAAGGGGAAACATCAAAAAGGTTAAATAAGGGGCATCAAAATACTGTTAGAGTAGAAATTCATTTTGGCATTCTATAATACAGCAGGGTAATTATAGCCTATAACAATCTGCAACAAATTTCAGAATACGTAGAACTGAGTTTGAAGGTTCATAACACATAGGAATAATTAATGTTTGAGGAGGTGGAAATGCTAATTACCTTGATTTGATCATTACACATGGGATACATGTGTCAACTTTTTATATTGTACCCCATAAATATGTACAAATATTATGTGTCAAAAATCCAATATATTTATTTTGAAGGAAGATAAACATTCAGTCTCATACAGTTCCCAAATACATGCTTTGAGATGCTGTGAATGTGTATTTGTCACAAAAGTCAGTCTTTCTATATTTCTGGAGCCAACTGGCAAACAACATACTTTGAATTTCTAAATGCACAAAAGGTGCCATTTTAAGATTTGACATTTTATTAAGAGAATAATAATAATAAATAATGCCATATAAATGTTTGCCTGCTAATTTTTATGTAATTTAATAATTATATTACCTTTGATTGTTAACCATGAACATAAAAGACTTGACTCTACAGATGATCAACCAATCACGTAGTCTGGTCTCTGAGTTTTAAAAATAAAGATAATTACCAGTACATTGACATATGCATCATAGTTGTACATTTCTTTGTTGTAAAAAATTCAAATGAATAATGTGTTATTGGTGGTTGGTAGAATACTTTTTCTTTACTATGCTTTATTTTATCTCAGACCATTTTATTAAAGCTTTGTGTGTGTGTCTATGCATTTTAGGTCACTTAAAATCAATTTACTTAATTATTGGAGTACATGTATGTGAATATGTATACAAACAAAACTGTCCCTTGATGAATGTAATAGTATAATACAAATATTATTAAATGTATATAGGCTTAGCACCTGTTGTTTTTACACATCAACATTGAAAATGAAAATTCACAGACTGATGAGTATTTAATATTAATAAAATTAGAATTAAGTCCAGTTATTATATGTCATTACTACCCAAATAATATATATTTTTTCAAACTGCCACATTTTTAAAAGATGGAATTGAAGTCATGTGGTTTTAGAAAGACTCACTCTCAATTACTTCCAAGAGCTGTTCTCAATTTAAATATACCTAAAACTGTTAGAAACAAATTTTCTGATTTAGTCAGGTGGGCTTTTCCACCATATTTAAGAGGCTGGCACTGAGGCAGCCCTTCTGGAAATTAGTTTGTATTGCTGATGCTAAAAAAAAAGACAGAAAAATAAAGAATTGGCAGAAAAGGGGATTCATTAAAGAGAATGTAAAAATAAGTTTTATTGCTCAAATGGATCCAATTAACAACTTTAAAAATATAACATATATATATTAAAATATATATAAATATATATAAAAATATATAGTCCCTACTTAACCTTTAGGTATTAGTCCCAAAATATCCCAAAATATACTCTAAGAACTAAGAAGCACAAATTACAATGGAAATAAGTTAAAATTATCATATGTTCATTATAAAAAATTTAGACTAGAAATCCATGATTTTATCAGAAAAACAAAGGGAAAGTCAATAAACAAATGCACGAATCGCATGCAGTTTTCTTAACAACTATAACAGATTAAACAAAGCCTGTTTATTTTTATAAGTATTTTCACAGCTCAAACAACCTAATTTGAAGAGATCATGGATTCTTCTTATGAAATAAATATGCAGACTTATACAATACCTATTTGGTGAAGACCTAAATAAGGAAACAAACTGAAAAAAATGAGTAAATAAGTTCTTAAATAATAAATTTATTATAAAATAAATAATAAATTATGGCTCAAGGAGAGGAAATTGATCTGAGATTTTGGTTGTCTTCAGTGTGTATATGTGTGTATATGTGTGTGTTTGTGTATGTGTGTATACACACATTATAATAATTCAGCAGCCAAATTAATATAGATTATATAAGTAATATTTATATGTATATACACAAATATACTTATACTCATATATATAAATAATTTTTTCTCTTTTACTAGTTTATATCTATGAAGTTTTTGAAAATTGTATTGTTACATTTGAGGATATAACAATATTTCATAAACATATACAGAATAAAATTGTTACTCTTATGAAGAAGATTAATGTATCCATCATGCAACACAGTTACTTTTTAGTGACAAGAATAGCTAACAATCCACTTATTCAATGAAAATCTCCTAATATAAAATCTTGATAACTTTAATCCTCATATGTTAGATTTCTAGACTTGTTCATACTATATATCTTTTATTTTGTATCCTTTAACTTATATGTCCTCATTTCTTCTGCCTTTCTTTCCTCCCACGGTAACCACCATTTCATTCTCTATCTTTGGCTATTTGAACTCTTTTTCTTATACTCCACATATAAGTGAGAACATGCAATATTTTCCTTTCTGTGTCATTTCACTTAGCATAATGTCTGTCTTTCAGGTCTATCTATATTATAGCAAATGGCAGGATCTCCTTTTTTAAGGATCTCAATTTTCCTTATCCATTTGTCCCAAAATGGGCAATTAGGATGTTTTCACATCTTGGCTGTTGTGAACAGTGCTACAGTGAACTTGGGCATACAGTTATCTTTAGAAGGTGATGATTTCTTCTTCTTTGAATACCTAGAAGAAGGATTACTAGGTTATGTGGTAGTTCTATTTTTAAATTTCTTTGGAATATTATTTTCCCTAGTGGCTGCACCAATCTACATTCCCACCAATGGGGTACTATGATATGCTTTCTTCTGGCCAACATTTGTTATCATAGTTATTTTTTTTATAATAGCCATCCTTTGGCCATTTGTATGTTTTCTTTGGAGAAACGTCCATTCAAATAATTTGCTCAGTTTTTAATTGAGTTATTTCCTTTTCTGCAATTGAGCTGTAAGAATTCTTTATAATTTAGACATTAACCCTTTGTAATGGTTTAGATGTGAGATATCCCCCGAAAGCTCATGTGTGAGAAAATGCAGGAAAATTTAGAGGTGAAGTGATTGCTTAAGGACAGCCTTAACCTAATCAGTGCATTAATCAACTGATATGGACTATTTGGGAGGTAACCTTGGTCAGGTAGGGTGTAGCTGGAGTAGATAGATTATGGTGACATGCCTTTGGGGTTTATATTTTGTACCTGGTGAGTGGAACTTTCTCTTTCTGCCACCTGATTGCCATGTGCTTAGCTGCTTTTCTCTTCCATGCCCTTCTGTCATGATGTTATGCTTTATATTGGAATCAGAGCAATGGCTTCAGCCATCTATACACTGAAACCTCTGAAATTGTGAATTCAGAATAAACTTTTCCTCCTTTACATTGCTCTTGTCAGGTCTTTTCGTTACAGCAATGAAAACTGACTAAAACAGGCAAAACACCCTTTGCCCCCTTTTGGATATGTGACTTGCAACTATTTTCTCCCAGTTTGTAAGATGCCTTTCCAATTTGTTGTCTATTTCCTTTGCTGGGAAGATATTTTAGTTTGATGTAGTCCTATTTGTTTTTATTTTTGTAGCAAGCTTTTGTTGTGTTATTTAAAAACTCATTATAAAGCCCAAAGTCAAGGAGATTTGACCCTATGTTCTTTTCTAGATTTAAGGTCGCATGTCTTACACTTAAGCCTTTTATCATTTTAACTTGATTTTTAAGCATGGTGTAAGACAAGATTCCAATTTCATTCTTTCGAAAGTAGAAATCCAGATTTCCTGCCCCATTTATTGAAGAGACTATTCACTTCCCATTGTATGTTCTTTGTGTCCTTGTTAAAAGTTAACTGACAACACTTTGAATATAAACAGGAAGATCAAAAAAAATATATGATGCAATGCTAGCATTGCTATAAACCTTGAACTCAGACAAAAGTTGACAGTGATTCCATATCTATCATCTCCTGTCAAACTTTTATTTATAAAGAAATAAATGAACTGTGTCCATCTATCAGTAGATTTCCTGGGTAGCTCTGTTGACATGAGAAAAATTACTGGCAGATGTCACATCACATTCTATAATCAACACGCAGCATAAACTAACGGAAAGAACAAAGACACTCTGAGGTGTTCTGTGAAACTGAATATTTGCACCCATTTTTTTTTTAATATTTTTTTAAGAGAGAGTGAGAGAGGGGAGAGAGAGAGAGAGAGAGAGAGAGAGAGAGAGAGAGAGAGAAAGTGATAGAGTGCCAGGGATCCCAGCAGCCTGCAGCAGGGCCCGGAGAGCCAGGCCAACTGATTCGAGTGGCCTGCCCTGCAGCTACAGAAGGCGTGGCGCCTCAGTGAAGCCATTAATTGGCAAGCAGGGAGGTTAGGGAAGGCCATTAGGTGGAATCCCACCAGCCAAGCCCACACGGACCCTTGGGCCGAGCACGGGTTCTCAGAAGGGGAAGGAAGCGGTACAGTCCCATCCCCCACAGCGGACACTCCGCCGAGCCAGTCAGCGGCCACCATCCGGGAAAGCTGAAGGATACACCGCCACTCTCCTTCAGAGTGCGACATCAAAACAGGTCGGTGTCATTCAGCTCACCCCCCAGACAGCGGGAATTCGCATAAAATCTCTCCTAGGCTTGCCGGGAGAGGGAGTATCAAGCTGAGCCTCCATACAGGCTAGGGGGAAACCAGAGACACCTGACCTCCAACCCCTCCTCCCAGTAGCAGCCAAAAGGAAACCTGGCTAGCCAGCGCTGGGGGAGGGGCAAGCAGAAAAAATCAAAGTGATAGAGTGCCAGGGATCCCAGCAGCCTGCAGCAGGGCCCGGAGAGCCAGGCCAACTGATTCGCGTGGCCTGCCCTGCGGCTACAGAAGGCGTGGCGCCTCAGTGAAGCCATTAATTGGCAAGCAGGGAGGTTAGGGAAGGCCATTAGGTGGAATCCCACCAGCCAAGCCCACACGGACCCTTGGGCCGAGCTCGGGTTCTCAGAAGGGGAAGAAAGCGGTACAGTCCCATCCCCCACAGCGGACACTCCACCGAGGCAGTCAGCGGCCACCATCCGGGAAAGCTGAAGGATACACCGCCACTCTCCTTCAGAGTGCAACATCAAAACAGCAGACACTCCATCCAGGCAGTCAGTGGCCACCATCCGGGAAAGCTGAAGAATACACCACCACTCTCCAACAGCTTGTAACATCAAAACAGCCAGCAGCAGGACCCCGGAGATCCAGGCCAACTGATTCGCGCGGCCTGCCCCGCAGCTACAGAAGGCGTGGTGCCTCAGAGAAGCCATTAATTAGCAAGCAGGGAGGTTAGGGACTGCCATTAGGTGGAATCCCGCCAGCCAAGCCCACCGCCCACGCCCGGAAGAGGCCCAGCGATCTGCCAGCATTGTAGTCACGACACCCCAATTGGAATAGGGACAGAGCAGAGCCGCCTTCCACTCCCGGAACAGGCCCAGAGAGCCGCCAGCGTGATAGACACGTCACCCCAATTGGAGTAGGGGCACAGCCGCCGCCCGCACCTGCAAGGGAGACTTTTCAAGTATACAAGAGCAACATAAATAAATAGGGGGTAAATTTCAAAACACAACAGTTGCACCAAGCAGAAAGAAACGCGGGCAGTATGAAAAGACAAGGAAAGAAAGGACCACAAGCAATGCAGGTCAACTCAACTTTAGAAGAGGTAATAGCTGCAACAGATGGAATATCAGATAAAGAGTTCAGGATATATATGCTTCAGATGATCTGGAGTCTCAAGGAAGACATGAGACAGCAAAATCAGACAATGAAAGATCACATTGACAAACAAATCCAGGAAGTCAAAGATCAATTTCACAGGGAGATAGAGGTAATAAAAAACAAACAAATTGAAATTCTAGAAATGCAGGAAACAATAAACCAACTTAAAAACTCAATTGAGAATACTACCAGCAGAGTAGATCACTTAGAAGAGAGAACATCAGACAATGAAGACAAAGTATTTCAACTGGAAAAGAACATAGACAGCTCAGCAAGTCTGCTAAGAAACCATGAGCAGAACATCCAAGAATTATGGGACAATATCAAAAGACCAAATTTAAGAGTCATTGGGATACAGGAAGGCACAGAGCTCCATTCCAAAGGAATAAACAGTCTATTCAGTGAAATAATACGAGAAAACTTCCCAGAATTGAAGATTGAGACAGAATCCCAAATCCTAGAAGCCTACAGGACGCCGAATGTGCAAAATCATAAGAGATCCACACCTAGACACATTATAATGAAGATGTCCAACATACAGAATAAGGAGAGAATTTTAAAAGCTGCAAGAGAAAGAAAGCAGATTACATTTAGGGGTAAACCAATCAGGATAACAGCTGATCTCTCAACACAGACTCTGAAAGCTAGAAGATCCTGGAATAACATATTTCAAACACTGAAAGACAATGGGCTCCAACCAAGAATCGTGTATCCGGCGAAATTAAGCTTCAGGTTAGAAGATGAAATTAAAACCTTCCACAATAAACAAAAGTTAAAAGAATTCGCAGCTAGAAAACCATCTTTTCAAAAAATCCTTGGCAAAACATTACAGGAAGAGGAAATGGAAAACAACATTGAAAACCAACAATGGGAGGTAGGACAGTAAAGGGGGGAAAGCAGTCATAGAGGATAACAAATCAGGTTTAGTAACATCAATAAACAAATATGGATAGAAGAACAAACCATATCTCAATAATAACCCTAAATGTTAATGGCTTAAACTCACCAATTAAGAGACACAGGCTAGTAGAATGGATCAAAAAACAAGACCCAACAATATGCTGTCTACAGGAGACGCATTTGATAGGAAAAGATATACATAGACTGAAGGTGAAAGGTTGGGAAAAATAATATCACTCATATGGACCGCGGAAACAAGCAGGAGTGTCCATACTCATATCTAATAAAATAGATTTCAAGCCAAAGCTAATCAAAAGGGATATAGAAGGACACTTCATACTGCTCAAGGGAACCATACACCAACAAGACATAACAATCATAAATATATATGCCCCAAATAATGGTGCAGCTGTATTCATCAAGCAAACTCTTCTCAAGTTCAAGAGTCTAATAGACCAACATACAATAATCATGGGAGACTTCAACACACCTCTCTCACCACTGGACAGATCTTCCAAACAAAAGTTAAATAAGGAAACTATAGAACTCAATAACACAATTAACAACCTAGACTTAATTGACATATATAGACTATACCACCCAACATCAAGTAGCTACACTTTTTTCTCAGCAGCACATGGAACCTTCTCAAAAATAGACCATATACTATGTCACAGGGCAACTCTTAGACAATACAAAGGGGTAGAGATAATACCATGCATCTTATCTGATCATAATGGAATGAAACTGAAAATCAATGATAAAAGAAGAAAGGAAAAAGCAAGCATCACCTGGAGAATGAACAATAGGTTGCTGAGTGATCAATGGGTTTTAGAAGACATCAAGGAGGAAATTAAAAAATTCCTAGAGTTAAATGAAAACACAGACACAACATATCGGAATCTATGGGACACATTGAAAGCAGTTCTAAGAGGAAAATTCATTGCTTGGAGTTCATTCCTCAAAAAAAGAAAAAACCAACAAATAAATGATCTCATACTTCATCTCAAAATCCTAGAAAAAGAAGAGCAAAACAACAGCAAAAGAAGTAGAAGGCAAGAAATAATTAAAATCAGAGCTGAAATTAATGAAATTGAAACAAAAGAAACAATTGAAAAAATTGACAAAACTAAAAGCTGGTTCTTTGAAAAAATAAATAAAATTGACAGACCCTTAGCCATGCTAACGAAGAGAAGAAGAGAGAGAACCCAAATTACTAGCATACGGGATGAAAAAGGCAATGTCACAACAGACACTTCAGAAATACAGAAGATAATCAGAAATTACTTTGAATCCTTATACTCCAATAAAATAGAAGATAGTGAAGGCATAGATAAATTCCTTGAGTCCTATGATCTGCCCAGATTGAGCCAGGAGGATATAGACAACCTAAACAGACCAATAACAATAGAGGAAATAGAAGAAACCATCAAAAGACTACCAACTAAGAAAAGCCCAGGACCGGATGGGTATACAGCAGAGTTTTACAAAACCTTTAAAGAGGAACTAACACCAATACTTTTCAAGCTATTTCAGGAAATAGAAAAAGAGGGAGAACTTCCAAATTCATTCTACGACGCCAACATCACCCTGATTCCGAAACCAGACAAAGACACATCAAAGAAGGAAAACTACAGACCAATATCTCTAATGAACCTTGACGCAAAAATCCTCAATAAAATTCTGGCGAATCGGATTCAAATACATATCAAAAAAATTATACATCATGATCAAGTAGGATTCATCCCTGGGATGCAAGGCTGGTTTAATATACGGAAATCAATAAATGTTATTCACCACATCAATAGACTTAAAAATAAGAACCATATGATCATCTCAATAGATGCAGAAAAAGCATTCAACAAAGTACAGCATCCCTTTATGTTCAAAACGCTAGAAAAATTAGGGATAACAGGATCATACCTCAACATTGTAAAAGCAATCTATGATAAGCCACAGGCCAGCATCATTCTGAACGGAGAAAAATTGAAGGCATTCCCTCTAAGATCTGGTACAAGACAGGGATGCCCTCTCTCACCACTTCTGTTCAACATAGTCCTCGAAACACTGGCCAGAGCAATTAGACAGTCAAAAGAAATTAAAGGCATAAAAATAGGAAAAGAAGAACTTAAATTATCACTATTTGCAGATGATATGATTCTATACCTAGCAGACCCAAAAGGGTCTACAAAGAAGCTATTAGAGCTAATAAATGAATTCAGCAAAGTGGCAGGATATAAGATCAACACGCATAAATCAAAGGCGTTCCTGTATATGAGCGACAAATCCTCTGAAACGGAAATGAGGACAACTACTCCATTCACAATATCCCCCCAAAAAATAAAATACTTGGGAATCAACCTAACAAAAGAGGTGAAAGATTTATACAATGAAAATTACAGAACCCTAAAGAAAGACATAGAAGAAGACCTTAGAAGATGGAAAAACATACCCTGCTCATGGATAGGCAGAACTAACATCATCAAAATGGCGATATTACCAAAAGTTCTCTATAAGTTCAATGCAATGCCAATCAAAATCCCAACAGCATATCTTGTAGAAATAGATAAAAGAATCATGAAATTCATATGGAATAATAAAAGACCCAGAATAGCAAAAACAATACTAAGCAGGAAGTGTGAATCAGGCGGTATAGCGATTCCAGACTTCAAGCTATACTACAGAGCAATAGTAACAAAAACAGCATGGTACTGGTACCAAAACAGGCGGGTGGACCAATGGTACAGAATAGAGGACACAGTAACCAATCCACAAAACTACAACTATCTTATTTTTGATAAAGGGGCTAAAAGCATGCAATGGAGGAAGGATAGCATCTTCAACAAATGGTGCTGGGAAAACTGGAAATCCATTTGCACCAAAATGAATCTGAATCCCTATCTCTCGCCGTGCACAAAAGTTAACTCAAAATGGATCAAGGAGCTTGATATTAAATCAGAGACACGGCATCTGATAGAAGAAAAAGTTGGTTATGATCTACCCGCTGTGGGATCGGGCTCCAAATTCCTCAATAGGACACCCATAGCGCTAGAGTTAACAAATAGAATCAACAAATGGGACTTACTCAAACTAAAAAGTTTTTTCTCAGCAAAAGAAACAATAAGAGAGATAAATAGGGAGCCTACATCCTGGGAACAAATCTTTACTCCACACACTTCAGATAGAGCCCTAATAACCAGAATATACAAAGAACTCAAAAAATTAGACAATAAGATAACAAATAACCCAATCAATAAATGGGCCAAGGACCTGAACAGACACTTCTCAGAGGAGGACATACAATCAATCAACAAGTACATGAAAAAATGCTCACCATCGCTAGCAGTCAGAGAAATGCAAATCAAAACTACCCTAAGATACCATCTCACTCCAGTAAGACTGGCAGCCATTAGGAAGTCAAACAACAATAAGTGCTGGAGAGGATGCGGGGAAAAGGGCACTCTTGTTCATTGCTGGTGGGACTGCAAATTGGTGCAGCCAATTTGGAAAGCAGTATGGAGATTTCTCGGAAAGCTGGGAATGGAACCACCATTTGACCCAGCTATTCCCCTTCTCGGTCTATTCCCTAAAGCCCTAACAAGAGCATGCTACAGGGACACTGCTACATCGATGTTCATAGCAGCTCAATTCACGATAGCAAGACTGTGGAACCAGCCTAGATGCCCTTCAATAGATGAATGGATAAAAAAAATGTGGCATTTATACACTATGGAGTATTACTCTGCATTAAAAAATGACAAAATTATAGAATTTGGAGGGAAATGGATGGCATTAGAGCAGATTATGCTAAGTGAAGCTAGTCAATCTTTAAAAAACAAATACCAAATGACTCCTTTGATATAAGGGGTGTAAACAAGGACAGGGTAGGGACGAAGAGCTTGAGAAGAATATTTACAGTAAACAGGGATGAGAGGTGGGAGGGAAAGGGAGTGAGAAGGGAAATTGCATGGAAATGGAAGGCGATCCTCAGGGTTATACAAAATGTCATATAAGAGGTAAGGAGGGGTAAGTCAAGAGAATACAAATGGAAGACATGATTTACAGTAGAAGGGGTAGAGAGAGAAAAGGGGAGGGGAGGGGAGGGGAGGGGGGACAGTAGACAATAGGACAGACAGCAGAATACATCAGACACTAGAAAGGCAATATGTCAATCAATGGAAGGGTAACTGATGTGATACAGCAATTTGTATACGGGGTAAAAGCGGGAGTTCATAATCCACTTGAATCAAACCGTGTAATATGATGTATTAAGAAGTATGTAATGTTATGAACGACCAATAAAAAAAAATAAATAAAATGAAATAAAATAAAAAAAAAAAAAAAAAAGAAAATGACTAATTCTAGAGGTGACTCTGATTTGGAAAGATTAGCTGTCATGTAATCAGGAGACTTTCATCTTGCTATCTTCTCTGAATACAGATGTTATTTAATCCCAAAAAAAAAAAAAAAAAAAAAAAGAGAGAGAGAGAGAGAGAGAGAATTTTTTTTTTAATATTTATTTTTTAGTTCTCAGCGGACACAACATCTTTGTTGGTATGTGGTGCTGAGGATCGAACCCCGGGCCGCACGCATGCCAGGCGAGCGCGCTACCGCTTGAGCCACATCCCCAGCCCCTTGCACCCATTTTTTTTTAAAAAAAGAACTGGTGCTTCCTTTTCAGTATTATTATTTTTTATTTGCTAGTGGGATTAGTTAGCCTGTTTCTGAAAATAGCAGACTATTTTCCAAAGATGCCAGGCATATTTTCCTACCCAATAATTATCCTGTGTATCCTGGAGTCAGAAGAGTGGTTCTAAGCCCAATTTTGAAGAATGGGTGACCTTCATCAGTTCAGTGTATCTGAGTGAATTAGGTTCCTGATGTATAAATGAAATTTTATCAACCATTACTTCTAAGGTGCTATTTCCAAATCTGAACTATTTGAAAGTTGCTTAACAAAGACGTTCCAATTTACAATAATGTATAGGTAGAACATGGACTTTAGAAAGAAAAGAGGGACCTTTGAAGCACCTTCCAGGTCCAGATCAACAGAGAGGTTTGTATTTTGCAACTTGATGGACTTTTTAGGTATTTATCAGTGCAAGTCAAATAATTTTTTTTTTAAATGACAACTCAGCAAAGAATTCTAATTTCCTCTAAAATACTTTTCTTTTAGAAAAACCTGAATCCTCATCTTCTATGAAAAATAGAAAATGAGTAGAAAACTAATCCCAAATATCCATAATCTGCACATTATCATATTAAAAAAATCTCTGGGGAGAAGGACAAGATTCTGGGTACCCATGTGAAGTGGGTAAAATTTGTCTATCTTCCAAATACCAGTTACTTCAACTTTTTCTATCTCCCAGGGATAAGGTTAGGTTCAAGGATGAATAGAGAGACTATGGGCAATCTGATGTGTGTGTGTGTGTGTGTGTGTGTGTGTGTGTGTGTAATGAAGTAGCTAAAAATGTTTGGTCTTACTGAGGGAAAGTCCATATTGTTGAGCCTATTTAAGGTCTCCACCTGTGTTCTATGTCATTTTGTTCATGGGCCCATACAATAAGCATTAAGAGTGGCTGGAATTAAGCTAAGTACAGTGGCATACACCTATAATCCCAGTGGTTCGGGAGGCTGAGGCAGGAGGATCATGATTTCAAAGCTAGCCTCAGCAAAAGCAAGGTGCTAAGCAACTTAATGTGACTCTGTCTTTAAATAAAATACAAAAAATGGCTGGGGAAGTGGCTCAGTGGTTGAGTGCCCCTGAATTCAATCCCCAGTATCAAAAAAATAAAAAAATAAAAAAAATAAAAAATAAAAGAGTGGCTGAAATTAAAAACTGATATTCCTGGGTCAGGTCATCTTACTCATCAGTTTATTAAAAGTCTTCTCCACAGTTAATGCCCTCTGGTGGACAAGTACATGGATTTTATGCCCATTCCAATAAGTTAGTTCATACACATGTCTCTCCCATTCCTCCTTGTTACCATTCTTCCAATGTTGGTTTTTTTTCCAACCAATAACTTGTTAGCTACCTTATGAATCAACATAGATCTGTACCTCATTCTATTCATCCTTCCTTATCAAGCAGACACTAGGTTTTCTAGTCTGGAGGATTTTCCTCAGCTACTGTCTTTCAGAGCCTCCTCTAAGTAGAGCTATAATGTAATGACTATTTATTTTCTGGCACATGTTAGTGTATAGTGCTAAGCCATAGATCCAGGTTTAGAAAGATGTGGCAAAGCAGAAGGAGTTGATACTATGAAATTCTGAGCCACTCATTCATCCAATTTAGTAGATACTTCCAGATCTGCTGAAGCTCAATCTCATTCATTTCACATCATTTTCATTTAACACTGGAATGCCACTCTACATATATAATTTAATAATTCAGTGGATCATGTCTTAAGCAGTTCAGTCTGTGTCAAAGAAGACAGGAGCAATGGAAGAAGACGATATGACTTTACTCCAAATCCCTGGGGATTGAACCTAGGGCCTTGGGCATGTTTGACAAGCACCCTACCAACTGAGCTACATCCCCTGCCCCGCTGAAGGCTTTTCTATCCGGACTTGTCAGAAGTTCAATAGATCCTCTCTGACTGCCACAGAGTCTTCAAATAAAGATTGGTCTCCTGGGGTCCTAAGGCCAAGGTAGGGCAACCCTGGTATAGGATATTCTTACACTCTTAACATCAGTCAAAACTGTCTTAATAGCTACCCAATAAATAAATTGAAACAATGTGTCCAAATACATTTATGGGACCCCCAATATCCAGAGACTCACCAAATTGTATTTCTTTCTTTGTGGTAGACTGTACAATATGTCTTTCATTTTAGAAAAGGTGTCACAATAATCTCCAGACCACATGAATGCCTTAAATTTTCACTGAAATCCTCACACCTTAGTGATGTTTACCTCTGATTTTCTGGTATACATACATTTTAATAAGGCATCTAGGATACTTTGTACTTTCTGCTCACCGGGACAAATTAGTTAAGACCTGACAAGATGACATATTTAATTGCTTCCACAGCTTTCCAACTCCCAGAGTCAGACTATGGGCTTGATTGATTCTTAACTGCTTTGCAGCTACAGGGGATAAAGGATTGTTTTGGAGCAACCCTAAAGACTTTCTAATTTTCTCTCTATGTCTGACTTCCACATTTGAGGCATTCAATTTGTCCTCTTCTCTTTATGCATTTTCTATAATAGTCAGACATAACCAGGGAGAGCCACAGTCTTTTAATCTTCAAAATGACCATCATAGCCATTTGACCATCCAGTATTTTAACCTCCACTTTCTCTCTACTCCATTACACCATAGGTGATAATGTAATAATGATGCCACTACAAGACATAAATTGATTGTCATATTTCCCTATGACAATAAGGTCATCAAATATGTTAATCAGCTTTTAATTGGCTGTGACAAAATACCTGGGGGGGAAAAACACTTAAAGGAGGAAAGATTTATTTGGAATCAAAGCTTTAAAGGTTTCAGTTCTTAGTTGGCTGGCTCCATTGTTTCCTGGCCTGTGGTAAGGCAGGACATCATGGTGGAAGGGAGTGGTGGAGCAAAGCTTCTCACTTAATAGCAGGGAAGGAGGGAGAGATTAAAGGGGCCAGAGACAAGTGGAAGACTCCACCAAGGTGACCCACATCTTCCAACTAAGCCATACCTCCTATGTTTTCTCCACCTCTCAGTAGCACCACAAGCTGGGGATCAAGTCTTTGATCCATGGGCTCTTGGGGGACATTTCAGATCAAAATTAATACTCTGCATCTGGTCCCCAAAAACTCAAGCCCATCTCACAATACAAAATTCATTCAGTCCATCTCCACAAGTCACTATAGTCCTAATAGTTTTAGCACTGGTCAAAAGTCCAAGTTTCCTCTGAGACTCAAGTTAAACTCTTAGTAATGAGCCCTGTAAAGTTTTTTTTTTAATAACAAGTTACATATTTCCCAACATATGATGGCACAGGGTTAATGTTCCCAGTCCTAAAAAGAGGATTAGAAGAATCCCAAGGAAAAATCAGAGCAAGACCAAACCTATCAAGGCAAACATTAAATCCAGTGTCTAGGACACATGGTGGTGCAATGTGAGCTCCAAAGGGTTTGGACAGCCCTGCCCCATAGTCTTGCCAGTTGTAATCCACATGGCCTCTCTCAGAGACTGGCTCTGCTAGCTGCCTGCAGCCTTCCTTGGCAGGTGCTCCACATTCCTGGAATCTCCGATTTTCTCGGGTCTCCATTGCAGCTTTGAATTCACTCTAACAGCTTTACATATTATCCCTACAAGGGCTTCCAACAGGGATTTGAATCATGCCACACACTACCTGACTTAGAGGTCTTCCTTTGAAATTTAGATGGAAGCCTCTCTGATCCCACAACTCTCATTCTTCGATGCTTGAAAAACCAGCATCACCTGAATGACATCAAGATTTGCTGCCAGCTTGAGCAATAGTCAGACCCATTAAATTATAGCCACAGGAACCTTTGAGTGCCTAGACAGAAATCCTGGGGAAACAATTTTCTATGTGGCCTTGTATAAATAAGTAGGGAGCTTGTATAAATAAGTAGTGTAAGCTTTGCAAAAGGGCTTACACTTTTACACCCTTAAGCCTGACATTAGTGGGGTCTGGGCAATTCCTGAGATGCCTTAAGACATATTTTCTATTATCTTGGTGCAAAGGACTTGTCTTTTTTAAAATGACACTAATCTCTTCAGTAACCACATCTGTGACTGTATATTAGCACACATTTCTTTCCTGGACAAACTGCAGGTTTTCAAATCTTTCACTGTATTTTTTTGCTCCTGATTTTCACTATAAATCTGGCTAAAAATAATCAGAAATACTCATGCCACTGCCTAAATGCTGTGCTGCCTTGAAATATCTTCTACCAGATTAATTAGTTTCTCACCTTTAAATTCAGATTCACATACAGAATCTGGAATGGGCAAAATGTAGACAAGTTCTTTGCCAGAATGCAACATGAATAGCCTCTACTCCAATTTCCAATGGAGTCTTCATTCCTATTGAAAACCTCCTGAGCAATCTTTATTGTCCATATTCCTATTACCATTCTGTTTTTCTGAGCCCACACCAGAATCATCCATTAAGTTTTGCTTATAACATTCTAGGGTTTCTATAGCTGAATCTTCAAACTTTTCCAAACTCCACTCACAAACTAGTTCTAAAGGTTTCTGAACTACTAGGTCACTTATAGCCATAGCAGCAGCCCTACTTCCTGGTACTAATCTTCTGTGTTAGTCAGCTTTATATCACTGTAACAAAATACCTGAAAAAAAATAACTTAAAGGAGGATAGAAGGTTTTTTTTGACTCATGGTGTGAGAGTTTTCAGTCCATAGTCAGTTGGCTACATTGCTTCTGGTCCCGTGATAAGGCAGAACACCATGGTAGGGAGCATATGGTGAAGAAAAGTGACTCACCTCCCAACAGACAGAAGGCAGAGAGAGAGAAGGGGTCAGGGGAAAAAGTATCCCTCAAGGACATACCTCCAGTGACCTAGTCCCTGCCTTCTGAATGTTCCATAATTCCCCACTAGTGTTACCAGCTAGGATCCAGGCCTTCAACGTGTGAGCCTCTGGGGGACATACCTTATCCAAACTATAGCATCTTATTTGTTATATTTTCATATTACAAGAATGCTATCTGCATTCTCCTCAAATGTGTTAGCTATTTAATTGTAGCATTTTTTTATTGAAGGTTTTGTGCAGGGTTTTCTCCTGATGTGAATTGCTTTTGTCAGGATCCCAGAAGAAATCAAGTTATACTCAAAACAGGAGATGAAAGGGAAATCAATAAGCAGACTATAGGTGAATTCGTGGGCAAGTTTAAGGGGAGATAATAAGGAATGACAATGCCATTTTTAATAAATGTATGCATACACACACAAAAATACTTGGAGATGTATATATTTTTAGGAAAATTGATTTATCAATTTGTCTTTGAAAAATATATAAATAAAGTGCATGCTTACTTTGAATAAGAAAAGATCATATTTTACATTCTGTGATAGAATCATTTTTTTCATTTTAATGCTATGCCAAAGAAAGGCTATAATTTAATTAATATCAGTAAAAATATAGTAATGTAAAATGGCAAACTTAGCTTGAGATGTAAGCAACATGAGTATGTATTAGCATTATTCAAAATATATATATTGTGTGAAGTATTGTGTGTGTGTGGGGGGGAGTGGGTACATTTAAGATCTACCTTTACATTTTATTGATTTTACTTAGTAGAATTATTTGTGTGTAAAACACATGCATAGAAATTCACTTACTAGGCAGAGTTGTGGCTCCCAAAAATGTTATGTTCACATTCTAGAACCTGTGAATGTGACCTTATTTGCAAAAGGATTTTTTTTGCAGATATAATTAAGCTGAGAATCTCAAAATGAGATTGTTATCAAGGAAAAAAACTAAATAAACCCTTTAGCCTCACTTTCTTTTAGTTGATTTAGACAATCATTAATTTTGGAGGTCACACTGCTAGGAAATATATTACTAGTCTCCCGTAAGCTTTGTTGTAGGTAACACCTCTGACATGTGGGTTATGATGATAATAGTTGTCTAAGTTACTTTTCAGGAACTTGAAGGTCACTTTTGCTGAAAATGCTGACTCATCACTTGAACTTACAGATGTGTCATGGGTGACTAGAACAGGAAGAAAATGTTTGACATTTCTCTCTTCATATTGTGTCTGTCACATTTGTTGCCTTAACCTTTGGGTCAGATTCTACTCAGCTCTGCATGTAGATATGTTGTTAATTTGAGAAATGTTTTGTACAAAAGTATAATACCGGGTTAAATTGGTCTAGATTTACCTAATCTTTTCCCCGATCCCCCTTCCCAACTTAAAGACACCCATAAACCTCCATGACTAGAAACATCAAACCATGAAAAGGGTGAAAAGATGGCACCCTAGCTCCTGGGAGATGTCCACCTATCCCTAGAAAATGTATGAATATCCCTCTCCTTTATTAGCCTATCCCTCTCATTATTCCCATCCTATATTTATAAACCTGCAAATCCTTGGATTTGAAAAACTGATTGGTAAGCAAAGCTCCTTTTTTTTTTTTTAATCACTTTTGGCCACTGAATAAAATCTTTCTTTCTCTCCAACACTCAACTCTCAGACATTGTTTTTCTGTGTGTTTTTTTTTTTTGGTAGTATGAACCTTGAAACATGTGTTAAGTAACAAGTTTGTCTTGGATTATCTAGGTAGGCCTTAAAAACCAGTGACAAGTGTCCTTCTAAGAAACACACAAAGGAGAGATACACAGAGAGAGGTGGAAGAAGCTAAGTGAAGATGTAGACCAAGAGACATCTGTGTGTCAGTCAGCTTTCTGCCACTATTACAGAGCACCTAAGATAAATCACCTTAAAGGAAGAAATATTTATTTTGGCTCATGGTTTCAGATGTTTAAGTTCATGGTCACTTGACCCCTTTGCTTTTGAGCATGTGGTAGAGCAATACATGGTGGCAGAGGAAACTGTTTATTTCACGGTTGCCAGGAAACAAAGAGAGGGGAAAGGGACAAGGTCCCAATATGTATTTCAAAGGCATACTTCCAGTGACCTAACTTCCTTCTGCCAGGTCCCATCTCCTAAAAGTTCTACCACCTCCCAGTGGCACCAAAGAATGGTAATCAAGATTTTAGCATATAGTTGTCGAAGCTGCCAAGAACAGGAACTGAGCACGAATGAGATGGGCACCAGCATGTAGCCTTAGCCTTCACCAAAGGAGGTGTGGAACTGGCTTCCACTGCCTGTGAAAGCAGGTGGATGTCACCTCTGCTGGGCAGGGAAATGAAGCTCTGGGAGTGGGCATCACCCAATGGATCTGGGCTACACCCTCTGGAAACCCAATCCCTTGCCTCATTTGGGTGGAACTTTCTCAAGTATCTTCCCCTCCATAAATAGGGTCTCGGGCATGCTCTTTCTTTCCAACTGACCCTTAAGGTCAAGAGCCATCTCCGATTCCTGCAAGCAAAAGATATTTTTGTGTGATGTGTACTTCTTTTGCTGTTTTCTTGGTTATTGATATAGCCAGCTCTTGTGATCCAGCTCAGGTTACCAGCCGGGCTAGATGGCAATACATATACATATATATAGTCTTTGGTATAAATTTAAGACAAACAAAGGACTTTCTCCTAACCTTTTAGAGGAAGTAAAGCCCTGCTGAACACCTTGATTTCAGACTTCTGGGCTCTGGAACTGTGATGGAATAAATTTCTGGGTTTTGAGCTGCCAAGTCTGTGGTATTGTGTTACTTTTACACATCTTTCTGTTAGAAATTATGTTAATCATTCAGGGCATAAAATATGACTATGACATCATTCTTTCAATAGCTTACTTTCTAGAGGGTAAACAGATACATAAACAATTAAATCAAGAAAATAGTGGTGAATTATCCATGTAAGAGGATTACAGAGGGAGAAGTGATGTATTCTTGCAGGACTCCTTAGGAAATACCAATGATCTGATATGTTTCAAGTTGACAGAGAAGGACAAGAGATAAACTATAAAAGAACACAGGGGACAGACTTTTAATGATCTCGATTACTGTTTTAAAGAGATTAGGACTTCATCCTGAAGGTTTGGCATGGCTAACCTTGAATGAAAACTTCAGATATAGATAGTTGCTTGTTGTAGTTGGATGTTCAAATGAATTGGCAAGTGCATTGGGCTCATTTATTCATTCACAAAAAATCATTAAGACCACATTAAGTGACATTAGGACTTATAATGACAAGAAGACACAAAACCTGACCTCACTGAGCATACAAATAAAAAAATAAGGATTCTTGATTGATTAGCCATAGGCATGAGGGGAGAGAACATGATGACAGCACATTCACCAAACATACTTTTGCAAACTTTCAACCTGGGTATGGATCTGAATGTAGCTGCATTTCACAGAGATCACTCAGTTGTTAAGAAGGATATATTGGTCTGGGAAGAAAACAAAGGCAAAGAGTTCTACACAATATTGTGGTAACAATCTGGGAAGAAATATGAGGATCATAATTTAGGAAAGAATCGGTAGAAGTGAGAAAGAATGGTCAGTTGAAAATATATTCCAGAAGTAAAATTGACAAGATCTTGCAATTACTTGAGAATAGAGAGCAAAGATGCTGCAGAAGCCTCTGATCATGTCTAGTTCAGGTTATTGCTAACCAGTCTAAGACATGGTTGATGGCAAAATGTACAATTATTTTATGTACCACTAAGAAAGGAAAAAATTTCTACTAGATTATAACATGATACTTAATATCACTTAGAATTTTTATTTTGAACCAACTAAAAGATCTACTTTAAATTCATTTATGCAGAGACTTTAAAAATCATACTTCAGTCTTCAGAAAAGGCAAATGTGAGCAAAATAAATCAGATAAAACATCCCTACAGCACTTTCAGAATCTAATCTAAGTCTTTTTTTCTACTCAGAATTATCAAAATCCTTATTATTCCACTCATTTTTGTCCTCAATGATAAGAGGTTTCCACTATTGTTTCTGAGATTTACTTTGAAGGTATAGGCTTTGATGTCAGAAATTTGTTGACCCAAGACAGTGTCAAAGGAAGGCTTATGGACAATGGCTGGGATTTATATGACTTTGAGTGATTCTTAAACTTTTTCTTGACTAAAAATGTCGAGGAGTGCATTATCCAGTTATATCAACAGGAATGATTAAAATAGTCACACATGCACCCAGAAGGAAAGCTAAATTATAATTGTCTTCTGGGATATCAATTGTAAGAAATCATAAATTATATGATACATTATAATGGTTATAAACTGGTTAGTTACTAACATGTGTGTCCATTTGACTGAAGATTGCACTGAGATCTTCATGTCCCACTTTAGGTATTCTTATAGAGAGGATGGTGCATACTTTTTAAAAACAGATGTCAGGTATGCTAAAACAAGGGAGAAAACGCACTTCAGAATTGCTAAAATATGAGAATGATAACACTGAATAATATAGTCAGCACAGGACTACCAAAGGTTTAAATTAAAAAATTAAATTTCATTGTCATTTCAATGGAAACTCATGTGTCCTCAATAATGCTTAAGAATATTACAGAAAAATGAGTGATAGTGGACATTTTGAACATATGCTTCTTTAAACTATGTGCTATAATATTTTAGTAAGATTCTTGGGTAAATCTTATAGTTACTAAAGTACATGTCCATTTGACTGAAATGTGTACTGAGGCTCTCTGTGTTTCCCTCTTTACGGACTCTTACAGGAGGTGTGATGTGTACTTTCTTTGATAGATCACATTTGGACCAGCAGCAGGATGCACAGAAGCACCCCTGGCTGATTCTGTCAACTCTTAGATCTAAAGAAAAGGGCAAGCCTGAAAGGTACATTCACCTGGCTACACTTGACACCTAGAAGGTTTCCAGTTTAAAAAAAAAAAACATTCAGCTCTGTTAGATTTGTCAGTCTATACTAAAAAGTACTTTTTAAAAAATGAAGGTTATTTAGGCTGATCTTCATTACCTGCCATTTGAAAAATTGCAAGTGACAGTATAAGCAGGGTTAGAAAAAATCAGCAAGTGAAGAGGAAATTTAAACCATTCTTTACTTTTAGTAATTTTTATTTAACTAAGTTTTCCAACTATTAGCCTTATTTTTAAACCCATGGATTTTAACTGTAGTTTGTTTTCATATTTGTCCCTAACATTAATAGCAGGGAATAGAGAGCAGTTATTTTCAAGTTGACACCTTGAAAATATAGTAAAACAAGTGGTTTATCATCAAAATGAATTAAACAATAATGAGCTTATGTGATTAATGAGAGTGGATGCAATATGCATATTTTGGGGTTAGATAAAACTAAGTTCAAAAGCTAACATTACAGCTTCCTCAATGTATGAATTTGGCAAATTATCTAACCTCCTTGAGCTTTTATTTGCAAAGGGATATGCCAATATTTTGTTTGTAATAAAACATTTGTTTTTAGTAAAATAAATTAAAAATATAAAATTCATAGTAGACAGTAAGTAGAAGCTACTAATTTATTAGCCATTGTTATTATTACCATTGTTATTATAGCTTCTCATTGCCTAGAGATTCAGCAGTTAGAGGAATTCCTTAGTTTACACATGGATCTCTATCTTGGGGTCTGGAGGGTAGTGTCAAACCAGTTTAGACAAGGTTTGTGTGCCTTGTTATCAAACTGAACAATTGAAACAGTCATTTTGTATGTCAAATTGGTCAAATTATTTCATATGGTCAACCTAATATTACTGGACTTGTTTGATATGCCAGCTTGTTATGAGCCCTTTTGATTTTTCATTACTGGTCTTTAAAAATGTTGATAAAAATCCAATGTTACTGGAATACATAACCAGCTTGGGTAATAATAACCTTTTTAGTGTTCTGACTTTCCAATATATGTTCTTTTTAAAAATTTTTTTCTATCAAAACAACTAGGGAGAGGGAAATGGGAAAGATAGTAAAATGAATCAATGAATTGGACATAACTGTCCTATGTTCATATATAAATACACAACCATTGTAACTCAACCTCATGTACAACCACAAGAATGGGAAGTTATACTCCACATATGTATGATATGTCAAAATACATTCTACTGTCATGTATAACTAAAAAGAACAAATAACAAAAATAACTAGAGAAGTTATTAACAAATTATAAAAACTACAAGACAAAGTTAGGAAAAGCATGACAGATAAATAAGACAGAAATCACACTTTCATCTTTACCCACAACACTAGATGAGACCTTATAAGTATTTCTGGTGTGATGAAGAATCAGTAAGAAGGCAATTCCCATGTCTGCAAACCTATCCTTTTTTTATTGACTAAGATAAAGTTTTTTAAGATGACTTAGACTCTAAGACTCTCCAAAGAACTAGAGGAAGGAGTTGAAGGATATTTCAAGAAAAAATGTGAAACTTGACATTTATCTCATGTGTTGCAGTGCACATCTTATACCTTATTCTCTGATGTCTTAACCTGAAACCAGAGGTGAACACGCCGAACATGTGTTATGGTCTGTTATTCAGGCAGTTGTTGAGACTCTTTTTTTTCCATTTTTAAAAAATTGGTTGTTTTTAGATATACATGACAGTAGGGTGTATTTTGACATAATATAAATACATGGAGTGCAACCCGTTCCAATTGGATACCATTCTTGTGGTTGTACATGATGTGGAGTTACACTGATAATGTATTCATATATGAGCACAGGAAAGTTAGGTACAATTCATTCTATTCTCTTTCACATTCCCATCTCCCCTCACTTCCCTTCACTCCCTTTGGCTTAATACACTGAACTTCTATTCCACTCCATGTTAGTATCCGCATGTCAGAAAGAAAATTTGGCCTTTGATTTTTTTGGGATTAGTTCGTTTCACCTAGCATGATAGTCTCCAGTTCCATCCATTTACCATCAAGTCGTAACATCATTCGACTTGATGGCTGAGTAATATTCCATTGTGTATGTATACCACATTTTCTTTATCCATTCATCTGCTGAAGGGTACCTAGATTGGCTCCATAGCTTAGTTATTGTGAATTGAGCTTCCATAAACATTGATGTGGATGTATCACTGTAGTATACTAATTTTAAGTCCTTTAGTTATATACCAAGGAGTGGGATAACTGGGTGAAATGGTGGTTCCATTCCAAGTATTATAAGGAATCTCCATACCGCTTTCCAGAGTGTTCAGACTATTACTTATTAAAATCACACTGACAGTTTTCAGAGTTACACATCACTCACTGGTAAAAACTAACCTCGTATGACTCCGGGTACAATCATACTTGTCCTTCCAACATAAACTCCTTTCTTCAAAAGAAGCTTTATGAATCTTGTATGGACAAGGAGATAAAAGTGCAAGTGATTGGAAAGTGGGCTTTACATAAAGAATCTCATTTCCATTCAATCACAGGAATTTGACAAGAGAACAAATTAACTGTTGTTACTTCATTTCAGATTTCTCCAACAAGGGTGTACTTCAGGTTCTTAACTCCAGTTTAGTCAAGTTAAACAAAGACAAAATAAAGCGAGGAATTTACACTGATTAACTCTTCCCCTCTCACGAATACAAACATTCAGAATAACTTAACTTCACGTTGGCACAGGCTAGAATAAGATTGAACACAACTAACTTGTTATAGGGAAGCATTAGATGGTAATACATGACCTTGTATGTACTTCTAGAGAAAGACATAAACTGTGTATGTGTGTGTGTGGGTGGGTGTGGGTGTGGGTGTGTTGGGGGATAACCTATTATGCAAGAAAAACAACAAATGTTTAAAAATGACTGTTTCAGGGAGATGGTAGAAAAGCAAATGAGAAGTAAATTTTTAAAAATAATGAATTCAGTTATAAAATTAACATTCAGGAAACAATTAGACATTTTTGATGATAAAAGCACTTATTTGAATAATATGTTTACTTTTTAAAATGAAAGTTAAGAAAGTTTTTTTTTCCTCCTTCCATAAAACCTGTTTATCTTGTTCTACAGCAGCCAAAGGCTCAGAAAGAAATATTTTCTCCAGAATGTTTTGTTCTGGAAAATAGGGTCATTGAAACACTTGATAACTTGCTGAAGCCTCGAAACATTTGTAGCCTATACACAGATGAAAGGATTTTCGACCTTTTGATATTTACCACCATTTCAGCTGTGAAGAGAAAAGTCTTTGCCCAATTATATTTTCTAAGAAATATGGATGTTATTTAATCACTGGGTTGGAATGAACTTGGATATTTCTCTTGTATTCTGAACACCCCCACCTTTGCTTTTGTGTACAGACAAGTAGACTAACATTTCTCAAAAGGTTTTCAGCAGCACACTAGATTTTTATCTTGTTCTCTTTTTTAAAAAAAAATGTAGTTTGAAATACATTATGTATAACATTCATTTTCTAAGGATTTCATACTATTAAATGCTCCCAGAAGCACTGCAGTAAAGACACTTCCATGCTTTAATATGATGTCTTACAAATGTCTTTAACCATGAATACACACACACACACACACACACACACACACATTGTATTAGTAAGCTTTGTATTACTGTAACACAATAT
The DNA here is from genome assembly GCF_045843805.1 of Urocitellus parryii. Classification (NCBI taxonomy): domain Eukaryota; kingdom Metazoa; phylum Chordata; class Mammalia; order Rodentia; family Sciuridae; genus Urocitellus; species Urocitellus parryii. The sequence continues at coordinate 42,526,436 of NC_135536.1, forward strand.
CTGAGATAATAAACTCATAAGGAGAAAAGTTTTATTTTAGCTTAAGATTTTGGAGGTTCTATTCCAAGATCAGTCAGCCCATGGCTTTAGGTGTCTGATGAGGCAGCACATAGTGACGCAAACATATGATAGAGCAAAAGTGCTCTTGATAATTTGGAAGAAGAGAAAAGGAAGAGAATAAAGTCCCTCAATCCCTTTGAGGGCATGCCTCCAGTGAACTAAAGACCTGCCATTAGGCCTCACCTCCTAAAGGTTCACTGTCTCCCAAAAGTACCACCTTAGGGACTAAGACTTTAATACACAGACCTTGGGGGACACTTATCCAAATTATAGCAGACATAGTCTGTCTTCCCATACTTTCTGCTTTCCTTCCTCATTAAGATATTCTTTCCTATGCTGATAAAATGGAAGAAAGAAGAGAAATATCAATGCTTGCTTAACACATTGCCGTGGCAAGTAGCTACAACTTCTGACCTAGCTTATTCTCGTCATCTTGATGTAAAAGGGGTGGTAGCTATAGTGGAATTCACTCCCTTGGTGGCCCACATGAGACTCAGCTGTGTCTTTTTGTTGACTGAACGATGGCAATATCACATTGTATTTCTCCAAAGCATATGAACTATGCTGTGACAGTCCTCTGCAAGAAAGGTGGCTAGTTCAAGTATCTGGCTTTATTTTAACTTAAAGCATTGGCTTTCAGTGCCTTTGTTTTCTCCCATAGACCCCAGGATAATTGCAGCACCGATCACCTAACAAACCTTTAATTCATTAAAAAATAACTACTGTTAATAGTTTGGACAATGTTCCACAGAACTGTTTACTTGAGAATCTCCATTTTCACCCTAAAAATATATGGGGAAATATTTACTGGTCATATTAGGTATAGAAGAATAAAATATACTGGTTGTACATCAATGTTGGTCAGCCTTCCATCACTGTTTTAAAATAACCAAGATAACTTATAAAGAGGGAAGGTTTCTTTTGACTCATAGTTTCAGAGGTTTCAGTCCATGACCCCTGGGCCTTGTTGCTTTGGGCCTGTGGTGAGGTAATAGCAGAGAGCACCTGGCAGAGGAAGGAGCTAATCTCATGGTGGCAAGGAAGTAAAGAGAGCTGGAGAGGAAAAGGTCTAGGTCTCAATATTGCTTTCAAGAACACAACCCTGATGGCCTGACTTCCTCCAACGAGGCCCCAAATATCAAAAATTTCACTACCTTCCAATAGTGCCATAGGTCAGCAACCAAGACTTTAGTATATAGGCTTTGGGGGAACTTCAAAATCCAAACCATAATTGTACCTGAGATCATAAAGCCAGGAGTACAAACAGTTGAACTTCTTTTTCTCTCCGAGGTCTATCAATATTGAGGCTGTTTAGAAATCCTAGTCTTCGTCTCATCAATCCTCTCCAGGGCTGGGTAATGTCCCATAGAGATGATGTGGTAAAAAGGCAGAGGGGAGGGATACGTGATCACTGATCCAGTCAGCAAGCCCTTCCAGGGAACACCTTCAGCTTCTGTGCCTCTCTAGGAACCTGGGACTCCCTACAGGAGGTTGCTCAAGTTCCTCTCTGTCTCAGTCCTAGTCTCAGAAAATCTTCAAAGAACCCTGATTATCTCTTCTCATGTTTCCTATCCAAAAGAAAGTTTTTCTAGTCTCCAGAGATTTTCCCCTCATATTTATGTCTTGGATATTTAATATACTCCCTGAATCATCTTACCTCCCTTCTTTGAGACTGTAAAGACTATTTTTTCTCTGTCTTAATGGGGGGAATGGAAAAGAGGAAACTTTAGGGCAGGAAGTATTAATTAATATCAGATAAAAATGTCCTGACACATTCTCATAGAAATTCCTTGCTTTTCTGCAAAGACATTTTAGTCTTCATTTAGATATTACCTTTCACCCCCAGTTCAAGAGTATGGATAATGTATGTATGTCTCTGTCCTGAAAAGGATATTTGAGGGCTGTAACTCCTACTGTAATAGCAGAGGTGGCTAAACTCCTGTGTCTGTGGGATAATACACTTTTCCCTCAGGAAGCTCAGTAAGTGGAATGCTCTTAGTTTGGGACAAAGCTTTGGTAGGCTTCTCATAATGGAACAGGAAGTGATGCAAGGGATTTGGGTTGAGGAGCAATGGGCAGTTCTCCAATCTGACGCCATGTGACTTTGTCTTCCTCATAGAGATTTATTGGTTCACATATCATTACAAATACAGAAGTCAAGAAGTCCCACAGTTGCAGGTTTGAGCACCAGGAAAGCTAGTGGCAGAATTTACTTTGGATCCAAAGATCTGGCAACCAGGGAAGCAGACATCAAAATTCTTAAGCTGAGTTCAAAGAACTGAGAGCCAGCTATGTAGGAGTAGGAGGATTTTTTATATTCTTATATTCTTCCTGGAATCCCATCATTTACATGAGAAAACACATTAATCTTTATATATATATATATATATCTTTTCCCCCTTAGTCTAATAATTATTCTAGGGCCTTTATATTGTAAACAGTTAAAGTATTAGATTGTGAACAGAATAACAGCAGATTAAAACTTTTTATCTACCAAGAAAGTATGCAAGAACTATTACTCCATGCCTCCATACTTTTTCAACTTTTAAAGGACAGAAGTTTTCTGTTGGTAACCAAAACATTGGTGTAACTCCAAATAAAAGTAAATAACTTCTTTTCTTCTATTATTTTAATAGTTTTCTTACTCTAATTCTTCCAATCTCAATAAACATAACTAACCTGTATAAAGATAACATGTACCCTCAGTATGTGAAAACCTCTATTATAAATGACATCACATTTAGCCTTGTCCCAGCTCTTGTCCCAAAGAACCTGGTACCCAAGAACCAAGAGCTTGAATATACAAAAGCAGGAGAAAATGGATGTCCAGCTGAAGGACAGAAACAGAATTTGCCCTTTCTGTACTCTTTTGTTGTATTCTGGCCCTCAAAGAATTGGATGATGCCATCCACATTACTGAGAGTAGACCTCTGTACTGGGTTTAATGATTTAAATATAAATATCTTCTGGAAACACCCTCATTGACACACCCAGGAATAGTGTTTTACTGGAAATCTGAGCATCCCTTAATCCAGTTGACACATAAAAATCGATGTTTGCAACTAATTTCCTTCTTTCTGGAGGAGAGTGTATAGAATTATAGAAATGGTGCTATTTTTTTTTGTTTGTTTGTTTATTTGAAGTACATGGGACCAAACCCAGGGCCTTATGCATGCTAGACAAGCACTCTACCAAATGAGCAACATCCCCAATCCTGGTGCTATGTAATTCAGGAGACTGGCAGAATTCTTCAGTGAAATCATATATGCAGATTTCTTTGTCAATAGTTTTAAAATGATAAATTCAATTTCACTAATAGTTAAATTATCTATTTCATTTTAAGTGAGTTGTGATAGTTTGTTTTTTACAAAGATGTAGTCCATTCATCTAATTATCTAATATATCAAATTTATGTGTATAAAATTTACCTTTGATTCCTAAACATTCGTCTAAGTAATTCCTCACTTTAATAAAGAGCATATTAAAAAATCTTGCACATATTATTATACTTAATGGCAAAAGAGTGAAAGACTGTACATTTTTCCTCTAAGGTTGGAAACAAGGCAAGGATATCTGCCTTCATGACTCTTATTCAAAATAGTACTGGAAATTTTAGCTTATGCAATAAGTTAAAAAGAGGAAATACAATGGATATGAGTCAGAAAGGAAGGTGCAAAATGTTTTCTTATACAGAGTATATGATAATCTACATTGAAATCCTAAGGAATCTATAAAAAAGTTCCTAGAACTAATGACCTCATTAAGGCCATAGAATTACAAAATAAACAGAATAATCAATTGTCTTTTTTTTATACCAGCAATGAACACATGGACACCAAATTTTAAAATACAGTACTACTGAGCTGGGATGTAGCTAACTGGTAGAGCATTACCCAACACGCACAGGTCTCTGGGTAGACAGCACTGCAAGAAAAAAAATTGTAAAAAAAAAAATGTATAAAATTTGTATACTGAAATATATATAACATTAATTAAATAAACCTAAGAAAATATAAATAAATGGAGAAATATGAAATTTTCATAAATTAAGAAATCTAACATTGAAAAGATATTCTCTCCAATTTCATATACAAGTATAACACAATTGTTATAAAAACCAACAATATTTTTGTAAATATGAACAAAATTATTCTAATATGCAAATTAAAAGCACAAAGAAACTTGATTAGTTAAAACAATTATAAAAACTAAGAACACAGTGGAAAGAACCAGTTAAACCAATTTCAAGATTTATTAGGTACCTATAATAATCAAGACTGGGTACGATTAGCAGACACAAACAAATTGATCAATGGAACAGAATGGATAATCCAGAAATACCAATTTGCCTAAATAATTTTTGACAAAAATGCAAAGGTAAATCAATGGGGTAAAAGGAACCCTTTTAACAAACAGTGCTAGAGCAACTGGATTTCCATAGATTAAAATAAAAAAGGCCCTTCACATAAATCTCACACCTTATGCAAAAATGAATTCATAATTGAGCATGGCTTTAAATGTAAAGTATACACTGTAATCTCATACAGAATAAAACAAAACAAAACCACAAGATTTTCTTAAAAGCCTAGGCAAATAATTCTTAGACTTGATACCAAATGTACAATCTGTAATAAATAACAAATTCAAAATTAAAATCTTTTTCTCTGCAAAAGATCCTGTTAAGTATAAAAAAGACAAGCAACAGATTGTGGAAAATATTTGCAAACTACAGGTCCAACAAAGGATCAGCATCTAATGATTAAAACTCAATCAACAAAAATAAAACCCAAACAATCCAATTAGAAAATGAGTAAAAGATTTGAAGGGAGACACAGTGTACATATGGCAAATAAGCACATAAAAGGATATTCACCATCATTAATCATTGAGAATGTACAGATTAAAACCACAATGAGGGGCTGGGGTTTTGGGTCAATGGTAGAGCACTTGCCTAGCAAGTGTTAAGTGCTGGGTTCGATTCTCAGCACCACATATAAGTAAATAAAATTAAAGGTCCACTGAAAACTAAAAAATTTATATATTACAAAAGAAAAAAATTAAAAACCATGAGACATCAATTCACACTTATCAGATGACTAAAATAACAAAACAGTGATAGAAATGTTGACAAGGGGTTGGAGAAACTGGATTGCTCACACATTGTTCTTGAAAATGTAAATAGTATAAGCACTCTAGAAAACAAATTAGCTGTTATAAAACAAACAAACAAAAATATTAAACATGCAACTATCATATGACCAAATTGTTGCAGTTCCTGGAAATTTGTCCCTGAGAAATGAAAAACTATCTTTGCATAAAAATTTGTACATGAGGGTTTACAAGCAGCTTTCTTTGGAATAGTAAAAAATGAGAAACAACACAGATATCCTTTAACAGATAAATGGTTAATGTATAAGGGTTGTGTTACATCTGTATCCTGAAATATCACTCATTAATTTTAAAAAGAACAAAGTTGACACATACAACAACCTGAATGAATCTCCAGAGAACTATATAAAAAAAAAAAAAAAAAAAGCCAAACCCAGCCGGGCATGGTGGTGCACACCTGTAATCCCACTAGCTCAGGAGACTGACGCAGGAGGATCACAAGTTCAAAGCCATCCTCAGCAAAAGTAAGATACTAAGCAACTCAGTAAGATCCTGTCTCTAAATAAAAAATACAAAATAGGGTTGAAGATGTGGTTCAGTGGTCAAGTACCCTGAGTTCATTCCCTGGTACAAAAAAAAAAAAATGCCAAACCCAAAAGATTACTAACTGTGTGATTCCATTTATATAACTTCCTTGAAATGACAAAAGTATAGAAGTACAGAATCAATTTTGGGTTAAATGGGTTTTGGGAGTTGGGATAAGAAAAAAGAAAATGGGGCTATAAAAGGTCTACCCAAAGGATCCTCATAATGATGAACATGTTCTTTTTGTTGACTATATCAATGTCAATACTCTGTGATATTATATTATAGTTTTGGAAGATGTTACCATTGAGGAAAATTGACAAAGGGTACACAGGATCTCTGTATTAGTTCTCAAAACTGCATGAAAATCTGTAATTATTTCAAAATAAAATTTCAAAAAAGCACAATGAAATACCATTAGGATGACTAAAATTAAAATGACTTAAAATGTCAAGTGTCTGTAATTATGTTAAACAAGGGAAATTCTCATTACAGTGTGGATGGGATATTAAATTGGTGTAACCACTTTGGGAAACTTCTTGGCATTATCTACTAAAGCCAGTGTTATGATTTAGATGTGGTGTCCCCCAAAAAGTCATATGTGGGACAATGCAAGAAGGTTTGGAGGAGACATGAAGGGGTTATAGCCTTAACCTAATCAGTGAAATAACCCCCCTGATAGGATTAACTGGGTGGTTACTGGAGGCAGGTGGGTGTGGTTAGAAGAAGTGGTTCATTGGTGGCATGATTATGGGGTATATATTTTATATCTGGAGAGTGGAGACTTTTTCTCTGTTTTTCTGATCACTATGTGAGCTGTTTCCTTTGTCACACTCTTCCTCCATGATGTTAGGCTCACCTTGAGCTTTGAGGAATGGATACAGCCAGCTGGTCTATGGACTAAGACCTCTGAAACCATGAGCCTTCAAATAAACTTTTCCTCCTCTATAATTGTTCTGGTTGGGTCCTTATGTCACAGCAGTGAAAAAGCTTTCTAAAACAGAAATTGGTACCAAGAAGTGGGGTCATTGCTGTGACTCACCTCACCATGTGGTTGATAAGTTTTTGGAGCATTTTGGAACTGATTGGAGGGATTTTTAGGTGTTTAGCAGTTCAAACTAGAAATGCTCTAGATTGTAGAAAGCAGAGCTTAATATCTGATTCTGGTGGGAGTGTAGAAGACCAAAATGCCAATAGGACTGTGGACAGTTGAAGACAGGGCTCAAGAGGGTTCAGAAAAGGAAGTTCTGTTGGAATTTGGAGTAGCCATTTGTGTTATGTTCTGAGTGAGAATTTGTCTGCATTTTGCGGGTGTCCTGAGACTTTCATTGAATCTGATTTTAAAAGTAATGGACTTCTAAATCGTGGAAGAAATTTCTAGGAAGCATAACATTCAGGCAGTGGCATGGATATTGCTGGCAGCTTTTGGCCAAATTTATTGTGATAATCAGGAGCAGAAAGCACAGCAGAAAGATTTGGAAAGCATGAACTTGAAAGGCTGGAGTAAAACTAGGGCTAAGGAATTTTCAGTTGTTAAAAGGCATTGCTTCTTGTTCATTGCTGGTGGGACTGCAAAATGGTGCAGCCAATTTGGAAAGCAGTATGGAGATTTCTTGGAAAGCTGGGAATGGAACCACCATTTGACCCAGCTATTCCCCTTCTCGGTCTATTCCCTAAAGACCTAATAAGAGCATGCTACAGGGACACTGCTACATCAATGTTCATAGCAGCACAATTCACGATAGCAAGATTGTGGAATCAGCCTAGATGCCCTTCAATAGATGAATGGATAAAAAAATGTGGCATTTATACACAATGGAGTATTACTCTGCATTAAAAAATGACAAAATCATAGAATTTGGAGGGAAATGGATGGCATTAGAGCAGATTATGCTAAGTGAAGCTAGCCAATCTTTAAAAAACAAATACCAAATGACCCCTTTGATATAAGGGGAGTAAACAAGGACAGGGTAGGGACGAAGAGCTTGAGAAGAAGATGTACATTAAACAGGGATGAGAGGTGGGAGGGAAAGGGAGGGAGAAGGGAAATCGCATGGAAATGGAAGGCGATCCTCAGGATTATACATAAGGACATATAAGAGGAAAGGAGGGGTAAGACAAGATAATACAAATGGAAGAAATGATTTACAGTAGAAGGGGTAGAGAGAGAAAAGGGGAGGGGAGGGGAGGGGAGGGGAGGGGGGATAGTAGAGAATAGGACAGACAGCAGAATACATCAGACACTAGAAAGGCAATTTGTCAATCAATGGAAGGGTAACTGATGTGATTCAGCAATCTGTATATGGGGTATAATTGGGAGTTCATAACCCACTTGAATCAAATTGTGAAATATGATGTATTAAGAACTATGTAATGTTTTGAACGACCAACAATAAAAAAAAATAAATTAAAAAAAAAGACATTGCTTCCACTAAAGAAATGCACTCCACTATTATCATGTATGTAAGAAATAAATAAAAAAAATGATAGAAATGCTAAAGACTTTGCCCAGAGACAATAAGAAAGATGCCTTGAGGGAGGTCTTTTCAGGAGCTACAAGAACACACCCATTTCAAGTTTAAAGGAGTAAAAGTGAAAACTCTCTTGAGAAGAGACCAGTGGGAAATTATTCTTGCACAAGTGGGCCTAGGAAGTTTTTTCAGCATGCTTGGCCACCCACTCAGATGCTGCTGCAGCCAGGGTCCCTGAAGTCTTGGCTACTGCTTGAGATGGCAGCAGACCTTTCTGTCAAACTTGTGGTGCTGGTTCTGCAGAAATGAAGGATGCTGGAGTTAGGAGGTCATGGAGGGAGGATTCCTTCAAGATTTCAAAGGAAGGCCTGGGAGGCCAAGCAATGTATAGTAGGTTCAGAGTCCCTGTGGACATTCCCTGAAAAGGCAGAGTGTGGAGATATGAGGAGGAAGCTGAGGCTGCAGTGGAGATCTTCCAAATTAAGAAATGGCAGTAATGTGAGACATCATCCTAGGAAAGCTGCAGGAATCAAGCAGAAAAAAACCAACAGAAAGGTTACTTGGGCTTCAACAAACAAGACCACAGGTGCAGAGATACACAATCCCTTTGAAGAGAAGATCATGATGCCATGTGTCCCAGATGCTGAACATGGAGCTACAGGACTTGTTTGCCCAGCTGGATTTGGGTCTTGCTTTAGTCCTATCCCTTCTTCTATGTCCCTAATTTTGTGAATGGAAATGTTTACTCTGTACCTTTATATTTTGGATACTCATAGATTGCTTTTAATTTTACAGGAGCTCACAATATGAGATGGCCTTGAGCCTCAGAGAGAAGGCTTTGGACTTGAACTTTTAGCAATCTCAAAACTGTTGAAACTATGGGAACTCTTGGGAATAGACTAAATGTCTTTTGCATTGTCAGAGGAGTGTGAGATTTTGAGGGCCAGGGGTGGAATGTTATGATTTAGATGTGGTGACCCCCAAAAATCTCACCCAAAAGCTCACATGTGAGACAATGCAAGAAGGTTTGGAGGAGATATGATGGGATTATAGCCCTGATCTAACCAGTGATGGAATAAATCCCTGATGGGATTAACTGAGTGATGGCTGGAGGCAAGTGGTGTGTGGCTAGAAGAAGTGGTTCATTGGGGGCATGGTTATGGGGTATATATTTTGTATCTGGAGAGTGGAGACTTTTTCTCTGTTTCCTGATCACCATGTGAGCTGCTTCCTTTCGCCACACTCTTCCTCAATGATAATTTTCAGCCTCACCTTGAGTCTTGAGGAATGGAGCCAGCCTTCTATGGATCTCTGAAACCATGAGCCCTCAAATAAACTTTTCCTCTTCTATAATTGTTCTGGTTGGGTCCTTAAGTCACATAGCAGTGAAAAAGCTGATGAAAACACCCAGCAATTGCACTCCTAGATATATATCCTAGAGAAATGTGTTCCAAAATGGAATCCTGTTTTTTTCTTAATAATCCCAAACTGGAAACAACCTAAATTCTCATAAACACTAGAATGTATAAAATATTATATATGCAAAAGCATTAATGAATCTCACAAACATAATATTGATCAAAATAAGTCAAATATATAAAATAGAATAATCTCAAAGATGGGCAAAACTACATTCTGAATAAGTGTGGATAGAAGACTTGGGAATGAGGGAGGAATTGTTATTGAAAGCTCTTTTTGATTGGTGATTCCAGTTGGTGACTAGAGGTTTATCTTCTCTCCCTTCCTCCCTCTCCCACCCTCTCTGAGAAGATTTCCTCTACCAAGCTTTTCCACCATGATGTTCTGCTTCATCTCAGGGGAAGCTCTGGAATTCTTAACTGGGTTGTATTCAATTTGTGATAATTCATGAGGCTCAATACTATGATTTGATATAAAAATCATGTGCAGTTTTCTGTGTGTATTAGCTAATTTTCAACTGTATAATGAACACAATTCACTGATTCAGGATGTCCAGAATTCAATCAGCATGACAGAAGTTTGTCAGAATGTAAAGGCTGTCATGGAATTCTAATCAAAGAAAATTGGATATAGAAACTTCTGAGATAGGAAATAGTCATGTGTCAGGGACATGCCTTCAGCATGCATCTACTTAGGTTGTCACAACACAAAAGCTCCACATAAAATGGATTTTAATTCGCATAGTTATGGTTTGGATCTGAAATTCCCCAAAATCTTATGTGCGTTTGGGAATTGATTCAATTTTGAGGGCTCTGACCTTATCAGTGGATTAATCCATTAATGCCTGAATGAACTACTGGGAGATGGGACCCAGTTGGAAGAAATAGGTCACTGATGACATAGCCTGGAAGGGTTGATCTTGTCTCTGGTCCCTTCCTTTTTCTCTTTCTCTGTTTCCAGGCTGCCATGAGCTGAGCAGCTTTCCTCCACCATGGTCTTCCCTCCACTCAGGCCCAGAGCAATGCAGATGGCATACCATGGACTGAATCCTCTGAAAATGTGAATCAAAATAAATTTTTCCTCCTCTAAGATGTTCTTCTCAGGTACTTTGATCATAGCAATGAAAAGCTAACACAGACATCTATATTATTATTTTTTTAAAGAGAGAGAGAGAGAGAGAGAGAGAGAGAGAGAGAGAGAGGGAGAATTGTAATATTTATTTTTTAGTTTTCAGCGGACACAACATCTTTGTTTGTATGTGGTGCTGAGGATGGAACCCGGGCCGCACACATGCCAGGCGAGTGCGCTACCACTTGAGCCACATCCCCAGCCCAATCTATATTATTTTTTAATTTTGTTTTCTTTATAATTTTGTTGAATCCAGAGGTGGGCAAATTTGTATATTTATGGCAATTTTCAAGCTTTTATTATAGCAAATAAATGAATTGGTTTTGTTCCAATAGAGTTGGTCATGATTGTTCCATTTTGACTTATAAAGGTAATGTGAATTTAATAAAGATCCTGTTAACCTAACCACATCTAAGGCAACCTGTGCTTATAAAAGAGTAACTGCTTTTTTTTTTTTGGTGTACATATTGGTTGGGGTGCATCTTTACATATAAAATATTTTGCATAATGGTTCACTCTGAATAACTCTGATGTTTCGTTTTGCACTTAATATCATTCAATATTTATCCTACTAGAACATTTACTGAGTTCTCAGTGTAATCTATGAGCACTTTCACCAAAGACATGAATCACATGTAATCCTATTTTATAGCTAATATTTATTTAATAATAATAAAATTCTATTTGTTATAACAAAATCTAATTTGGGCAACAACTCAGTTTGTATTTAAAAAGGCAGGGGGAGTCTGGGGTGGGATGTGACATGTATTAGCTGAGGAAACTATTCAATGACTTTATTTGGGTACATGAGGACATGAAATCCACTGTGTGAGGCTTTGTCTATATATAATCTTCAGAGATTTTATACTTCATGTACACCTATTCTGATTCATCTTCATTTTGTAACTTGATGAATTTCATCTGAACAAGCTCCACTTGATGATTTCCACTATTTACACAATAACTGCAACCAACTCACTAAGTAGTTATGGTCTCAGGATCCTCAAACAAGTTGGTAATGTTTGAGTACCAGAAATGCAGTTATATGTGTAAACAAGATGAGTTCCTTGGAGCTGTGGCTCTAAATGAAGGTTGCAGGGTTCTATCACCCAAGACCCTACTCCCAATATGCAACTACAATAAGTGAAATAACATACTGACTTAAATGTTCTTTCCTTGAGGAAATGTTTTTTTTTCTTTCATTCGCTCAAAGCTGCTGTATGGGCAAGCAGATCATGGTCAGGAAGAGCTGGAAGGCAGGATAGCTCTTCCTGAGTGGGAGTGGGAGTGGGAGTGGGGAGAGGAGCCAAAGTACTTTCACCTTATGTGTCGGTTTCTTGAAAGTTTGAATATGTGTTCAATTTAAGTATTCACTTCTTTTTTGCTTCCTGGTGGCCTTCTCTATATGAACTAAATTCTGAAGAAACTATATGAAGCATATAATCAGGAACCAAGTAATATATTATTGAATTAATTGATTACACAAAAACTTACTTAAAAACACTTAACTTGTAATCACAGAGACTCTGGGAAAACGCTTATGATCAGTTCACATTAAATCTCCAATAAACCCAGTACCATAAAATGTATGTGAACTTATATGTCCAGAGGGCCTATATAAGGGTATTAAAATTACATTAAAATAAATTTTGTTTTTATGTATCTTTAAAAAAATTATTTTGTTAGATTTTAAATTTACATCTTCATTTGGTAGAACTACTTTATTCTTCATTTTAAAAGTAGGAAAACATAGACCCAAAGAAACGCATTGGATTATCCAATATCATACAGCTGGTAACTGCGGAAATACATTTTGATTTCTTTGATGGTTGTTATATTTGTTGTGGTTCCTGCAGATTTGAGCACTTTTCTCTTCACATGATACTGTGAGTCTGTCTGGGGTAATCATGGCTGCTGGGTTATATTGTAAAAGATGACTTGTCAGAGGGTGAAGGGAATCTTGCTGCCAGGTTGGAGGCCTAGAACAGTTTACTGACTGAAACAAAGTGAAATACCCCCAAATCACCTGGATATCATGTTCATACACTTGAAGACTGTTGAGCATTGTGATGGTTAGCTAAACCTCGACTAGGCTAGGACCAACAATGCATTTGCCAATGATAACAATGGACACAGATGGAAGTGATTACTTCAATATCTATACAACTACATCTATGTTATTTTGGAATCCATATGTACCTTTAAAATCTATTCACTGAATTATAAACTGTTTTAATGTTACTTAGAATATTGTTTGTTATATGTTTGTATTATAGTAAGATTTTCCAAATTTAGGGAGATATTTAATTCTTATGCAGTTCTTGGAAGTAGTACTTAGACTCTACTGCTTGCATTTTCAAAGGATAAAATGCCTGATTAATTGCTTTTGATAGCTTGAATGCTAAGCTCTTTTAGCTGATTAAGGAATTTTCTCATGTGGTAATACTCTCATCATCTGGGATTTTATGATTTTTTGAAAGCAGTGCTTAAAGGCAAGAAGTATTTGGGAGCATTTTCACACAAAAAGTTATAAGGAGGATATAGGGATTCCTGGTACTGAGATCCAAGAGCTATGACATATTAAACTGTTACTAGAAGGTGGCTGAACTGAAATGATTGTGGGACTGCTGGTTGGGGATATAATATCAATAGTTATATCAACTCACACTTAAAGAGAGTTACACTAAAGCAATGATTCCAAATTGTCACACTAAGCCTCTAGTGGCAAAGGTTCCTATGGTCAGAGAGGGAAAAACTTTTAAAAATCACAGTAAGTTAGAAGAGTGCTGGGGCTGGGGCTATAGCTCAGTGGTAGAGCACTTGTCTTGCATGTGTGAGGCTCTGGGTTCAATCCTCAGCACCACATAAAAATAAAGTCATGCTGTCTATCTACAACTACAAAAAAAAAGAGTGCTGACTGCTGATTCTTCATGTCTTGGCAGTCAGGGTTCAACTTCAGAGTTTCCTAGAAAAAGAGGCTACAGCGTTCGCAGCTAACCATCAAAAATGGCCCTGAGTAGTCTTGCCTGAACAAATTGTCTCTATTCCTCCTTTGCAGACCTCCCTCACTTGCCCTTTTTCACTTTTTAAGATACAACTTATCTCTCACAAAAGTGAACATGTAATATGATTTCATTTGTACAACTTCTAGAATAGGCAAAACTAATCTTTGAAGAAGAAAATCATAAAATCATCAGTGGTTGCCTCTGGAGTCAGTGGATATGAAGGAGGACTCACAGAGTGGCATGAGGGATCTTTCCAAAATTCTGGTAACATTCTATATTTTGATAGGGTTTTATTTACATAGTTATGCATATATTTGTCAAAACTCAGCAAATGTTAGTATGTTTTACCATATACACAGTTTACATAAAAGTAAAAACACTGGACACAATTATTGAACTCTACTTAATGATATTCATACTAAAACACTTAGGAACAGTATGATGATAAAAGTTACTTTGAAACTCATCAAAAACAATATAAATTGATTGATGGATAGAAGAATAGATGGATAGATATAATAAGGTAAGGATAGTAATACGTTAATGATAGAGGTTTTCAATTTTGCTAAGTTTTTTCAACTTATATATTACATGTTTGAAGTTTTCATAATAAAAGTTTGAAGGAGAAAAGATTTAACTCAGGCATTAGTCACTTTCAATGTATCTTTTCAGTCCCTTATTTCCCATGCCTACATTACTTATTTTCCTTATTGTGTTTCCAAGATGTCTTGTACATATTTTTCATTATATTTTAGTTATCTGATTGTATCTGTCTCTTCCATTAAATTTTGAGGTTCTTGAGGTTAGGGATTGTGCAATTTACCTTTGTTTTCCAAACACTGCTCTAGGCACATAATAAGAGCTTAAAAAATACAGCATTTGAAAAATTATCAGATTTTTTTCCTGATTGCCGACTGTTATGGTTGAGCTATGAGGTGTCCACCAAAAGATTATGTGTGAGACAATGCAAGAATTTTCAGAGGAGAAATGATCAGGTTATGAGAACCTTAATCTAATCACTGGATTAATTCACTGATATGGATTAACTAGGCAGTAACTATAGGTGGGCAGGGTATAGCTAAAGGAGGTAAATCACTGGGAGTGTAACTTTGGGGTTTGTATTTTGTCCCTAGCAAGCAGAGCTCTCTCTGCTTCCTGGTGGCCATGTTTTGAGCTGATTTCTTCTGTCATGCCCTTCCTCCATAATGTTCTATCTCTCCTCAGGCCCAGAGCAATGGAATCAGCCACCTGTGCTAAGCCCTCTGAAACTGTGAATCCCAATAAACTTTTCCTCCTCTATGTTATTATTGTCAGATGTTTTGGTCACAAGAAAAAAAGCTGACTAAAATACAGAGGAATTTTGCTCTTATAGTAAACAGGGATAGAAGGCTAGCCAATGCAAAAAAAAAAGCATAAATCATAGAAATCATTGATAAAGTATAAATATAAGAAATACAGATTGAGGCATACAAATAAGCATGGCTTGCTTCACAAAAAGTTGGAGAGAGGAAGAAAAACACCGAGAGACCTGTGGAGAAGGAAACAGTAGGTGCCAATTAGGAGTTATGCTATTAGAATCAATAGAAAATTCACTAAGCCCGGGATTATCTCTAATACAAAATGAGAAAATAGGAAAACAGTTTACAGAGTGGATGAACACAGCATGAGAATAAGATACAACTACAGTGAATCCTAGAAGGCATATTGCAGGATAGTGACTCCCCGGCCCCCCCGCCCTTTTACATTTGTTTGTAAGATTTTTCATTTGCCTATACTGATACCTGAAATTAGAGGTTGTATGATTTGTTTAATGATCCAGAGAGACCTAGAATAACAGTCATGTTAGAGCTTCACTGAAGCATCAAGCAAGTGCCAGTGTAAAGGTCATTTTCACTTAGCATCTGAGCACTGAGTACTGAAACACTGGTAGACTGTGTGAGCAGAATAAAATGAATAACCGAATAACCCAACAGACTCAAGGCAGCTGGTCATTCCAGATAACTCAAACACTAGAAAACCTACATATGATTCTTCTTCAGGATGTATTTTATAATTAGCTCAAGGGTCCCTCCTAACCAACCTTTGAGTATTCAAATAGTAAGAGCCTATTGCTTTTCAACCATATAGTTAGTTTTATCTATATATTACTTTTATGAAATCAATCATTTACAGAAATGAATTGCTTCACTTGTACCATCCATAACAATGGCATAGCTGTAATTTTCCTATATTACTGGTCTTTATTCATATTGCACCTTATTCAAATATTTAATAACCTAAAACCAGCTCAGCAAATTTACTTAGAATTCTATAGCATTATCAGAATTATTAGTTGCACATAGTAGGTGATGTTTTGGTGTTCAAATATTGATACAAACAACATTGTGCCTGTTACTTTATGTTTCTTTAAATTTGTTTTTATAATTTATTTTGACGATAGTTTCAAATAATATCTTTTAAGTAATGAGAACTCCACATTTTAGGATTTATCTCATTTCTTTTTCACATGGATTCAATGATCTATCTGTCTGATGTGTATGTGTTAAGAGAGATTCATCAAGAACAGAGTTTACCTAGTTCAAAGTCTTATTAGCACAGAAATCCTCTGCAGCATCTTTATCTATTATTTCTACCACCTTTATTTTTTAAGTTACAAAATATCTATTTAGGGTTATCAATATTATATGATAGATTCTTAACTGGAGCTTAACACTTTTTGACTCCCAGAAAGTTTTTTAAAATGTAGCTTTTCCTCTCTTTGGCTATGTCCATGATAAAGTACAGAGTGTGACTTCTATCTGATTGACAAGGTGACAGAGCAAAAGTTATAACTGAAGATCTGAGAAAAGAGATTAATTATACTTTTTGCCCTTGGTTCAGGATGGGGGGAGCTTTATGCTCTGCTTATCTAAATAGATATGGGTTAAGATGACAATTTATCTGGTTATCATGTACATAGATGGAAAGAATGTCCTGACATGTGACCCCCCTCCCCACTAATAACTGTTAGTACAAAAATACTGAAGCCCTGGCAGTGATCATTTCTCCGTCTATCAATGGTTAATGCAATGGCTCTAAACTGGACTAATTGAGAATTTGAAATAAGAGTGAAGAAAGCCTGATTCAATTGCTTTGAGAAGCTAGTGCTAAAATATGCATCTCAAAGACTCTGGTAAGCATGGTCTGTTTTTAATGTAAACTAAGGAAGCAGAGACAGCAATATGGGGAAATAAAGAGAAAAAGAAAGCAAGGTGAGGAGATTAACAGATCAGGCAAAGAGTAAATGGGTTTGAGTAGGGAAGTCATTCTGGACAGGATTCCATGCTCTAATTCTTTTACCTTCGAGCTCTAATGCACTTCTACTCTTTGATCTATGAAACATCCCCTTATGGTTAAGATGGATGACTTTGCTTTGTAAAATACTGGAAATCCAGAAAGTTCTAAAAAATAGATTTATTCAACCAAAAAACCTCCAAACAACCCAATCAATAAGTGGGCTAAGGAACTGAACAGATACTTTACAGAAGAAGAAATAAACATGGTAAAAAAAAATATACGAAAAAGTGTTCAACATCTCTAGCAATTAGAGATATGCAAATCAAAACTACTCTAAGATTTCATCTCATTCTGGTCAGAATGGCAATTATCAAAAATACAGACAACAATAAATGTTGGTGAGGATGTGGGGGGAAAGGTACACTCATACATTGCTGGTAGGGCTGTAAGTTAGTGCAACCACTATGGAAAGCAGTATGGAGATTTCTCAGAAAACTGGAAATGGAACCACAATTTGACCCAGCTATCCCACTCCTCAGTTTAACACAGAGGACTTAAAATCAGCATACTGCAGTGACATAGCCACATCAATGTTTATAGCAGCTCAACTCACTATAGCTAAACTATGGAACCAACGTAGGTGCCCTTCAATGGATAGATGGATAAAGAAAATATGATATATATACACAAAGAAATATTATTCAGCCTTAAAGAAGAATGAAATTATGGCATTTGCCAATAAGTGGATGGAGCTGGAAAATATCATGATAAGCAAAATAAGTCAATCCCCCAAACCAAAGGCAGAATGTTTTCTCTCATATGCAGATGCAAATTCACAACAGTGAGGAGTTTAGGGAAGAATAGAGGTACTTTGGATTTGGCAGAGGAGAGAGAGGGGAGGGTATGTGGTTAACATCTCTGGGCTTAACTGGATTGTGCAACTCAGGGTAAGTATATATATATAACTACATGGCCAGTGTGATTCTACAACATGTACAACCAGAAGAATTAGAAGTTATGCTCCATTTTTGAATGATACGTCAAAATGCATTGTTACTGTCATGTATAACTAACTAGAACAAAAAAAAATAGACTTGTTCAAAACCAAACCTAAGTATTTACTTAAGTTTCTGAATGACTTATGAGAGATGCCAAAAAAATCTAAATAGATAAAATCTCTGCTTTTGATCAACTTATAATCTTTGGTGTTAATTCTTTTTTTTAACTTAAAAATTAAATTGTTTTGCTTGTCATATAATAATTATACATGCTTATGGGGTCCATTGTGATAATTCAAAGCATTCATTGTATAATGATCAAATAAGGTTAATTAGTATTTTTACTTAAATTTTTATCATTTCTCTATATATGAGGTATGTGAACTCCTCTCCTCTAGTTCTTTTAAAATATACAATAAGTTGCTATAAACTATTGTGACATTGCTGTGCTGTGAAACATTAGGATGTATTTATCCTACCTAAGCTTATTAGATAAACAAGACCTTCACAGGTAACAAAATTCTGCAAAACAATGCAGCATATTTCATAATGAGTGTTTTCTGATGTAATTAAGTGCAGTGGAATTTGGAGAAATTTGTGAGCTCTAGTAAGGAGAAAAGGGATTGGAGGACTATCCTTTGTGTTTCACACTGAATTATGAGTGGCATTGGGTTAACCCATTATGTCTCATTGTCCTAAATATGGACACCCATAAAATGCTCAGTTTTTATAGATGTCCTATATATAGGACAATGGGACATAATGGGTTAAATAAAAAAGTGAAATGTGATTTAGGCTAAGAGACAAACTAACCAAGAATGGCAGTAGAATTTGCAAAAAAATTTAACCAAAGAATTGATTTGGTATTGAGTTGGGAAGGTGAAATCAGATGATAAAGAGACTTGAATTACAGAATGGAGTATTATTTACACTTTCTTTAACCTAGCAAAAGGAGAAGTAAATATTTAAGCAGAGGCATCTGTATAATGCCAAGACCAAATCTTAATGTTTAAGACCAACTCTTTGTTTAAAAAGTTGAATCTAGTTGTGGTATGCTGTATGATTATAGGCAAGTGGACAGGTTTGGAAGACATGGATTTTTTCTATTTTGGTAATGAGAGCAACATGAAAATGTAGAAGAAACACAGTAAGTTAGATAAATGCTTGTCAAATTTTACTGTATGTATGAATCACCTAGGAATCTTTTCAAAATGCAAATTCTTATTGAGTAGTTCTAAGCTGAGGCCTGAAATTTGGAATTTCTACCTATATACCAGGTAATACCTGTGCTGCTTGTCTGTGGACCATGCTTTGAAGAGCCAAGATTTGAAAATGATGATCTAATCTGGGGTAATGAAGGAAATAAAAGAGTCAAAAATGATCCCAAGGTTTCTAGTACATTAGAGTACACAGGAAAGTGAAGGGAAACTGAACCAATCTAACATTTACTGAGTGACTGCCATTAATTATTTTCTTTTATCCTGCAAATTAGCCTTATAAAGTATGAATGGTTTATTCATTCGCTTAGTCAACACTTATTTACTGAACTCCCACTAAGTGTCAGACAATATTCTAAATATTGAGGATTTAGTAATCAAGAAAACCATTAAAAAGAAAAAAAAAACTTCATCTCACAATTTCAGGAGAAGGACAGACAGTAAACAAAGTGCATAACATGTATAGTATTGAGGTTGGGAAAACCAAGTAAATAGCCAAAGTCATACAGCTACAATTTTGACTGACTCTCAGTCATACAAGCCACATGAAGTAACTTCTGCATAGCTACAATATGATAAACTTATCAGGAAGTCAAATATATGTTAAAGTTAAAACTATTTTTAAATCTTTGAAAAGTATTTTGCTGAGTTAGTCTATGGCCATACCACCTTCAACATACCTGATCTCATCCAAAAGTATTTTACTGAGTTAATAACAAGTTTTCTGAAAGGCCCACACACTTTAGATTTGTCACATCTGGACATATATCAATGAAAGTATGTATATAAATGTATAATGGAATCTTTTTTAGCTTTTACAGTCTTTCATCTCAGAAGAAAATTCTGTCGTACTATTCTGGGTATATATGTTCTGATTGAACATGTGCTTTTTAAAAAAATCTACAACATATCTCTCTATATAATCTCTTTTGTTTTTTACCAAAGCATATATAGAGAAATTTGTTTCCAAATGTACTACAGAAATTTATTTCTATAGTAAACTGTAGAAAACATTTTGGGATTAATTATTTAAAGAAACAAAGGAATGGATTGCAAAATCTGTCTTGCTACATATGTATCTATCTATATTTGTACTTCTGCCATCTATGAATCTGTTTAAAAAGAAATAAATGTAAATGGGAGCTTATTAAACAATAATTGCCATAAAACAATAGTTTCTTATCTCCCAAAATTTATATTTAAAAATTGTTAAATGTATCTTTGTTCACTAAGCACTTTAATTAACATCTATAACATGGTGATTATATTATTCAACATTTAAGTGCTTAATTTGCAATCTGGAATTGCAGGCATTCCCTGATAAAGATATATTTTCATTTGTTGCATTTGTATTTTTAGTAGAAGACAAAAATAAGAAGACACTTATATGGTAATATGATACTAGATCCATAAACAAAAGTTTTACTCCCTCTTTTTTCATTGCACTTGAGATTTAAAACACACTAACAATCTATTTTTATGCATTGAGCTGTTGTATTTTTTCTTGTTACTTGAAGTTTGAAGTACTGTACCTGCCATCTACTGGAAGTCTATAGGAGGTACATTTCCCTACTAGTAACTGAAGGCCTTCAGAGAGCCAGTCTAGAAAATGTTAACAGTTGCTATTTGAGGAAATTATATCACAGGCTTTGAGGTCCTTTACTGATGTTACAGAAAATTAAAGAAATAATCTAATTAATCACTCGTACAAATATGGACCTATTTAAATTTGAGTAGGCAAAAGGAAAGAATGACTCACCTTTGAAATGCTGAAGTTTCTAAAAGGCCACCAGCAGAAAGAGCAAGGAATGTCCTTCTCACCATTCTTACTAACCAGAGTGCTCTGGCCATGGAAATAGGTGTGTATGAACTGGAGCCATTGGAAGTAGTTCTTAGCAGGATTCTGAAATCTTCTCTAGTAACTTCTGCTTAACATCTCTGGGCTTAACTGGATTGTGCAAGTCAGGGTAAGTGTAAAGTTAGGAGAAGACAGAATAAGCAGACTATAGCTGCAATGTTGAAGTAGTACAAAGAATAAAACACCATATGAAACGGACATTATTATTACTGTGTGTATATATGTGAATGCATGACCAACGTGATTCTGCAACCTGTATACTCAGAAATATGAGATATTATAATCCCATCTGATTTAAATGTATGATATGTCAAGGTCATCGTACTGTCATGGGTAACTAATTAAAACAAATTAAAAAATAAATAAAACACCATAGTTCTTTAATTGCATGCTTTGTGACTGACTATATTTAATTTTTCCAATTGTGCTTTGGGTCAGATTAATCAGTTCTAGACCTTCATGTAACATAGAAACCTACATGTCCAGTTTCCTATCTTAAATAATTTTAATGTAATATAGCTAATTGACTTCTTTTTCTTAAGTTAAAGAAAACACACAAACACTGAGAAATACATTTGAATTCATTTTTTTATAAACAACTTTAAAAATTATTATTTTAAACACTTAAAAACATTCCTTCCAGTTCCAATTAGTCCATACTTTTGTTGGCTCTAGAAGAAATTTTCAGATATAACAAACTCTAGAATTACATGATCATAAATAGAGCTTGAGGTTTTCATACAAATAACTGTGACACTAAGAAATATAATAATTTAACTCAAGGTTATACAATTTATGGTAGGCAACCACCATAACTCAGCTTGTTTTGCTCTAGTCACTACTACCTCTACTACTTTGCATTACCTTGAATGTATTTGTAAATTATACATTGGATTTGAAATTGAAGCAGGAATGCCCTTGAGCTATTGTCGTGTGAAAGAAAGGAAGGGAGGTGATGAAGTATAAAGATATTTGCTAGAGTGTCCTTGGCATTGTACATTAGCAGTATCTACTTTAACTTTGAAATTCAATCACTCCCTCCCTATGTCAATGTCTCAGACTTAAAATTGTCTTCTTTTTACTTCAGCATAACAGAGAGAACACATGGAGGCAAGGGGTGTCAGAGTTAGGGAGAGAGTTACAAGGACAAGTAGCACCCAGACATTTCTAATGCTAAATGATGAAATGGTAAGATTTTTATGTCTAGCAATATGACAGATTAGAGACCCAGAAGGTCCTCCAACTGTAAACACCTATAAGTATGGGATAAAAACAAAAGAAGTAGTGTTTTAAAATGTATAGTAAACTCCCCAAAAGTATGTGAAATCCTTGGGATCTAAAAGCAAGGAGAGGGTTGAAAAACAGATTAGCAAATTGATGCTGACCACTTTGGCAGTCTGAGGTGGGAGAGAATGTTAATGAGTTTTATTATTCAAGGGAATTTAATGAATATGATGGAACACAAGGCCTTAGAACAGCTTCACTTAGACCTACAGAGACTCTGATAAAGCCCTGACACATAAACAGCTATGATCACAGGGGAAAAAATAATCCATCTCCTGTCAAAGTGAAATGAGAGCAACCTTGTTAACTTATCTGGGATCTGAATAAGAAATAAGAAAAAAGAAAAAAAAATTCAACACCAAAAATCTTCACTCACAGAAAGAGCAAATATCAGAAGTAGACCCTAGGAGCCTCACATGATATATTTGATACAGTTTTTTAAAAATATTTATTTTTTAGTTTTAGGTGGACACAATATCTTTATTTTACATTTATGTGGTGCTGAGGATAGAACCCAGTGCCTCATGCATGCTAGGTGAGCACTGAGCTTCACAAGCCCAGCCCCTTGAAATGTTTTTTTTTCAATTTTTATGTTTTAATTGATTTATTTTAAATAAAGGAATTAAAGTTGTGAGAAGGAAAAGCAATACTATCAAAAGTGCATATAGCATAATATATTACAGAAATTAAAGAACAATTAATTAGATCTATATAGATTGTGTAAAGATTTTTTAAATTTATTGTCATTTAAAAAATCTTAGGTACAAAAGCATCACACAGTACAATTCCATCATTGTTGAAAAGAATTTAAAAGGCACTGAGTGTTTGCATTAACGATGTTCATTTTCTTTTTATCAGGCTGCAATTAACTGCTTTGTTCCTTGTAATTTTTACTGAATATAATAGAAGATGATTACTGGTGAAAAAAATTTAACCAGGCAAATTTGGAAAGAAGAATAATAAAAAATAACATAGAAATAAAAAATCTAGTTGGTGTAAAAAAATTAGATATGGTTGAAGAGTGAATTAGTGAACAGAATGAAAATGTAAGTACTGAAGAAATTCTTGACAGAAACATGGAAGAACCACAGTATGGAAAAACGTGAAAAAAAAAATGGAAGTAAAAAGAGAGAGTCTTGCATATATCTCCAAAGAAATTTCAGAGGAAAACAGAAAGAATGGTGTAGAATATATTAAGATAATGGCCGAGAAGTCTCTAGAAGATATAAAAAACTCCCATCCTCACATCCAAAAAAAAAAAAAAAAATCCCATAAACTTAGAGGAGCAAAGGTTAATATAACCTAAAAAACAAGCTAAGAGACAGACTACCATCAATAATTATACACATGGTTAGTTTCTCACTAGCAATAAGGGAAAAAAGGGAAGACAATGAATTATCCTCCTCGATGAGCTGAGAAAACATTCAACAGAAATTTTTGAAAAAGCTATTTGTGTACTATGTACAAGAGACAAACCTGAAAAGTAAGCATATATAAACACTAAACTTAAAATGCTAGAACTAAATGTCCCAGTAAAACCATAAGAAATTGGTTTAGCTGTACTAATATCAGATAAAATAGACTTTAAGGTAAAAAAAAATCAGAGGTTAAGAGAATCACAATGATAGAGTAATAATTTTAACAATATTTATATAAATACATCAATAGAAAAACATATATTTCATCACTATCAAATAATAACATTATTCTAATTGTTAAAATAATAATATCCATGAAAATTCAAGTAATTCTAAATACATGATCCTTATAGGATATCCCTAAAATTTAAAAAAGGCCTAAATAAAATCATAAGTAGTAGTTAAATCTATAGTAAAATCAGGAGACTTTAAAAGTTCTCTCAATTTGCCAACTAGATAAAAAACATTAGTTAAAACAACAGCAATCTGAATGGCACAACAATAGGGCTGGTGATATAGTTGAAAGGTAGAGCGCGTATCTCACAGGTGCAAGGTGCAGGTTCAATTCTCAGCACTACATGGGGGAAGAGTACAGTGAGTGATTGGCACTGCTATCACACTTGGCACAGATGCTCCAACTAACCACTGGTCTGAGCAGTGAGTCTCAGTGGTACTTACGTATACTCCAGCTTGGGTATTGACCACCAGAGGGACGGCATTCATTAATTCTACTCTTATTTCTGGCCTACTACAAGCCTCCAGGCTGCCTTCCCAACTGGGAATAATCCATTGCAAAACCCATCAAACTGACTCCTCCCTTAGTACTATGGGGAATTCCAAAGCCGATCAAGCAGCTCGATCAGCCACCCTACAGAACTTTACCTCCTCTCTGCTACTCTTCCTTACCACCAGGGATCGGCCCAAAGATCTCCAGCAACTCTTCCAGTCCCTCCTTGTCTCATTCCTTGATTGTTCTTTCAGGCACCATTACTAAATATGTACTATTGGGCATAAGCAAAAGTGTAGAAAGAAGAAACCAGAATAAACTTAAGCTTCTCAAGACTAGTAAAAGTTAGTGAAATACCACACCAATCCAATCAATTCAGGACCAATGGTTACAGAAATAAAATTTGGGTCATCTGAACAGATAAAACTCCTAACAATCCTTTTAAAATTTCATGTACAGAAATTGTACCCTTTGCTCTTAAGCATATAGATCAGTGTCACAACATGAAAGAGATGACATACTCAAATAATGACACTGTGGGTGTTTAATAAAGAAGCTGGTTACCAATGTATAAGCAGGGTTAGGAAACCAACAAAAGAGGGTGCACAGCTCCAAGGCTAGTGACAACCTGGAGTCAATACTACTCTCAGCTTGAAGGCAAAAAGCCGAGTAATTGCTAGATTTATGAGAAAGTTAGAGGAGAAGTTCACCTGATAGGACTGTAGCTTTTGGTAGAAGAGTGAAGTCACTGTGAATGGAAGTCAACAGGAAAGTAGCTGGGGATAAATACCCTGATCTTACATCCTACCACCCGCCATTCCCTTCTATTGTTTTCCTAATGTATGAATTCACCTAGAAGCTACAGTGCGGAGATCATTGATACAGCCCACATAGGTCAGACTCAAAGTCATAGAATATAGTGGGAAAATGAAGAGTGAAATTTGAATGTCTGAATGAAAAATACCCCACATTGTAAACTATGGTAATCAGTCTCTGAGATTTTCCAGAAAGATATTAATAAAAGTATCCAGAGGGAAACTAAGGAAAATGTGCAAATCTTTGTTAGGACTATTGCTCATTTTGATATGAATGCTTTATCTATTTGGGAAGAGGTAGGAAACATTATTTCCCAAATAAAGAAAAGAAAATCTAATGAGATTTTTCCATGGGGAAAATGTAATGGGATTTTATCCACAGAAGATATTATTTAAAAACAAAATTTACTCTAGAGGGTTTTTTTATATGCTGCAGGAGTATACCATCTATTTCCCTAGTCACAAAGTGAGCAGCACCTCCTGAGACCAGCATAATTTCATTGATTTAATATCATCATCTTCAGGAGTAGGGATAATAATAAGGTGAATACTTAAAAACTACTTGAAATGACATTTGGTTGAGAATTACATGCATTTAAAATCATTGATCAGTTGTTGTGTTCTGAACTTCTTTTCCTAAGATTAAATGAAGGTGTAGTCTAGCCTAGATTTGGTAAACAACCAGGCACAGAATATAATTGTATGAGTAGTCGAAATTCAAAGAAGGCTGAGTTCATAGACTAGGTGAGCTTATGACTGGTTGTCAACAATGTTTGAACTTGGGGATCAAGAAATGTCGAAATCTTTAATTGTGGTCAAGGAAGTATGGTGTACTTGGAATTGGTGATTGAGCCTGTCATTTTCTCTCAAGGCACTAACAACACTTAGCAACAGCTACCAAATTACACAACCAATATTGTTCCTAAAACTCCTAAGTATAGAGAACATTACATAAATTAAGTTCACCTGCATCCCATACAAAATGATTACAGGTGAAAGTCTTGGTATTTACGATGCTAGAGCATGTCAGGAATGAGTGATAACTCTACCAGACACCAGTAATGGAATACTGCTTTCTGGCTGGTGAATGATCTAATTCTAGAATCCAACTTGTAGAGACCACTTTCTAGGATCTTTCCAGTTCCAACAGTCTTTTATCAGGTTTTCTAAAAGCAGAGCCAGAGACAGGAATTCTTATACAAATTATTTAATAAGGGAGTTTTTGTTTTTTTTTTTTTTTAGGAGAAATCTTAAATTAGTGAGGAAAGAAGGACAGGACAGGGGATAAAGCATCTCCTGCAAAGATGTAGCAGAAGTGCAGCCTCAGCCTGATCCCCTGGGGAACTCCAAAGCGTGAATGGCACCTTGAGGTAAGATGGTGACTACTCTAACTCTAGATGAGTCAACTCCAAGAAGAGAAAACTTCTTGGATATTCTGAATAAGGGGAATCCTGTACATCAGAGGCAATTCTTAGGGAAATAGTGTATCTGTCTGTGAGTTATTAGCAGCCAACTCTGTTAACAGTTGAGAGTTGTGTACTCTGGCCTGTTAAAGGGATCTGAGCAGGGCATTAACAGCTGTACTTCAGGACCAATGAATATTTTGTCATAAAGATGATACTTGGCTTATAAGAAGAGAAAAAGAAGTAATTAGACTGAGAATAGAGTAGCTAAGGTATTCAGGTGACAAGTTCACTGAGTTCAAATTAGGTGGGAATTTGTATTCAGAATCGAATTTACCTGATTTTGAATTTCTTCTGAATTCAGTGGAAGCTTATCTACTAGGTATTAATTTTCATTTCTTTTCTTCTTCTCCTCTTCCTTTTTAAAAATTATTTTCTTTAAGCTAATAGCCTATCAATTCTTCCTGGAAATCAATAATAGCTAAATATAGCTGGCTAATGAGGGATACTGGGGTTACTTTACAACATTTGGACCAATTAAGGAATTTAAACATCTCACTGGAGTAATAATAGACACCCTATAGAAAGCCTTAATTTTTGGAAGATTGAAAAAAGACTGTGTAAGCAAAATAGTCTTGCTATAAGCTCCAGAACTTCTGAAACAATGTGGCATATAAAAGTTAAAGGTTTTTGTTTGTTTTTTAGTAAAATGAGTAGAAAAATGATCAAAGTAAGTTGGGAAAAGAGCAGTTTGGTTAATTTTTATTTAACCCAATTTTTTATTTATAATAAATAAGAAATGAAAAAAATGAAACTTGATCACTATCATCCTAATTTTGAAATTCCTATATTTTAAGACTTGTAAGAGGAATAAAAAATGTTCTATTTTCATATTGATGTTCAGATAATCATCATCACTCACTTAAGTTATAACCTAGTAGAATAACAGCACAGAGATGGAAGGATTCAAGGCTCATTCAGCATTTGGGGATGAGTATGGGTGAGCAAGAATATTTATAGGCGTGTGTGTGTGTGTGTGTGTGTGTGTATGTGTGTGTGTGTGTGTGTGTGTGTTTGAGGGAAAGAAATAGGGAGAGAGAAGGAGAGAGACTTTTTATGTCTGTCTTCATTTCAAAACCAAGTATAAATTACTTACAGTCTAAATTGTGTGTGCCTGTGAATCTCTGGTGTAGTGTGTAGGTAATCAAGAATTGACACCACAATAAGGCCAGTATTTGAAATTAGAATATGAGAAAAGATTTTCTTTAGAATCTACCAAGCAAGATCTAGTGTTGTGCAGTCAGAAGCTATGGGTTATTAAATGAAATCAAAAGCACATCAGGCCTAGCAGCATCTTAAAAACCATTAGTGTTTCATTTAAAGGGAGTGTCTTGTTTCTGAAATATTCATAGCTGGAATCCACCACCACTGCTGAGATTTACATCTCCTCTCTCCCCATTATGCTTGCTGAATCTCTTTACTTGCTATTGTAGGAAAAATATTCAAAGATTTATAGGCAGCAAAGAGAAGGCAGCAAATTATGACATCCATTATTGGCATCTGCTCTTGTCTGTATCCCCAGGAAATGCAAATACAAACGACTTCCAATTTTCTACTACAACTGAGTTGCAAAGGGAACAGTTATATGCAGATGAGGCAACTTCTATTTGGACAGAGATAAAATGGAAGAAATTTCAGTCTACTACACTTGGCATACCATTTGCATAACTCTGAGAAAGCTGTCACAAAGGAATAATAAAAAATCATAAGGCTCTTAAAAAATCACATACAATGCCTGTAGCTAGACTGCTTACAACAGAAAAAGACACAGCCGTAAGTTGTATGGGCTGCTGGAAGATCCAAAAACAAAAGGATAACTAAATATAGATGCTTCTGTATTCACTAGTAAAGTGAATCCTCTTCCCATGTTTGGTGAGAGGATTATACTAGGTTTGAAAATAACTTAGAACCCAGTATGCAGCAAAGACAGGGCCCCTCATTACCAATTCTTAAAAATTCTTTTGGTATAGGTTATTGCTTCTTCTAGAAAAATGACTAAGACAATATTTCCCATTATCTTTTAGGCTCTTTGAGGGGAAGGACTTTTTGTATTTACTGATATTGTGTGTCTTCAGTGTTGATAAAATAGAGTTCTGAACATAATAGACTCTCAAAATGTTTAATTATCAGAATTGAAAGAATCATGGTAGCATAGCAGCAGGACTTAGGAGGTGGGTGTTCTAGTCTAGTCTCTGTATAGATCTTGGCCAGGTTTCTTTATCTCTTTGGTTCTTGGATTTCACATCTGAACAAAGAAGATAATATCTATTTTATTTGATGCTACAATTTAGATATGGTTTGTACCCCAAAGGTTCATTGCTAGAACTTGTTCTTCAGTGTGGCAGTGTTGAGATGGTGTTAGGACCTTTAAGAGGGACCTAGTGGAAGGTAAGTAGGTCATAGAGTTTCCATACTTAAAAAGGAATTAGTACTGTCTCTCAAGAGTAGGTCAGGGTCTAGGGAGATAGCTTAATTGGTAGAGTGCTTGCCTTGCATGCATGAGGCCCTGGGTTCAATCCCCAGCTTCACACACACACACACACACACACACACACACACACACACACACAAAGGTCAGGTCTCATGGGACTAGATTAGTTACTGAGAGCAGTCAATTTTTTCAGTAAACCTGACTGCCTGACCCCTCCCTGGTCTCTTGTTACCTATCTTGTCATGTGACCTCTTTCATTCACATGTACTTCTACCATGATGCCTTCTACCATGTCATGATGTAGCCAGAAGGTCCTCACCAGAGGCCAAACAGATGGAGCTACTTGATCTAGGACTTACAGTCTCCAAAACAATGAACTAAATAAATCTCTTTTCTGTATGAAGTACCAAGCCTCAGGTATTTTTTTTTGTAGCAACACAAAATATACTAAGATATTTAGTTTAGGAATAACTAAATGAACTATCATGATTAATGTCCAGCATACCTGGCACAGACTAGTCACTCAAGACAAAGGTCCTTTCTTTCCTAATCCTCTACAATTCTCTCACAAAATCTCAGCTAGAGGAATATGAAGGTCAGCAGTTTTGATGATTTTAGATCCCAAGCACATGGCTCATACCATCTATCTACTCTCTACCTTCTCTTGTCTTTAAGGGTCTACCATTCTCAAAACCACTTCCCCATATTTATTAAAACTTGATCCCTGACTTTCAGTTCTTCAATTCTCCTTTTACCCAAGTCATGACATTTTGCTGGGCAACATCAATGTCCATGTGAACAACACACACAACTGTTTTAATTACCTCTTATTTACTTTGTTTTGAGGGGGAATTCCTACCCTAGGGTTACAGGATAGCAAACACATGACACCCCAAACTGGACAGATAAGATCAACAGCAGTTTATTAGTCATGTATACTCACAGCTCAGGGTAACAGGTCACCAAATACCATGCAAAGCCACATGGGGTTGCACTTGGAATTGAGTGAACAACCAAGAGGATTTGGAAACAGGTTTTAAAGTATTTAGAAGGTAAGTTGCCCCTGGGTTCCCAAAAGATGATGTGATTATCTTTCTGGAATATTTCTGTGGGCTGGCAGGGAATTAAAAGTTACTATGTAGGAATAAGCAGGAGCTGTACCTGGTTCCTATAACAAAGTTTTTGTGGTTACAGGATCTTTTTTTTTTTATGAGAAATGGGTGGGTAGGGAAACTTGTGATTAGGCCATTTGAAACCCTCCTTATTTTACCATGTCAAGGACATGATATTGACCTTAAGCGTTTTATCACACAATTCCTTTTCACTTTCCAATTCCTATAACTAATAAACACTAAGGGTTTGCTCCTCTGTTTTAGTGTGGAAAGGTTTATAATTCCAGTCTAATGCTAACAATCACATTCTCCTATCTCTTCTATTTTACTATCTTTTAGTCATATCTTATTGTTCTACCAGCTCTGAAACAAAAGTATATTCTCCAATGCTGACAACTATTCCAAAAAAAAAACCAAAAAAAAAACAGAGCTGATGATATTTGGGTTTTGTATCTTCTTTAACTGCAAGTGGATTATTGACATTGCCTAGAATCTCACAACCTGTTCTGTAATTTGCAAAGCAGCTGCTTCAAATGTCACTGCTGTTCTTTAGGCCCTATGCAACCTTTCCCCTATCATTCTTACCAAGCACTTGAGATAAGAACCCTATCTACACTGTCCATCTACTGTTAGCCCTTCAGAGAAAGGGATATCTCCCTTGCTTTTCATAACCAAATGCAAGTTCTATGAATCATTTTCTACCTTGTCTCCTTGACAACATCATTCCATCATGTGTCTACTTTTTACCCCCAATCTCTTCCTTTCAGTTGCTTTCCTTCCTTAGCGTATAAGTATTTGTGTGTGTGTGTGTGTGTGTGTGTGTGTATTCAAGTCTCTTCTATCTTAAAAATCCTACCTTTGATCCTGTAACTACTTCTATCTTTCGCCTCCTCACAATCAAGCAACTTTAAAGAATAGATTAGAATTTAAATTGCTTCTATTTCCATTCATTTCTATTGTATTATGTCATTATATTTGACAACACACATCAATAAACTGGCTTTATCAGAGACACTAGTAGTCTTTCAGTTTGTATCCTCCTTGAGTCTTCTAGAGTGTGGAACACTGTCAATTCCATTGCCCTCTCAACTTCTCTGACACTTCTTTTCTAAATATCTGACCACTTCCTTTCAGCCACCCTTCCTCTGCTCCCCACTCACTGCCCACCTTAATTTTGCGAATTCCTCAAGGTTCAATCTTAAGCTACATTCCTATGATTGACAACTCTCAAAGTAGCACCTCCTATCCAGAACTAGTCCATGGGCTCCAGATCTTTAATTCCATCTGCTTACTATTTACTGCCACTTGCTTCTTTCAGCAACACTCAAGACACATTAAAATTACTTGTCTCATACATTCATCTTTTGCTTCTCTCTTCATCTGTCTGTACTTCATTTCACATTCCCTGCCTTGATTGTAACATCCACACCTACTCCTATCTGCTTTGTCCCCTGCATCGTTATATTTCTGTTTCTCTACCACAATCTTATCTCTTGCAACAGTTCTCTAGCTTCATCCTATAAAGAATCTTTAGGTCTCCAAAGAGTTTGGGATGTATACTATAGCTAATGGTTCCCAAACATGACCTAAGACAGATTGCCTGAGTAAAATTATTTTAAAATTAAGATCTGTATACCTATGCCCTATAACCATACACACATAACAAACTAAAACAGAAGCGGGCTAGGAACAGTCTGCATTTTTTAAAAGTTCCTCAGGTGATTATTAAGTAAAACATCCTCAGATAAGCATTGGATGTTGGGGAGGCAGTATAGAAGTGATATTGTATAATATGATTCAGAAAGGTTGCTCTGGTAGCACTGTGTAGAATGGAGCAGAGGATGATTAAATACGTCCAACACTTTCTTGCATATACAATTTTAAATGGCACTAGTTACTGCCACAGATGCAAGTACAGAGAGTGTTCCTGTCAATAGTAACTATTTGTATTACTGTCTATCATTATCACCTATTATCTCTTTTATCCATAAAATGATTGACAGCTGTGCTTACTCTGCCTACAGTGACCAAGAAACTCTGATATATTGATTTTTATAAATTACATAGTAATTCAGTAAAATAAATAAAATCAGATTTTATGACTGTCTGTCTCCTCATCCTCCATAATTCTTCCTGAACAAGTTCACTGTCTAAATCCTAGAGAAAGATTATTAGCATAGCTTCTTTAAATAAATCTTTCTACTGGCTTATGGAATTAACCAAGACCTCATTTTCTCATTATGAAAGTGTTCAGGCAATCAGGTCCACTCTCAAGCCTGTGCCTTCCAAATCTGAAGAAGGTTCAAATCCAAGAAGTGAATACATTTTATCTAAGCAGAGCCTGTCAGAACATTTTTAATAAAGACCTGGCCCAATTTCAGAGCTTTCTTTTCATTAGGGCAGGTCTGAAAGCAAAGGCCTTGAAAGTGGTTAGAAAAACATAGTGTAATCACTGTGGTACCATTATTCTGTCCCTGGGTAATCATTAGGCATCAGCTTGCCAAAGCGAAGGGCGGCAAATTACTCATTTATTGTTACCTGAGCTGTGCAGAAGATTGAAATCTGGACTACTAATGATTTTTTTTTCCACCTTGTTTAGGAGATTCTGTAGGGAAGTTCACATGTAGCACAGATTCTGGCTGGCTAGTGAAAGTGCTTTCAGACAAATATGAAAGAGAAGCAAAGCCTCACTTTCCTGTAAAAGTGAAGCTGAAAAGCTCCCTATCATTTCACGAAAGCAGTTCTAGTGAACAAACACTGAAAGTTGCCAAGATCTATAACCAGAGAGGAAACTAGTTAGTTGGCTTTGAGTAGATTTTCATCTACACTAAGAGATCAGACACTCAGTACACATTGAAATGAATACAAATCAAACTTAAGATAAATATTTTGAATTTTTATTTAAAAATTATCTAATAAAATGAATTTATTATTGTTGTTGTTGGTTGCTTTAGCAAGTTTCCTATTCAAGAAAGGTTCCAAGTCAAGTTGTGGTGAGAGACAAAAGAAACCATTCCTAATCAGAGTGTTTATAAATTCTAATATAGCAGGTGTGACTGGAAAACAAAAAGTCAGCCATTACTAAATTTGTATCTATACCTAAAATAGACATCTGAAGTGATGCTATGTGCAGTTCCTGATACTTAAGGCCAGAATGAAATCGAATATGTCACATAGGGGAATAAAATGGTGTCATCAAAGCAGATTTGGAGTATCTATATGACTGTTTTAAATGAAGTAACTATTCTGAAAATTGTTATCAATCTATATTAGTAGAAAGGCCCTAATATGAAATGAAATGAAACTTATTTTTTGAGTCTGATTCTACAATGGAAAGGAGGAAGGTCTAGATAGTTTTCGAGAGTTTTGTGAAGGCAAAATGTTACATTCGAAAGTAAAGGCAGAAGAAGTATATCATCTGGAATGGGAATGTGAGAATCAAAAGCATTGATTTCTATTGCTGGCTACACTGGTGACTGCTTCTGCAGTCTGAGGCAATTTTCTTAGTCTATTTGTGACTAAATCTCTACATCTACAAAATGAGGTTAGTAATCTTTTCTGTTTGAGTCCCAGCTAGTATTATTATTAGGACTTTTGTTCATGTTATTAATGTTTATGATGCCTTCACGGATTTTCAAATAAAAAAGCATTATAGAAATCCAAAGTATTATTAATAGTATTTTTCATATTATTCCAAAAGGGTATTATGGAAGCTTTAGAAATAGCTGGAATAAGCAGTATTATTTAATGTACAAATTTACCCTTGAAGAACACATAGAAAGTCTACTGATGTTACCTTCCTATTCATGTATGTGTGTGTGTGTGTTTGTGTGTGTGTGTGTGTGTGTATGGTTCACACTAGACTCTTAGTGACCTAAAGCATTTTCCAAAATATTGTGCATATTTATGTATTTTTGCCATCTACATTCAGGGTCCCATTCTTCCCATACCATTTAGAAAGAAGAAATACATATCATAAAGATTCATTTGTTCAAAACTTAGAAAGCTCTTGTTATTTGTAAATTATAATGCTTCTTTTCTTCCAGTGTTGATTTCTTAAAATGCCTCTGATGCATCATAATTCAGTTTTCTAACTGACTGGATTTTAACACGATGGAGTCCTTTGAGGTTTTTTTATTTTTTTTTCAGAGACTTGCTTAATGTTTAATGCCTTATAGATGCTAGATGTATTTTTATGGTGCCTGGCTTTGAATGGCCATTAGAGTGTGCATTACAGGGATAGGGCACCTTCGATTTACAGTATTTTACCTACTTATACCATTTCTGGGGCTCTCTATTGTAACATTATCATTAAGGTTGCTGGCCCTTTGCTGCCGACAACATGATTAAATCCTATTACAATTACTCTTGTTATAAAATCTTCTCATGCTTCTTGGCACTAAAGGTGTGTAGAGCCATGCAGGTGGTAATATAAAAAGAAGCAATGTACTCTGAAGTGAAGTGTTAGGAGAGCTGTATCTTAGAGAAGGAAATAGATCCCTGAAGTAAGATATTACTATATTACTGTACTCTCTGGGGATAGATTTGCTTTTGAAGTTTATTTCATATGACTACTGAGGGTTTTGCTCTTATTTTGTTTTTCTCTCTAAGAGAGTGAAGGAGAGGGATATAATCTGGAGAAAATCTTGCCAGAGAAAGGCTCAGAAAAAGACCCAGAGGTAACTAGAAAAATGACAGCCTGTTTTAAGACAAAGAGGAGAGAATCTAGTCAATGTCTCATAATGTATCATATTTCATGTACAATGATGGTGGTTCTTACACCTGGAAATGATCTTATAACTCAGGTGACAATGGGATAGAGAGGCTCACTTTATGAACCAACTTGTCTTCAAAATGATTTAACCTGACCTGGTTAGTATTTTTACCTAAGCATCCACATTCCAGACAATAGTCTGGTCCACAAATGGTATGTGCATGTGAGGAGAGGCAGTGCAGAGTCCTGTGAAAGGCTCCCCCATGCTACAGCCAGTCTGCCTGCATCTACTCCATACCTCTGGAATGTCCTAGGGTGCCTCTAGAAAAACAGTTCTGCCCATGTTTTCGTTTCCTCATCCCTCATTGGGTTGTTGGGAATACTGAATTAGCTGGTATTTGTGACACACCTAGAACAGTGTGTGGACCACAGAAAATGTCATCTTATATTAGTACCAGTGGTGAACTATACTATTAAATGTGCTCTGGAGTTGGCACACACATGGATATTTAAGTTCAATGGTACTAAGAAACATTTCTATCTTCACCTCTTCTGCTTTATGATCATGCAAATGTGAGGAAATTTGGCAAAATATAAATTGAACATATAAAACCATAACAAATTCTCTATAATAAAAAAGTTTCATATAGTAATAATAGCTAATAGCAATTGGACAGGCTTACACTAGACTAAGCACTTCACGTGTGGTGTTTGAATTCTCGCAGAAACTTTGAGTAGGTGCTGCTCTTCCACCTCTCCCCGTTTTGATAGCTCACTGCAAATCCACCCTTAGAGATAAGGAATTAAAGTGATACAAGGAAAGAACATATTTTAAATGATAATGATCCCTACTATCTATTAGTTAGGTTATTGTTCAGCATGAGACAGTAGGACTGTTGGGACACTTTAACTGCAGACAGGAAAATATTTCATGTAAAGAAACAAAACCCCAGAAACAAAGGCAAATAACTGCCACAAAATCATCTTTGTTCAGTTCATCCTTTCGTATCCAGGAGGGCCTGGAAGAACACATCTGTTCATTTTGTTCCTGTTGTTTGGCAGGGGGGTATGTGGTTCTTTGATGATGAGAGGAGAATAGAAGAAGTAGTTAAGGATAAACCCTTTCCCATTTAACTGTTCCATTCTTTTCTTCTCCCCAAGGAAGTGTATGGAAAGGAATAAGAATTCAGAACAGTATGACTAAATCACACTTGTTAAAGTTAGAAAAGCTCTGAATAGGTCAATTTTACTGACTTCATAGAGGGAAAAAAGCACAAGAACCTTTTCATGAGGGGTAAGAGGCGATGCACCTCCCACCCGAGCCTACAATTACTGTTTACTCACCTGCTCACTACCATTATTGTCATCAAACTTTATTGATAAGGTCATCCACGGCAAAACTATAAAATATGGGGAATTTTTATTTAGTTTGTCTTTCAGAAGACTCCTATAGCTTTTTGGGCTCCCATCTCATATCCTGCTGTGCTACAAGCTGCAACCACCACCACCACCACCACTACCACCATCACCACCATCATCATCATCAACACCTCTATCACCATACGCTAGATTTTCAAGGCTTCGACAATAACTCATATTCCCAGTGTTTCCTGCTTTCTTTCTCCCATCAACATTTTCCCCTCCTGTATCCATGCCCTCAAAATCCTGCTGTGTGAAGTGGCTGCTGATAAATAAATCAGATAAGCCAATTTCTGAAGATGGAATAGCTAGTTATCTTTATTAAAGCAAATTAAATATTTTTATTGTGTTTTTGGGCTAAGAACTAAGAATATGGATCCAAAATTTTTAATACATACTCCTAAAATAAAGTTAGGATTAAAAGATAGCTTGCAGATGCTATAGTTACCTAGTAGGCACTAGGAGTGGTGTGTGTGTATATGCAATTCTATACTATACTATATATAAATATGTTAATTATATATATTATTGTCAGTTTTAGAGAATAAAAATAAAGCAAAGCCCATTCATGAGTTTCAAAATGAGATGATTCCACATTGTTAAATTGGTTCCACTGATTTAAGCAGCAAACAAGTGTTTAATGCCCAAAGGGGTAAAAATAATACAGAAATAAGACTTCTCCTTAAGGATTGTAATAAAAAGGGGAGATTCCTTTCCCAATAAATCCACAGTAAATAGTGGAAAATATCCCAATAAAAAGAGTGCCATATGCCCCTTCAGTGAGTTAAATATCAGGAAAAGAACTAATTATGTTCCCCCAGATCTTAACATATATTAGGACTTCAGAAAAGTAAAATTAATTATATTACATTTTCTCCAAGTGGACATATTCAAATTCCAAATCTTTTGCTCATATCCTCCCAAATGATGTGATCTTTTAACTGGTTTAAGTTAAAAGAAAACAGGGTAGGACAGTAAGGTGAGAGTTTAGTAGTGGTCTCCAACTCTCAGCTTGAATGCTTCTGCTTCTTTGGATTGCTGTTTTTGACTTACTATCCTTATCATAAAAGGTCACAATTGTAAAGTACATGAGAAAAGCAAACACTGTCAGTTCATCTCCCCATCAACTTTTATTACTTTCTGTGTCTATCTGGTTTTTTTGTTATTGATATGTGATAGGTTCTTTTATCTTTCAACTTTATTTATGTTTTTTTTTTTTTTGCCTCTAGCCCCTTTCTTTACCTTTGACAAAAGTTTTCTTGGCTATAGTGCTCTACCATAAGCAGACCAGTTTGTAATTACTTTAAAAGAGTGAAAACATGGTTAAAGTCAATTAATAGAGAACCTTGACTGATAGGCTAAAAAGTTTCTATGAGAAGCCTCTGAAGGTGTTTGAACTGTGGCAAGATGTGATGAAAACTGTTTCTGTACCCAGGGTAAGAACTAGTTAGAAGATGTTAAGACAGGTATCTGTTTTTAAAGTAGAAACTAATGGATGGTTATGGAAAAAAAAATATCATTCACTTTGATTACTAGAGGGACTATCTCAAACTCAGAAATATACCCATGATATTGTTTCACATCCCAGAAGTGTGAAAAGTGGCTTTGGTAGCAAAATGGACTTACATTCACACCATTTCATCTTTGTAGCATTTCATCATTCCTACAAAATTTTAAGTGGATAAAAAATAATTATAATTCCAAGTGCTTCTTGGAGGGTTCAATAACAAGTGAAGATGACTTATTTTAAAGCTGTTTATTGCTGAAATATTTCCTAAGATATACATAAAATAATTATTTACCTATCAAATACATATATTCATAATAAGCAGTGATATAACACTGATAATATATGTTTCCTATTTTCTGATTGTTGTTTTCTCTTAGTTAATGAGTTTTATGGAACATTCAAGGCTTTCATGAAATAAGTACAATGTATCATGTTTCTGTTGATTACTGTCAAAGAGGGCTCATCCTTTGTTCTTGATATATATGTAATATTATGCCTTTCAAAGAAAATTATACAAGAAGAAACAAAAAGTATTCATATTGTCTTTTATATTTAGCCATGTATTTACCATTTCCAGTGCTCTTCATTTCTTCCTCTGGATTTAAGTTACTGTCTTGTTTCTTTTCCTTTCAGTCTAAAGGACTACTTTGGGTATTTCTTTTAAGATATGTTAGCAATTAATGTCTTTGTTCATCAGATATTTTCTGATAGAGCCAGGATTTTTCCTTAATGTTTGAAGGATAACTTTGCTATATAGAGAATTCTTTCTGTTTTTGAGCAGATTTTTTGTGGGAAAAAATGTGATTCATCAACTTAAAGTATATATTTTGCTAGGTATTGTGCAATCAGAGGTGTACAACCATCATCACAATCAATTTTAGAATATTTTTGGATACAGGATTTTTGATTGACAGTAGTTTTTCAATTCTTTTGGCCCTTTGATTATGTCATTTATTGTTTCCTGGACTTCATTGCTTCTGATAAGTCAGCCATTAGTCATATTGTTCTCTAGTATGCAATAAATCATTTTTATCTTGCTTATTTAAAAAAGTCTCTGTTTACTTGGCTTTCAGAAATTTGTGTTTTGCCTAGATGCAGATCTTTGTATCTGTATCCTATTTAGGATTTTTTGAGCTTCCTAGATCTGTAGTCTAATATTTTTCATCAAATGTGGGATTTAAAAACAATTTTTTTGCCATTGTTTCTTCAAATAGTTCTTTTTCTCCTTGCTTGGAACTTACATGTATATTGGTAGGCTTGACATTGTCCCACATATCTCTGAAGTGCTGTCCATTTTTCTTGAAACTTTTTCAAAATTATGTTCTTAAGAATAGATATTTTCTATTGCTATATCTTAATGTTCCTGATTCTTTCTCTTATTTGAAATCTCCAGTTGAGCCACTTTACTGAATTTTTCATTTTGGTTATTGTACTTTTCAACTCAAGGATTACTATTTTTTTCTTTTTATATAGTTTGTATTTCCTTACTGAGATGCCTGATTTGTAATTGTCCTCACCTGCATGATTTACCTCAACTGTTGAATATATTTCTAATAGCTCCATGACAGTCTCTGTCTGATAAAACCAAAATAGAAGTCCAATCAATGTCAGAATTTATTTACTGCTTTCCCTCCTATGGGTACAGAACACATTTTCCTATTTATTTTGCATGTCTCCTACTTTTGTTAAACACACCCTTTCTTCCTTCTCTCCACCATTACTCCTTTCCTTCTTCCTTTCCCTCCTTTTTCCCTGTCACTTGGTTGCATTTGTACTGCAGATGCTGTCTCTTATGCTGGGTGCCACCACTAAATTTCTGCTAAGATTTTTAAAAATTCTTATTTTCATTTTGGCTTCCTGGGGTTAGCATAATGGTCAGTCAATAACTTATCAAAGATTATACTAAAACACCTTGAGCCCATAATACTTAACTTCTGTTGATGAATCTTGTGTGTGATTTGAAGAAGACAACCAAAGTTCAGATAGTTTTCATGTCTGTCCAGATTTTATTTTCATCTTAGCTCTTTTGGATCATTCTGTACATATATATAGTCCTCAGTCAGTCAGGAATATATAGAGGACTTATACAGATCCTCCTTGGCTCTCTCACTTGCAGGATTTTCCTGTTGAATTTCTGGCTTGTTTAAATGACTACCACTTATACCAATCAGTATAGCAAGACCACAGGCTTACCTCATTCATTTTTTTACTGAAAATCTGCCAGGCAAGGGCTTTTGCTCTCAGTTATAAAGCAATTCCACCCTTTTTGGAAGCAAAGTTACTGATTTCCGTAGCTAGTCCTACCCTTGTCCAACTATTATGTCAAGCAGGGGAGTTGGAGAAATGCAAAAAACTCCTTGAAACAAGTCCACAGCTTCCCACTGATTTTACCTGAAATTTTACCAGCTTTTCATAAGTAAATGGCTTCTTTGTTATTTGTCTTTGATCGTCTTCTAGAGTCCTGAAATGCTTAGGACTTCTATTAATAATTTTCTCAGTTCAGTTGGCTTTGGAGCATAGGATTTGCTGATGTCTTCCCTCAACCTTGGTTTATTGGTTAGCTTTTCATCATTCTGACCAAAATATCTGTCAGGAAAAACTTAGAAGAGGGAAAGTTTAT
The DNA here is from genome assembly GCF_045843805.1 of Urocitellus parryii. Classification (NCBI taxonomy): domain Eukaryota; kingdom Metazoa; phylum Chordata; class Mammalia; order Rodentia; family Sciuridae; genus Urocitellus; species Urocitellus parryii. The sequence continues at coordinate 42,567,075 of NC_135536.1, forward strand.
GTTCAGGTTCACAATTTCAGAAGTAAGTCCATGATCAGCAGGATCCATTTCTTTGGGTCCAAGGCATGGTAGAATATCATGAAGAAAGAGACATGATAGAGGAAAGCAGCTCAGCTCAGGGCAGCCAAGAAGGAGAGAGAGAAGAAGCAAGGAGCTAGGGACAAATCCCCAAAAGCATACTCCAGTGACTGACTTCCTCCAACCATGCTCCACATATCTTCAGTTACCACTCATAATCCATTTAAATTACTAAACCATTAAATGAACTAATCCACTGATTAGGTTATGTCTCTCATATTCTAATCATTTTGCTATGAACATTCCTGCTTTGTCTAATATTAGCCTTTGGGGGACATCTCATAGCTAAACACTTGGTATAAGTCCTATTTCTCAGCCATGCATTCCTTATTCTACTATAGCATTATTTTTTCCATTTAGTTTGTGATCTTGGAACACTCTTGACCTACAATGTCTGATTAAAGAAGTGCAAGTGGTAGTTGGACCTGCCCCAAGCAAACAAAGGAAGAGAATCATGCTAGATTTGAAAATGGAAATTTTAAAGTTGTTTAAGTCACCTTACCAGTGGTCTAGGACAAATAAATGGTCTAGAAACGGAGGGTAAAGATTAGAAAGCAGTCAGCATATTACATATTGGGGTTCAATATTCTTATTATTGTGAAAGGTATTATAATGTTGTGATAACCTAGAAGTACTGGCCAAGTTTTTGCAATGGTAGCAAAAGGAATAATGTAAATCTCATGATTGTAGATAATTTTAATAGTAAAAAAAGATTGTTGTTACTGTTCAAGTTTGGCAATGCATCTTCATTTTACTCCAGTCTTTGTGTAGTTTCATATCAACTTCCAGAAATTTATCTGCTTCATAAAATGCAGTGTGTTTTTATTCTTCAAAAATATGTAGGTGCTATCCTGTCGGATTAGACCCCAACTTCCGTAATAAGACTCCTAAAGCACAAATTAAAATCAAGAATCAATAAATGGGATGGATTCAAACTAAAAAGCTTCTTCTAGGCAAAAGAAACAATCAGTGAGGTGAATAGAGAACCTAAACATTGGGAGTGAATTTTTACCACTTGTACATCAGATAGAGCACTAATCTCTATGATATATAAAGGATTCAAAAAGCTAAACACCAAAAAAACAAATAGCCCAATCTATACATGGGCCAAGGAACTGAACAGACACCTCTTAGAAGGTGATATATAGTCAATCAACAAATATATGAAAAAATGTTCAACATCTTTAGCAATTAGAGAAATGCAAATAAAAACTACTCGAAGATATCATCTCACTCCAATCAGAATGGTAGCTATTAAGAACACAAACAACAATAAGTGAGGATGTGGGGAAAAGGTACACTCATACACTGCTGGTGAGACTGTAAATTGGTGCAACCACTCTGGAAAGCAGTATTACTGGGAGATTCCTTGGAAAGCTGGGACTGGAAACACCATTTGACCCAGCTGTTCCACTCCTCAGTATATACCTGAAGGACTTACAAAAAGCACACTACAGGGACACAGCCACATCATTGTTTATAGCAGCACAATTCACAAAAGCTACACTGTGGAACCAACCTAGATGCCATCAGTAGATGAATGGATAAAGAAAATGTGGCATTTATCACATCAATGTTTATAGCAGCACAATTCACAATAGCTAGATTGTGGAACCAATCTAGATGCCCTTCAATAGATGAATGGATTAAAAATGTGTCATATATACACAATGAAATATTACTCAGCAATAAAAGAGAATAAAATCATGGCATTTGCTGTAAATGGATGGAGTTAGAGAAGATAATGCTAAGTGAAGTTAGCCAGTCTCAAAAAAACAAATGATATAAGGAGGCTGATTCACAGTGGGATAGAAAATGAGAGCATGCAAGTAATAGACAAACTCCAGATAGGGCAGAGGGGTGGAAAGGGAAGGGAGGGGCGCATGGGGTAATTAATGATGGTTGAATGTGATGATCATTATTATCCAAAGTACATGTATGAAGACACAAATTGGTGTGAATATACTATGTATACAATGAGAGATATGAAAAATTGTGCTCTCTCTATATAATAAGAATTGTAATACATTTATGCTGTTATATATAAATTTAAAAAAGAAAGAAAGAAATGTGGCATTTATACACAATGGAATATTACTCAGAAATAAAAGAGAATAAAATCAAGGCATTTGCAGGTAAATGGATGGAGCTGGAGAATACAATGCTAAGTGAAATTAGCCAACCCCCCAAAACAAATGCCAAACGTTTTCTCTGATATAAGGAGGCTGATTCATAGTGGGGTTGGGAGGGGGAGCATGGGAAGATTAGAGGAACTCTAGTTAGGGCAAAGGGGTGGAAGGAAAAGGGAGGGGCATGGGGGTAAAAATGTTGGTGGAATGAGATGGATATCATTATCCTAAGTTCATGTATGAAGACATGAATGGTGTGAATATACTTTATATATAACCAGAGGGGAAAAATATATAGGTGCTTTATTTTAAGTCGACTCAAAAGAGAACTTTGGTTTGAGGATTTGATAGAATATCTTATATGAATCCAAAAACAGGAAACAGGACTCATGAGGTTGAATTAGAAAGCTTAGGATGAAGGTTACCCACTCTGGCTTTAATAGAAGTCCATGCTTCTCCCAGGTTATTTTATCAGTTTCCTACTTTTCTCTATAAACCAGCTCTCATTGTTTTCCCATGGTCTTTCTATTCTCTCAAAATGCCATGTGGCTTTAGCATGACATGAACCGACTTTTTATTTGTCTCTGCAGACACTGTAGCTCTTCTTTCACTACTGACATAGTCACTTAGTGCTCATTTCAATTCTCAAAAGAAAGCATCTGATGTATCCATTTGTTTTAATCATTTGTAGCAATAGATTGGGGTTATGGGTGCAAATGCAATCATCTATGGTCAGATTTCATTAGGGACTGTGGGTGATGGAGATTTTCTTAGGAAGAGGCATAGACTGCAAATGAGGGCAATGACTGACATCTATAATTTTGTTTTGTTCCAAAATGAATTTTTTTAAATTAAAAATTGTTGGGTCTTCAGTGAGGCAGATCCAATCAGACAGAATTTGCTAGGAATTAGCTCTTGATATTATTTTGATAGCGAATACAATAGATTATTTTATTTTCAACTTGCCATAGCCTACTTTTTCTCCTCTACCTTGTATGGATCTTAGTTATTTTGTTGCAGATAATTTTGCATAAATACAGTATATTAATTTGATTAACATGTATAAATGCATATAAGGGATTAAGTAGAGGAAAGGAAAGAGCCTAGAAAAATTATAGAGACTGAAATAATCATAGTTGATATAATTTTCTATGGTTACAGTAAGAAACTACAAGAAACTAAATGGCTTAAAATGATAGAAACATATCATCTCACAGTGGAAGCTAAAAAGTTGAAAGCAAGGTGCCAGAAGGGTCATATTTCCTTTGAAGGCTCTATGGATAATCATTCTTTGTTCCTAGCTTATGGTGGCAGTCAGCAATAGGTGTTATTCCTTGGCTTGTAGATGCATCATTCCAACTCTGTCTCTTTCTCCACATAACTGTCATCCATCTGTGTGCATTCATGTATTTCTTCAAATACTTTTCTCCTTATAAGAATATCAGTCATTAGATTTACAGCCCAGCTTAATACACACTATGATTTTATACACATATCAGCAAAAATTCTATTTCCAAATAAGGTCACATTCACAGATCAAGAGTTAGGACATTATCAGTTTTTCTGGGAAACACAATTCAGCCTACAACAATCTAATTAGGAAACTATCCCAAATGAATTGTAGGACTTGAACTATAGTAAATTAAGGATGATTATGAGAATGACATTCATGAAATCCACGTCATATATACTCATGGCATGACTAATCAGTTCCAAAAATGTCTTTCCAAAAAGTGTATAGAAATGATGTGTTAGTATTACCTTTTCTTTCTTAAAATTTTTATTTTATTTGTTTTTAGACAGTATAATGTATTTTGGCATAATATACATACATGGAGCATAATTCTAATTAGGATCCTATACTAATGGGCAAAGGAACTGTATAGAAGTAATCTTTTCTAAAACTCCATAATAATGGCATCTTCCATAGAACTCTTCGATGATGTTGAGTTTTGTTTGCTAATTCTTTGATATTTTATTTCTTCTTCCTACTCTACTGAGAATTTTCATTTTCCACATTTCCTGATTCTTGACTACTATCACACCTTATTCATGGTCTTATCTAAAGCCTATTCCTAATTTTGTACCCTACAGCCTGATTTCCTCTTGACTAGTCAAGGCTTTACTTCGGAATATAACCATGCCCCCTTTATCTTAAGTTTTTCACTCAATTGGACCATTCCCATCAACAAAAGGTAGTGTAATTACACAATCTTAAAAATTTTTTTTCTTGCCTCCACTATTATCTGCCAGATGCAAAAAATTATACTTTTTATCCTTGATAACAAAACTCTCTTATCTATATTCCTTTCTCCAAATCCTCTCCATCTTCTCCAATCTGGATTTTACTACCACAGCTCCACTGAAAATGTTTCTGTCATAGTTATCAATAGATTCCATATTATTAAATTCAAAGGGTGATTCTTCTTCTTCTTCTTCCTTTTTTTTTGGTACCGGGGATTGAACTCAGGGGCACACTGCATTGCTTAGCGCCTCCTCGCTTTTGCTGAGGCTAGCTTTGAACTCATGATCCTCCTCCCTCAGCCTCCCAAGCCATTGGGATTACAGGTGTGTGTCACCAAAAATGGGTGAAAGGTGATACTGGAATAATGACTGAGAATTTTCCAGAATATATGAGTAAAATATTTTTTTATTGGTTCTCATTAGTTATACATGACAGTAGAATGCACTTTGACACATCATATATAAATGGAGTATAATTTCTCATTCTTCTGGTCATACATGATGTAGAATCATACCAGTTGTGTATACGCACACAGAATAATAATATCTGATTCATCTTCATCTTTCTTGACCTGCCAACAGCGTTTGATACAGTTGGCTACTCGTTTCCTTGATACACTTTGCTTCTTGGATATCACATTCCTCTGAATTGTCTTTCACTATTTCTTTTTCTCCTTTGCTATTGATTCCTTTTCTACCTCATTTGAGCTTTTCAGAGCTCAATCCTTGGATCTGTTTTTCCTTTCTCTCTCTTATTCTCTCCTTTGGAACCTCACTTGATCTCTTGGCCTTATATATCATCTAGTGATAATGATTTCCAAATTTATATCACCAATCCAATCTTCTCTCCTGAACTTTAGACTCTTATATATCTGTGACAATTTCAATATCTCTGAATGTGTAATAGACATTTCAAACTCACCTTGCCCAAAGCTGAAGTTATCATCACACCTTCTCCACTTGTAACCATTTCCATCACTGATGATGGCAACTTCATCCTTCTAACCACTTATGCCAAAAACCTTATTGTCTTCATTAACTTCTCCATTTTGTTCATACCTCACATTCAATGCACAAAGGTTTGTTGTTCAAAATATAAAGGATTTTCAAAATATTAGCAGAATCCAACCATTTTCTTCATCTTCACTCTCATTTTGTTTTAGTCAGCTTTTTTGTCTCTGTGACCAAAAGAACAACATAGAGGAAGAAAAGCTTATTTGGTGCTCACAGTTTCAGAGTTCTCAGTCCACAGATGGCCAACTCTGTTATCTTTGGGCCAAAGATACATGAAACATTATAGCAGAAGAGGAAAGCAGTTCAGGACATGGCCATCAGAAAGCAGAGATTTGTGCCCACAAGGAATTAAAAAAAAAAAAAAAGACCTTATTCCTCCAGCCACAACCTACCTGTCTTCAGTTGCTACCCATTTAATTCCCATCAGGGATCAAGCCAACAACTTTCATAATCTAATCATTTAACCTCTGAAACTTCTTGCATTGTCTCACATATGAGCTTATGGGGGACACCTCATATCTAAACCATAACACATCTCTTATCTGGATTATTACTGTATTATTCTCGTAACTGGCCTGTTTTTTACCCCTGTCCTCCTACATTCTATTTTCATCATAGTAGTCAGATTAAAGTTTCTGAAACTTAAGTCATATAACATCTCTCTTCTTCTCAAAAACCTTCAATGGTTTCTTGCTTTACGTAGAATAAAAGCCAGGGTCTTCACAGTAGCCCCAAAGGCCCTACATGAACTGGCCTCATGAAATCTTTGATCTCATTATTTTTCTCTAGTAACTCACTCCACACCAGCCACACTGGGCTCTTACAAATGTAAGATTTATCCATGCTTTAGGTTCCTTGCAACGTTTCCCCTCTGCTTAAAATGTTCTTCCCCGGATACTTCCATTTCTAACTTTTCACCTGTTTCAAGTCTGAATATCACCTTCTCAATGAGGCTTATCCTAATCATAAGCAACACTCCTTTTAAGTACTCATTATTTTGTACTTACCATCTTATTTGTACCATATAATGTAATTACTTATCATGTTTATTATTTACCATCTCTCTCTTCTAGAATGCAAAGCTTTTAAAAAATATTTTTATTAGTTGTTAATGGACCTTTATCTAATTTGTTTATTCATATGCAGTGCTGAGAATTGAACCCAGTGCCTTACACATGCTGGGCAAGTGTGCTACTGCTGAGCCACAACTCCAGCCCCTAAGAGTACAAGGCTTTTGAGAGCAGGGATTTTTGTTTGTTCACTGATGTATTTCAAGCACCAAGAACAATGCATGATAAATAAAAGTTATTAAATGAATAATATTGAGTGAACAAATGCTTTGTTCAGCTTTTAACACTAGACCAATGGCTTCCGAAAAGAAAAAGTATTTTTCTTTTTTTTTTCTAGTAAACCTACCAGTTGAAGCATATCTCTACTAACACTAAAAACTACCTTCAAAAATGTGCCTTTTCACTGATACTAGTGGGGAAGAGCTATACAGTATACTGGTGAATATGATATTAAATGGTCTTGTATAGGTTACTTTTTCAGTGGTTGTAAGGTACACTGATTAATAGTCCTTCATAGTATTGTATAAAGCAACACAGTGGAGAATGACACTATCTTCTTTGGCACACTGCTGGACTCAATTTCTCAGCTCATTGCATCTTAGGTAGGGTCAGTTGTGAGAAGAGCTCTAGACAACAGAATGGGGGTGGAAAGGATGTGTTCCACTTTCTTGTCCGAGTCCTTAAATTTCCCCTGTTAATTTGTACTCTTCCCCTGTCCCCTGGTTAACCAGAGAAGACAGAATGAAAATGTTAGTAACCCTAAGGGATGGTGGAGTCACCAGATGGAAGGAGGCTGAGTCACTAAATAACAGGTAGAAGATTGCTCACCAAACACTTAATTGGACAATGAGGTGAATGAGGACTAAAACGTTTATAGTTTTAATTCACTAACAATTGAGGTTGATTGCTATAACAGCTAGTCTACTTTGGCTGATAAAGACATTTCCTAATATTATCTTGGAAGAATAGGAGAAAACCTGATTATGCAAAGTTATGAAAATGGCATATATTAGGTATCAGAAAACTTGAAATCTTTGGCAAAGTAGGATTGCCATTTCTAAAAACTCTTTTAACTAAAATACTTCAACATATTAGCATTTTTTCTTTGAACTAAATAGGTTGGTACATTTCGAACCTGAGATGTGAATCTCTGGCTTAAGTGAGGATTCATCTTTCAATTCAATAGCAGTGTCAATAGGAAAGCAAGTTGGCTGTTTGTACTTGGCACCACCTGGCTGCAGTTACATCGCTCCGCACTAAACACGCTGACTGTGTCAGAGTTGAGTACTGTCATTCTGATGAAGTGGGGAGTGTGTTGGCCTGGTAGGAAGCCTTTTAAATTGAATGACAAGGTTTTTCTTATTTGTTACATCCCCAGGCCATTGTCAAATCATATAATGCCAGCCCAGGAAAGTAATTACAGAACTGTTGTGAGGCTGTTAGCAGCTGCTTTTCATTTTTCCCCATTGTGACTGGGATGTGGTGGAGAAAAATTGGGATGACTAAGAACCACAACATAAACGCCACCCAATCTGCTGGCCAGTCACATGTAGCACTTACTTTCAGCCAAGGGGAAAAGAGCAGGCTCCTGCAATATTATTAGATGTTGGTGCTGAATATAAGGAAGATTCTACAACTCAGAGACTGGGGCATGAGGACAGGTAGACTTCATTTATTAAGGCAATACCAATAATTATTAGACCACAAAATACTGTTTGTAAAAATAATATCATGTGTTGTCCCATTAATAAATACCTCTTCTTCCAAGATTATTACTTTTATTTCTGGTGCTTTCTTTAATATTTGTGTAAGGACCACATGAACCTTGGACTGATAATATGTCAAAGCGTCCAACAATAAATGCAGATTCTCATCAAAAAGCAAGTATTATGGAATAAGTTATAGGAAAGGGGAAATAGATAATATTAACTATGTTTTAATCTTACCACTTTACAATTTGGTCAATTTGAATGAAACCCTTATAAGCTGGCCAGTTCTTACTATAAAGATTAATTTATTTCTTAGACTGCTGAGTGAAGAGGGGTGCTGCATTTGATAGCTTCTGATTTAAAACAAAAAATAGGTATGCATTATTTTAAAGTTACTACTGCCTAAAGTTTAATGGAAACTTCTTAAAATTCTTTACACAACTGAATGTTGTGTTTCCAATCAAGTGACAATCTAATCAGGATGAACATTAAGTGATTATTCATTATTCATTTCTTTGAATGAAACTGTTTGATGAGCATGTAGATAAGCTAGCAAGTTATTGAGCTCACATATAGTTCCTGCTTGCTCTGAAAGTCACTGCTTTCCTCTCCTTGGTGACTGAGATACAATGAAAATATGTGCATGTCTTCCAGAACTGCAGAAGGTAGCTGCTTCCTCTGCTGTAGGCAAAAGCCCTTCCACTCAGAATATGTAATCATTTTTTATGAAATAATTTATTTGCAGATGATGAATATGGTCAGAGGCTTAGGATCCAACAACATCCCAAATGAAAATAATTGGAATTTGTGATAAAGAGAAGAGTGAGGTTTGAAACCTGTCGGTACATATCACTAAGTAGAAATAAATTATGGCTTGTCAAAAATGACAGATTTCAGCAAGGTGCTTCCTTTTCACTTCGAGTAAGACCTTTTCCACCCAGCAATTAACTTTATTCCCATTAATATTCAGTAGCATTGACAAGGCTGACAGAGTAAAACTGGGTTTTATAAAACTAAAGACAGATTGATGGAGAATCATTACTTTGTCTAATAATTTCATCATTGTAGGTTAGATCTTAATAAATAAAGAACAAAGCTGTTGACTGTAGCATTGATTTGTTGTGCCAGGTAAAGGACTCAAATTTTCTGTGTATATTTTCTTTTTGTGATTCATAAATTTATTTTTGGAAATAAACAGTAATTTTGCCTAAAGGGTTGCAGAGGTGACAAAATAATACATTTATACGGTACTATAATACTCTTAGTACTGGCACAGATTTCTTTAGATATTTCTTCACAATCCGTAAATAATAATTATGCTACACAGTTAAATTAAATAAAATGAGTAACTGCACTTAAGTGACCCTTTGATTATAGATTGGAAAAGTCTAAAAACAAGTATTTGCTCATGGTATGACAGAAAAGGAGCAAAGAATTAACTAACAACCCAAGGGAACATAAAAACATTTTTGGTTTTTCTTTCTTTATGATCTAAAAAGTTAGAAATAAAATAGAGTGAGTTTCACAAAATTACAAGATGTGTCAAAGATGATGTTGCTTGGAGACATAACATCTGTTCTGTTTTTGTATTTGTCATATTTCCTAAAAAATTAAAAATGAAACATTGTGCTTTCCTAGGCTTATGGACGCAGTCCTCCCCCCCTGCACCCCCTACCTCCCTACCCCATAAGGACACTTTGACAGAGTTCAGCTCTGTTTTTTTTCTTCTGGAACTGTGAGAAAAAAAAATTTCTCACTGTTGGTGAGAAAGATGTGATATTTCTCTAACAAAATCAACTTGCATATTATTTTTTCCTGAAGGTTTCTAAGTTATTCTTTTCCCCTGCCATGACAGGTGACTTCTCATAGGTTAAAGTCTGCCAATTCTTTTTCTAAGAAGTTCTTCTTCCCTTTAATATTATATAGCTCAGCAAAATTTTGCCAGGGGCAATATTAGTGAGTTCTGGATGTATTACCAACATGGAATTTTGCCATTAGTATTTATTTTCTGTGCTATGACAACCTACTATTCTGTGGTAGAAATGACACAATTTTAGTCCTCATAAAATTCATAGTTTCTGTAAAAGTCTGATTTTTTTTGTAAGTGAAAATTCATGTACTGAAAATTGAACCATTTCACATAGTTCTTACTTCAAAGCATGCACACTGAGCAGCTCTACTCTTTACTCCTGTTTCTGTCAGTATCAGTTCGAAGACAGGTAAGTCACACCTGAACACCATAAGTAGAAAATTTGGAATTGCAATGAAAGCTTTGAATTTGATTTATCTATTCCTTGAGTTTCCCTTTCTGGCTTTCACAACCACTTTTATTATTATACCTTGTAACCTCTCATATCTTCTTTATCTCTTTCCTCTGATTTTAGTTTTCTTCACTGGCACATGCTCTCTCTTTCTCTACCTAACTTCCCTTCAAATTATCAGTGCTAATATTTTCCTTCAGTAATTGGCTTATTTTCCTTGTGATTATTTGATTTCCTAATCCATTTATGAACCTGCTCTGGCTCTTCATCAATGAAGACTTTTTTTTTTTAAAAAAAAGGATAGCAGTTATTGAAGAAGAGCTGCATTAATTTGTTAGTAACCTGTTTATTGAGAACTTATGTACAAGATGTTGTGAGAGAATACAAAAATGCTTTAGGTATCATCACATCCATCAATAATAGCTAATACGAATACAGAATTAGCTGTGTGCCAGACATTGATCTATATGCTTACAAATGTTAACCCATTTGGCCCTCCCAACATAACCTATATTTTAATGTGTAAGTTTTATTATTATTCAGGTATACTGTGAAGCTCAATAGATCAGGAAATTACTGCCATGAAAAGATACTTTACTACTCATCTTTCCCAAGAAGAAAGACCTGCTGTACCACACAGGGCTACCTAAGTAAGCATCAGACTTAGTAGGAAAAGGGAGAGGGAAGAAAATGTGGGCAAGAGATTTTATTATGGTTTCACTGGGAAGGAATAAGTGAGGCAAGATAAGCATATTTAGGATCAGCAGGCTGTGGGATATAGTAGTTACCCTGAGTTGCCAGGTACTTGGCCCTGGGGTGGTCTAGGAAGGGGCGCATTGACCCAGAGTGTAGAAGCCTGATGGAAGAGGAGTGAGCTGGGCTTTGGTGGGTTAGTTTGCAAATGAAAAGCAGGTGACTTGTTTATCAAGGACTCAGCTAGTCCTAGTAGAGCAGTCCCTACACTGGCCCCCTCACCCCCACCCCAGTAAAGCCCAGATGTTAAAACATCAGAGTAAAAAGATATGATTGCTAAGATTCATATTCCTTAGAAACAAGATATTATTATTATCTCCATTTTATAAAGTAAGAGATTGAGGCAAAGAATTTTAAATGACTTTCCTAAGACCACATAGCTACTCAAAGCTGAGTCTAGATTTGACCTATTAGGTATGATTTCAGGGTTCACATTCTGAAATCTATGCCATGTTGCTTCATCAAGTAGCTTGGATATTTTTAGGGAAAGTAAAAATATGACACACACACACACACACACACACACGATATCATCAAAGTGCTGTAAGAAAAATAAAAAGGAGCCTCAGAATTCAGTTGAGGGACACGTCAATTAAATAGGGGCTCATGCAAAAATTCAGGAAGGAAGTAAAAACCGGGTGAATTTGAAAGATGGCAAAGATTCCATAGGGATGAAGAGGTCATTCCAAGTATAGGGTACTGCTTAAACAAAAGTGTGAAGATTTGAAATCAATGAATGTGTAAGGGAACTGCAAACCCAGAGCAAAGGCCATGTACAGGCTATTAAAGGAAATAATATTGAGAAAGTTATTTGAGATGAGTGTTAAGAAAGCCATGGATATAAAGCTAAGGAAATTGTATTGAATTTAGGGGCAAAAATGAGGGCTAGTAAGAGGTGATATATACATGTGTAACAGATCTTTGAGCATAGTGGTTACATGAACATGTCTGTGTTTCAGGGGTTAACCTGGCTTCTATGAAAGAAAAATTGGGAAGGTTACAAAATAAAGGTGAAGACATCAATTAAGCTGTTATTGAAATAACTCAAGTGAAATATTATCAAATTACTCAAGTGATACTTCAAAGAATATTAGGGGATTGATTTCAAAACCATTGTAGAGATAGAACTAAAAGTGCCCTACTGATATCATAATTAAATCATATAAGAAATGGTTAAAGGGACTGGAAATTTTGGCATGCAGAAGAGAAGAAACAAGAAGTAGACTCTCCTGACTGCTGAGCTAACCTAGACCTCAGTGGGTACTCTGGACTAAAAGGTAGGAGAGAATGAAGTCTTAGACAAGAATAAGAATGTTCATATATCAGTTCAGTTCAGTATCTCATAATAAGTACGCTTGGCTACACTTTGATTCAGCACAAGCTGTTATTAGAATGAGAAAAGTAACATGATAATAAGTATTTTAGGGGCTGGGGTTGTGGCTCAGGGGTAGATCGCTCATCTAGCACATGCGACACCCTGTTTTCGATCCTCAGCACCACATAAAAATAAATAAATAAAGATATTATGTCCAGTTACAACTAAAAAATAAATATTAAAAAATAATAAGTATTTTAGTATATAAATGCTCAGACAGGACTATCCCAGGAGATTTGATGATATAAACAGGCACTTATACCTACTGCTAATGAGTACAATTGGATGTTAGTTAAGATTGTACAGCCTTTAATAAGAAAATTCATGAAGATGAAAGAATAGAAATACAGTCGGTCACTAAAGAAAAATAAGTCCTCACAAAACTATTTGTCTATAAGAAAAAGAGGGAAATAATCTTAATTGAAGTAAGGATAACATGCCAAGACAAATTACAGACTTTGGAAACAGAGAAAATGATGAAGTATGATATTAGCACAAACGAGCCGGGCCTTATTTATAAGTGCAGTGTCAAAATAATTCCCAATGTTATGACGGAATAGTGACAAAGTATCTCTGAAAACATATCTCCTGCCTTGAAATTCCTCCATATATTGAGTCTCACAATCAGTTTCTGGCACTTATTAAGACCTAGGAGACCACATACTTTGATAATCTATAGGGGACAGGGTGTATTATGAAAGAAGGAGTAATGCCTAAAGAGAATCTATATAACACTAGGATTAATCAACAATTTGAATATGTAACTTTTATAATCTACATTTCTTATTGTTATTAAGAAAAAATATGAATATATGCAATGGTAAAAATACAAAATATAAAAAGTAGTCTTTATAAATAAGATTTAAGACAATCCCTGCATTTTGTATATCTCCAATAATTTCTTAGTATTTAATTCCAGCCTTTAAAAAACGAGTCTCAAGTTTCCTTTATTTTGCATATGGCAACTATGCCAACTAATACTGTGTTATATTAATAACTTGATTATCACAATTGGCATTGTGTTGCTAATATGATTTTATGAAATGGTGAACAACTCTCAGAAAACATGGTTCAATATTCCCTTGGTTTTAACAACATTTGCATTTTGAAAGTTTTAGTTAATGCTAAAACTAAGAAGAAAGAAACTTTGTTATGATACATAAAATTATTTTCTTAACTCTCAAATAATTGTAAACTGTTTTCTCCCCTACGTTAATGTTGATGGTATATTTGAGAGTCAGGCATCATAATTCTCTATTGTACACATCTGACATACCCATCACAAGGCATCTAGCATCTCTTCCACCCACACTCTCTAAATAACGGCATCATGCTGCAATTGCTATGAAAGATAATACTCACATAATTTGAAAATTCTTCCTGTATAGAACTACTGGCTTAAATAATGAAGTTCAACACAAGAGAGATCCTGTCAAAGGACACACTAAAGTATGTGCTTTATAATTTAGTGTGAATGTCAATTCCTCCAAATTCACATTGAAATTTAGCTGCCATTGTAAGAGTAGTAAAAGGTGGAACCTTTAAGCATCTCTTCCCATCTGGGCCTGTAATGGGAGGGAAAGACTCAAAAGATCTCCTAAATGATTTTTTTTATTCTCCCACCATCTTGATAAATATCATCTGGCTTCCTTCTATCCATTAATCAATAGGTCACTTGGCCATACACACAATTTCTTCTCTTGGAAATGTTCTTTTCTCTACCACATGGCCAGACTTCATAGAAATTTCTAAGTTCTGTTTCCCTTCAATTATGAGTTCCATCGTTAAATATGTCTCTCTTCACATATTATGATATGCAAATAAAAGCCATGCTTATGTTTAGGTAATAAAGGCTACACTCTTATGAATAAACTAATGTCATTACTGTAGGAGTACCTTCACTCTTTCTTGTCCTCTCTCTCTGTTTCTCTCTCTCTCTCTCTCTCTCTCTCTCTCTCTCTCTCTCTCTCTGTCTGTCTTTCCACATTTAATGACATTGGAAGGTGGCCCTCATCAGATGCTGGTACCTTGAGATTGAACTTCCCAGCCTCTAGAACTATGAGCCAATGAATTTCATTAATTAGAAATTTCCCAGTCTCAAATGCAAATCAAAACAATTCTAAGATTTCATCTCACTACAGTCAGAATGTTATCGATTAAGAATACAAACAATAGTTAAGTGTTGGCGAGGATGTAGGGAAAAAGGCACATTCATACATTGCTGGTGGGACTGCAAATTGGTGCAGCCAATATGGAAAGCAGTATGGAGATTCCTTGGAAACCTGAGAATGAAACCACTGTTTGACCCAGCTATCCCATTCCTTGGTCTACAGCCAAAGGACTTAAAAACAGCATACTACAGGGACACAGCCATATCAATATTTATTGCAGCACAATTCACAATAGCTAAACTGGGGAACCAATCTAGATGTCCATCAGTAGATGAATGGATAAAGAAAAGGAATTATTTATACACAATGGAATATTACTTACAAATAAAAGAGAATAAAATCATGACATTTGCAGGTAAATGGATGGAGTTGGAGAATATAATGATAAGTGAAGTTGGCCAATCCCCCAAAATAAAATGCTGAATGTTTTCTGTGATATAAGGAGGCTGATTCACAGTGGGGTTGGGAGAGGAAGCATATGAAGATTACACAAACTCTAGATAGGACGAAAGGAAGGGAGGGAAAGGGAGGGAGGGGAAGGGAGGGGGCAAGGGGTGTAAAAAAGATGGTGGAATGAGATGGATATCAGTACCATAAGTACATGTATGAGGACAAAAATGATGTGAATATACTTTGTATAAAACCAAAGATATTAAAAAATGCGCTCTATATGTCTAATATGATGTATAATGCATTCTGCTGTCATATATAACAAATTAGAATAAAAAATAAAATTTATAATAAATAAATAAAAAATAAATTACCCATAAAATGGGCATGTAACAGCACAAGATTGGTACCAGAAGTAGGATTATAACAAATACCTGCAAATGTGGAAGTGGCTTTGGAACTGGGTAATGGAGAATTTGAAGTAGTAGGCTAGAAAAAGCTTAGATTGACACAAGTAAAGCATTAAAGGCAAGTCAGTAAGGTCTAAGAAAAAAAGGAGAGCTATAGAGATAGTCTGAAATTCTTAGAGATTACTTAAATGGTACATGATCAAAATGTTGGTAGAAATATGAACTGTAAAAGCCATTCTGATGAGGTCTCAAATGGAACTGAGGAAGAAGATATTGAAACCAGAGCAAAGGCTTTCCATGTTATAAAATGGCAAAGAACTCGGCTGAATAGTGTTTGTGCTCGAGGTTTTTGTGGAAGGCAGAATTTAAGAGCCATGAATTAGGATATCTGGTAGAAGAAATAGCCAAGCAACAAACTATCAGGGCACTGCATGGCTTTCATTTGTGTATAGTAAAACGTGAGAAGAGAGAAATGATTTAAACATGGAATTAATTATTAAAAGAAAATAGAACTTAGAGAACAGAAGGATTCTCAACTTGACCATGTGGTTTAAAGAAGAAAAATGAGCATTAAGCCAAAGGGATGGCCAAGTGACCCTTTTCTTTTAAAATTTTTTTGTATGTTTAGTTGTGAATGGACCTTTATTTTATTTATTTATTTTTAAAAATTTATATATGAGAGTGGAATGCATACAATTCTTGTTACACATATAGAGCACAAATTTTCACATCTCTGGTTGTATACAAAGTATATTTACACCAATTTGTGTCTTTATACATGTACTTTGGATAATAATGTCCATCACATTCCACCATCATTTCTAACCCCATGTCCTTCCCTTCCCCTCCAACTCCTCTGCCCTATCTAGTTTGTCAATTTCTCCCATGCTCCCTCTCCCTATCCCACTATGAATCAGCCTCAAAGAAAACATTCTTGCTTTCTTTTTCCTTTTATCACGTGATGCTTTCCATGTTATCATACTGAAAGATCACACAAGAGGCTTGTGCCATGTTATTTAACTTTCAAGCCTCCAAAACTATAAGCCAATAAATGTCATTCATTATAAGTTTTCCCATCCTTAGGTATCCTATTATAGTAGCATAAAATGAACTAAGACAGCAGGGAAATGATATGTAGAATTCAAGTACTGGATAACTAATTAGATCAAAGTTGAAAAATCAAAGGCTTACAGGTGCAAGGGAAATAAGAATAATGTGTGAATTAGGCTAAGAAGAAGACAACAGAGTCATATGATCTGTGGCCAGTTGTCATAGCACCATTCTTTGAAAGATTATTCTCTTATCATTGAGTTACCTTCAAATCTTATAAACAATAAATTGACTATAAGTGTGTTTCTGGAATAACAATTCTGTTCTATTAGTCATTATGTCTGTTTTTATGCAAATAACACAATGTCTTGATTATTATAGCTTTGTACTGGGGGTTCTGTTCTCATTTTGGTGGTTTTTTTTTTTGTTTGTTTGTTTGTTTTGTTTTTAAGACAAAATTTTGCTGTGTTGCTCAGGCTATGCTTGAATTCCTGGATTCAGGTGATCCTTCTGCCTCACACTGCCAAGAAGCTGGGACTATACATATGCACTACCATATATGGTCCATAATAAATTTTAAAGTCAGTAAATGTGAATCTTCCCACTTTGTTTATTTTATTTATTTTGAGCCCCTTGAATTTTCATTTGAATTTTTAAATTAGCTAGTGATTTCATACAAAGAAGTCACACTAGTTTTGGTAAGAATTACAGTAAGAGTCTAGATCAATTTTGAGGGTGTTACAATCTTAACAATATTATTTTCTGATCCATGAACATGGGATGTCTTTCTCTTTATTTAGATCTTAAATTTCTTTCAACAATGTTTTATTAGTTTTCAGAGTGTTAAGATCTATACCTTCTTTGATAACTTTTCTCCTAAGTATTTCATTCTTTTCAATCTAAATTTATTATTTCATGTTCTAATCTAATTATCTTGGCTATGTCAGCTAGTTTCAAAAAATTATCAATAATCCATTTTTCTTTTATTTATTTATTTCCTTGAATCAAACCAATAACCTCACTCTCTCATAGCACTTTGTCTTCTATTACCAGGGGTAACTGGTCTTATATACTTTCCAAACCCCAAAGAGTTTCCTCATTGTACATGCTACCAACCCATTAATCATTGTTTCACTTTGACATGGAGAAGTTCCTTTCTGGCTATTAGTTTAATATTTTCCATAAGTTAACCAGAAAATAATAATGTTAAATATTTTATGTTACTTGATTTTTCCTTTCTGTAAACTACTGAAATAATTTTTACCAACATTATATTTTAAAAATATTTTTAAAATCTAATAATTAGTAAAGTCTAACCAGAGAAAATGGTAAAATAAGTAAAATGCAACATTTCATCCTCTTGAGCTTCATTCAATCTAAGTTTCCTTAACTACAACCATATTTCAAAGGGAAACACTTTATTTTATTTTTTAATAATTTTTTTATTTATATATGACAGCAGAATGCATTACAATTCTTATTACACATATAGAGTACAATTGTCATATCTCTGGTTGTATACAAAATATATTCACACCAATCTGTGTCTTCATACATGTACTTTGGATAATAATGTCCATCACATTCTACCATAATTTCTAACCCCATACCTCCTCCCTTCCCCTTCCACCGCTCTGCTCTAGCTAGAGTTTACCTATTCCTCCCACTCTCCCCCTCCCTACCCCACTGTAAATCAGCCTCCTTATATGAGCAGCCAATATGGAAAGTAGTATGGAGATTCCTTGGAAAACTTGAAATGGAACCACCATTTGACCCAGTTATCCCTCTCCTTGGTCTATACCCAAAGGACTTAAAAACAGCATACTACAGGGACACAGCCACATCAATGTTTACAGCAACATAATTCACAATAGCTAAACTGTGGAGCCAACCTAGATGACCTTCAATAGATGAATGGATTAAAAAAGGTGGCATATATACACAATGGAATATTACTCCATAATAAAAGAGAATAAAATCATGGCATTCACAGGTAAATGGATGGAGTTAGAAAAGATAATGCTAAGTGAAGTTGTTCAATCCCCAAAAAACAAATGCCAAATGTTTTCTCTGATATAAGGAGGTTGATTCATTTATTTTAAATAAACATATTCCATTCTGAGTAGAATATGTCAACAGATATATCAGAATGATTCAGAAAGTTTAACATTTTGGACATTCCCTGCCCTGGCAGTTATATATTTGGCTTTGCCCCCTGTGAGTGATGTCTTTTTTGGCACTTGGGACTGAAATTGAACACTACATCCCCAGACCTTTTTCATATGTTATTTAGAGACAGGGTCTCATTGAGTTGCTTAGGGCCTCATTAAGTTACTGAGAGTAACTTTGAACTCACAATTCTTGTGTCTCAGCCTTCTGAGCTGCTGAGATTTCAGGAATGCACAATCACACCAGGCTCAATAATTTCCAGTCTTCATAGAAATTTACACACATACAAACACACACACACACACACACACACACACACACACACCTGAATAGTTATTTCATATGCACTAAGGATATTACAGGTATCATCAGAGTCTAGCTAGGAAACAGAAACCATTGGAGTCAAGAGATTTTAATAAAGAAAACTGATTTCCTAGGTAATGAAAGAGCTAAGAAATCAAACAAGGGTGAGTAGGGCAATCCAAAGATTCACAATGGCAGGCAACCACCCCAGCCATGACCGAAGGGATGAAGAATGAAGGCAGTATCATTAGCACTAGTGAAGACTGGATCATAGCTGGCCTGCCTGCCAAAGCTGGACTCATGAAGCTGCTAGCAGAGAGGAAGAAGAAAAATATACTTGCTTCCTCCTCTCCACCATCTTCTCCACAGTATAGCAGAAGTCAACTGAGCATGGAAAACATAGCTGTTGATGTTAATGCCCCTGGAAATATGCATGCAAATGAAGTGAACAGAAGGGATGTGAGGGTAAATTGTTCTAGGATGCTCATATTATATAACTGCCTATTGTATTGGGGAGTTGGAGAGAGGCCTGTGTTGAGCAAGGAAACACAGAATGAGTCCAACCATTTACAGTTTAGTAGAGGACATGAAATGGACCCTTAAATTTTTATTCTTTTACAGGAAAATAATCAACATATTTCACACTGAGTGAACTATTCCACCTCTTGATTTTTTTATTAAATAGATTTATCAATTATACTATAATCTTATTTTTAGATGGACATCTGGGAGCAGAAATGACAATCTTGTTTTGTCCTAACACAAATTTTGGTATCGCAGTATGATATCACAATGTTCTATTGGTGTGTAAACACACATACACAATTTTAACTAAGAGAAACATGATATGACATAAAATGTGATGGTTATAGGAATCTCCTCTGAAAATTATAGAATATAAGTTGCAATCCAATATTCTGTGAAAATGTAAAATTACAACCTATTCACAAAGATACTTTTAACATTCTGAAAAACTTTATGGTTTGATGGAAGATCTACTACAACGAAACCAGACTTTGCTTCCCAAACTCTTTTGGCTAAAGACCATACCTTAGTCATTAATGGATTTAGTGAAACCAAAAGGAATAGACTGAATGGGAGAAAGGAGAGTATATGACTTCAGATCATGGGCAGAAGTAGAGAAGGGACCTTTAGAGTCTCTGGGAAAAGGCAGCCAGTTCTAGTTTGCTGAAATTACGGACTGACTCCTGTCTGGTGTACAAAACCATTTAAAGGTATGCTATTACTCTTTATCTGATCTTAAGAGAATTGGGGGTGATTAAAAAAAAAACAGACAGACTGATTAAGCTGCATCTAGGTTATTTCCTAAGCAGCAAATTGGCAGATAGCCTAGAAGCAATGTAAATTCTGCTTCATTAAAATTACAATCATAGTAAAAAAATAAAAAAATTAAAATCATATTAATTTTTTTTTCTACCTAGCTGGCTAGTGAGAAATATAATTTCAACAGACTTTAAGTAATGTAAAAAGACAACAGATAGTAAAGCTTCATAGAAATTCCTATACAATGGACTGGAGGTAACCATGTAGCTGAGAGGACCAGGAACAGGAAGTGCTGAGCCCCCACCCCCCGCCCCCCCCCAGAACTCTTACATACAAATAATACAATGTTTTATTGAAAGGCCAAGAAGGAGGCTTACCAGGAATCCTTTACTTGGAAAGGTAAACAAAGGAGTTGATCCATATATTAAATTATCATAGAAATATTTTACAACATAGCTTTCCTTGGTTAGAAATTGGCATATGATATCTTATTTATATAAACATTTTTCTTCAAACTGAATTTAGAACTCAAGGGAGCATTTTTTTTAAGAAAAATGACAATGTTATGTTTTATTCATCTCATCTCTGAAAAAGCCAAATAAATAATAATACATTGTGTTTATTTGACTTCAAATGTGTACCAGTTTAGAAAGTACAAAAAAAAAAAGTCAAAATTGACTGTGTTTTAAGTCAATGTATCCAGTATCCACTAGTACTCTGGGATCACTGCAAGAAGATAACAAAGTTGGAAAGAAGGGTTCATAAAAGAAAGGTAAGATGTGTTCATTTGTATATGCAAGTAAAAATGTCTGATACCTAGTAAAACATTGCTTCAGGATAAATATAAATGTCTTCTCCTCAGCTACTAGCTACCAGAAACATGTTGAAATCAATGATGAACAAATATAGCATACCTTTTATGAGAAGCAGATGGCCACAGAAGTTGCTCTGAATGTTCTGAATGAAGAATGGAAAGGTTATATGGTCAAATCAGTGATGGAAACTACAAACAAGGTTTCCCATGTCTAGACCCATGGTTGTGTTCATGTGCTTCTAGTAAGGGATGTTCCTGAAATATACCAAGGAGAAGTAGAGAAAGAAAATGCACATCTGTTCAGGGTTGCTCAGTGGATGCCAACTGGAGTGTTTTTAACTTGGTTATTGTAAAAGAGGAAAGAAGGATATTCTTGGACTAATAACACTGTGCCTCATTGGAGCCCAAAAGACCTAGTAGAGTCTGCAAAGTTTTTGAATCTCTGTAAAGATGGTGTCTATCCATGTGTTGACAGACAGTCCCTAAACAAATGTAACAAGAAAGCCAGGAACAAACAGCCTAAGATTCAACATCCTGTTATTTCATGTGTTCTGTAACACAATATATCAGCATACTGCTCTGAAAAAACAGGCTGCTAAGAAAAATAAGAAAGAGATTGTGGAATATACTAAACTTTTGGCCAAGATAATGAAGTAAAGAGAAGTGCCAGGAACAGATTTATAAGAGATAGAGGCTGTCTTTTCTGACAACCTCTTCCCTGACTTCGAATCTAGTAACAAAACAAAAAACAAAACAAAAATATTTTCTAAAAATAACAAGTAAGTTCATATTTTTATTTTTTTTTAAAAAAAGTACAAATAGATGACAAAGTCAGAAGTTGAAACACAGTTTTTTTTTAATATACATGACATAAGTAAAGTTAGAAGAGAAACAATAGGGAAAAGGTTTGTAGTAGTATCTAATGAGACATAAGATTACTTCTAAAAATTAATAAGAAAAAGAGAAAGACTATGAACAGGAACTTCACAGAGAAGAAAACAAAAATTACCAATAAATAATATGGAAAGATGCTCTGTATGCTAATAGTCAAGAGAATAGATATTAGAAGCATAAAATGGAACTTTTATCAAGTTAGTAAAACAAAAACTTAATTCAATAATGTCAAAATATGCAATTCAAATGTGTGTATATATATATATTAACACATGCTAGGCTTGCTTAGGTAGCATTTCCTTGAGAATATTCAAGGGGGTAAGAGCAGTAGCAGGTGCTCTGGGGCACCATTCAGTAATTTAGTAGAGCCTAACTCCTATGTCTTGGAAAGGGACTCAGATCTTCAGGCTATGATCTTTTATGCTACAGGATTAAAGGAAATGATAACCCTTCCCTGGGGGTGGGTGGAGGGTATTAAAAGCCAGTATGCAATAGTAACATGATATGCAAAACCTTTGCTGTAGCTGTAAGCTGTTAGTTTGTGTTCACCATGAGAAAGAATGCCCAGCCTCTTTCTTAGGAGTCAGGTAAGTATATATGATCAATGCATTAAGCTTATAGCTGCATGTGAGGCAAGTTTGCAAAGGATTCACCTGATACTCCTTCCTGATTGAGGAAGCAGTGGTCTTTCAACTGGCATGATGGGGAAAGGAGCTAAGGTCCAGGATTTAAGACTGACAAATATTGGTTGCCCTTAAACACAGGCCACATAGCCAGTTTCCAATGAGTCTTAAAGGAGTCCAGCTTTCTCTCACTCTGAAGCCAAGCTACAGGGGATGAATCTTGGGCAAATTAACCATTCCCTCTCATTAGGGATAGCAAGGATATGGGGGAAATGGTAATCTCATATAACACTAACAGGGTTTATATTTTACAGTTGTTTAGGGGTATAAGTCACTTACTCACTATTCTGTGACAATGCTCCAAGGAGACTGCCAGATTCCAAAGAAGAATGGCCACAATTTTCCCAGTTTCTCAAGAGATCCTGAGATCATCCTAACACATGACTTAAAACAAAAGCTATAGAATTACCCAGACTTGAATGGATTGTGGCTTGGACAAAGGTAATTTCAGTAACAACCAGTGGAGACAGATAATCAATGTTCACAGGACCACCCAAATGCCTTCAAACTTATTTATAATATTGGATCCCTAGTGCAATCTTGGGGTGAAAGAACTTCAAGAATGATGGGTATGTTGCCCAACAGCCCAATGAGAAAGAGGACAATTGGAAACTGAGTTGATTTAAAGAAAACAAAGAATTCTATATTTCTTTTTTAAAAAATACAAAGTTAAATGCCTTTCAATTTTTATTTTATCTTTTAAAAAATATTTATTTTTTTTAGTTGTAGTTGAACACAATATCTTTATTTTATTTATTTATTTTTATGTGGTGCTGAGGATTGAACACGAGCCGGGCACATGTTAGGCAATCGTTCTACTGCTGACACACAACCTCCATCCTTTATTTTATCTTTTAATTCTGGGGTATGATATAGTTTAAAAGTTTTTCTGTGATTGTTAATATTTCATTGTGACTGTGAGCTTTCAAAGTGAAACCAAACATGTTTCAAATTACTCTTTGATAAGTGCCTGAAGTAAAATTTAATCTTTTTAAGGCTTGGTTTCTGTAAGTATAAAATAAGGGCTGTTATAATCATTAGATTAATGAGACAATGTTTATAAAGCACTTATCACAGTGCTCCCAATCAGTGGTTCTTCAGGGTATTTTAAAAGGTAACAGTCACCTTGTAGAAAACTGAAAAAATAAAGGAAAGGGTAGAAATGATCACTCATAACTCCCTAAAATAATGCCCTTATTTTAGATAATTTCCTTTTGTGGTAGATTTTTTTTAATTTTAGAGGATTTTGTTGTTATTGTAGTTGTTGTGCCAGTTTGTAAAGGCAGAGACTGATGCTCAGCATCTAATCGCAAGGAAAAAGGCACCACATTAATGAATTAGTCAATATAGTGGACCTAACTTGTGTTTTTTCCATATTTTTGTCTAGGAATAAAATGCTAGAAATTCTCAAATAGGCTGGAATATTCTTTTAAAAATATTTTTAATAGCTTTTCCACAATAAAGATTTTCACATTTACATTACCTACATTAGTGTTTCAAAATAGCTCAAATGTGTGATTAGACAAACTCAAATACATAAAGAATATTCCTCAACTTCTCTCTAAGCTCTACATCTTAAAGCATTTTATTATTATTCTTAATATATAAATAAAGGTCAGTTTTTCCTGAGTTTTAGTGAGAATCAAATTGCCTAAAATACTTGAGAAGTCAGTTTCTCCTTTTTTGTCTCTTTAAAAACAAAATGGCAATATGCATGTGGAATTGCTAG
The DNA here is from genome assembly GCF_045843805.1 of Urocitellus parryii. Classification (NCBI taxonomy): domain Eukaryota; kingdom Metazoa; phylum Chordata; class Mammalia; order Rodentia; family Sciuridae; genus Urocitellus; species Urocitellus parryii. The sequence continues at coordinate 42,591,605 of NC_135536.1, forward strand.
CCAATTCAAGATTCTTGAAACTTGTATTTTTTGCTTCAAGGATTTTTTCTCATATTCTTTCAAACTCCAATGAAGTTTCTGCTTTAGCAAGAGGCAAATCAATGCTTTCCATTATGCTCATTTTGTACTTTTCTAGGTTGCATTCATTGCCTTCCTGTCATTAGTAATAATGGCTCAAAAGCAACTCATGTAGCTTATCTTCCAGCTCAGTACCTGTTTACAATTTCTGTGATATGGACAAGAGAAAACTGACTAATTTAAAAGCACATATACTGAATCTAGGGAATTAGGATAATCTCTGGAACACAGGCTGGCTCTCAGATGGGAATAAAGGCAGCTGGTGACCCATCCCTTGTCATTCTTTACCCTCTTCTTCCACAAATACCCTGACTGAATCTATCAGCAGGAATTAGTATGTACTCCTTCTCTGGCTTAATAAATTTTTTACCCCGTTAAGATTTATTTTTCTACTTGTTCTTAAAGACTCAATAATACCATAGGCCATCCAACATACTTGTGTCTGTTGGATTTTATTTGCTCTGTTTATATATATGTGACAGTATATTTTGACATATTATACATACATGAAGTGTAACTTAGGATCACATTCTTGTGGTTGTACTAGTTCCTTTCTTTCTTGGTTCATTAATACATTGGACTATTTCATCTATAATTAGCAGCTTTAATTAAAAGATCCTTGGGGAAAGATATTGGTTTTTATCATTGAATCTTGATTAAATGAAAATCCAAAGTTTTATATACTTAGAGGAATGTGAGGATTTTATTTTTCAAGGGATTGGGGTACACAGTTGAGTGGCAGAAGCACATGCTTAGATGCACAAAGCCCTGGGTTCAATCTCCAGCAACCTGCACCTCATCCACAAAGAAAAGAATTTCATTTTTCCACCTAAGCTCCAAAAATATCAGAAATAAGTGTATGACTGGTTCATCTCAAAATGGAAAACAAAAAATATATAATGAGAAAAAAATTATATCAGTGAAAAGAAGTTGTTTGTTAAATAGTCTATGGTAAACAACTTCTCTTATACTTGAAAAAATAATAGTAAAACTAAAAATAAGCAAAAAATTTCCCCTTTTGAATCATTTTTTAAGACATAGGAATTAGCAACTTTCTACATTCCCTCTCTTCCACTGCCCTTCATCATCTTTATTTTTTAATTTTTTTTTAGTTGTATATGGACACAATTCCTTTATTTTATTTATTTAATTTTAGCTGATGCTGAGGATCAAACCCAATGCCTCACACATGCTAGGCAAGCACTACAACTCCAGCCCCTCGTCATCTTTATTAATATAATCTGAATGTTTACTTTCACTTAATACTAAACTATTATTTTGTACACTAGTGCTTTCTCTTTAAAACACTTTGATATTTATGTTGTGGACTCTAATTACAAGTCTAATGATTTTTAAACTAATATATGTTTAACTGAATGCAATATTATCACTAGTTATATTATCGTAGGACTATTTCATTCTTTAATTCTTAAATGTAATCCCTTTCTCATTTTTTAAATTTCTTTTTCAAGTAAGAATAATAATCTTCTTTTAAGAAGATTATTTGAATTAATGAAAATTTTCTCTTTCAATTACTTCTTAGTTTTATACATTATTGGAATGATATACATGGTCAGCAAAGTTATTTTATCATAATGAAAAACCCTTTGAAGGTTCCAGTGATGCACAGGTTATAGGAATCATAGAAAAAGATAAATACTCTTAAACTCAATTAGATTGTCATTTATTTATTTATTTTAATTGACAAAATTGAATAGAATTGTGGCATACAACATGATGTTTTGATATAGGTGTACATTGAGTAGTGATAAATCAAGCTAAGTAACATATTGATTATCTCACATATGTATCTCTGTGTATATGTGTAGTAAGAACATTTAAATCTGCTCCCTTAATCATTTCAAGTATATCACATTGTTAACTAGTCATTATAATATATAACAGATCCCTTGAACTTATTCTTCTTATCTAACTGAAATTTTTTGTCTTTTGATTCACATCCCCAACTATACCCTATCCTCAGCTTCTGGTAATTACCATTTTACTCTCTGGCTTTTTAAAAATCTGAGTTGGACTTTTGTACCGTCCACATATGAGTGAGACCTTGTAGTATATGTCATTTTGTGCCTGGCTCTTTTCACTTAACAAAATGTCTTCCTGATCATTAATGTTTTCATAAATGAGAGGATTTCCTTCTTTTTAAAGACTAAATAATATTCCACTTTATGTATGTATGTGTGTCTGCTTTCCTATCTTAGATCTTAGTCTTTCCAGAAGTTTCTTTTTGCCCAAATGACTTAAAAAAAGAAGTCTAGCTGGGAAGAGGGAGGTAGTTTTCATTACATACCACCAACTACACATTTGTAGAAATTTTTTGTGCAGGTTTTCTAAGCTGATATTACTATTAGGAACATTGTTATTAACTTAAATAACCAAATTTTGGACAAAATTTCCCTAGAACTAGATTGTTCTGCAGCATGGGATCTCTTGGTGCTATGGTCTGAATATTTATGTTCCTACGAAATTCCTATGTTGAAATCCTGCCCCCAAAGATGATAGTAGTAGGTGGGGCCTTTGGGAGGTGATTAGATTCTGAGGGCACAGTTCTGTGAAAGAGATTAATTCCTTTAGGAAAGAAACCTGAGAAAGCTCCCCTGCTTCTTTTGCCAGGGAAATGATGTCCATCTATGAGGCAGAAAGCAGTTCCTTAACACACATTGAATCTTGAACTTCCTAATTTCCAGAACTGTGGGGAATAGTTTTCTTTTGTTTGTAAAACACCTATATCATCCATCTTATTCAGATTTTTAAGAAGCCTTATCCAGTGATCCAGTTAATGATACCACTGTAGACTATTCAGTCAAGAATTTAAGACCCCAAAGTAGATTCTTTTGTTAGTAATGTCTATATTAAATAAATTAAGTATTACTCTCTTTTCCATAAGTAGAATCATAGACAAAAGGCATGTAGAAGTTAAGTTTTTAAATATAGATGGAGAAAGAGAATTGTTAAAAATATCATTTTTGCTCAATCACTTTAGCAAATGATTATGAAACCATCTTGGATTTATAGATTGCTCGTTTTATGATTAACTTAAAGATAATTAACAGTGCAGACAACATAAAAGGAAATCAGATCATATGAGGCACTATAATTGTAAATTTTATTAGAACTGGAGGTCCTGATCTTTTGGACAACAATGCTAAAGTTTTGCTTTTACTGTAACTCAAAACAATCATTTTATCCACTCTCTTAGAACTCTTAAAATAGAGTCTTATGCTCTTCTGCAAGAAGAGGTAAGAGGAGACATAAAGAAGAGAAGAATGAAGATCAAAGTCTATCTAAAATGAGGTACTGAGAAGGTAATATTTTCTTAGCATAAGGTGCTAACATTCAAGTAAAGCTGGTATTTTGAAGCCAACCAAGAAATCAGCCAGCAAATGATATAGTTTGAATACCTCCCTTCTTCCTAGAGGTGTAAAAGGATGCCATGTGGGCTCCTTCAGCTTTGGAGGAACTCCAGAGAAATATCTCACCAAGGTTTCATGACAGATAGGGGGCCAAATGCATCCCGGATAATATTCTTGTGGTGTGTGAAGAAGGTGTTAAAAGAGCCAAAGAAAAGTCATTTTCAGGTTTATCTGAGCCAGATAAGAAAAAAATTTTAAAACATCACAAAAGATAAAAAGTCAAACCTGACAGAGATTCCAGATGAGTTTTAATATTTTAGAATATTCAACCTATACCGACCTCATTCCTGTTCCTATAGAGGTGAGGCTGTGGTAATACTAGCCTCACGTGACCTATGAAAAGCAATACCAGTCAGTAACAGAATGGAAAGAAGGCCTGGAAACACATCTGAGAAAAAATGATGGGGTTCAACCCAGAGAGGAAAGCCATCTGGCATAGATGGAGCTTCTGACACCACAATGGTATATTAGAACTCATAAGAAGGTCATATAGGATTTTATATATGTGTAAGATAAAGATGCTTAGAAAATTTCCTGCACAGAAAATAGAGAGTACATATCAAAGGTTCATTGGCAGAGACCACAAAATAATTATATTGCAGCTGTTTAAAATGAGGGAGGAGAAGAGCTGAGAGAAAAAAGAAAATCTTTTGGAAAGCACAAAAGCCTCCAAAAAGTTCCAATCTTAGAGTGTTATGATGTTAAAATCTGAGGCACATTATCAGGAGATGAAAGTTCAAAGAGGCCTCAGCTTTGTGTTGGATAAACAGAAACATATGCCCAGCCTCAGAAATATTTCAAATGTGTTGTGAAACTTCACTCGGTTAGGAGAGAAATGTTAGAGTTCAACCGTGAAAAATTCAATGGCATATTTGAAAAAAAAAAGCAGGTGCTGGGAAAGACCACAAACTTTCTAAGCGTGTCAGCACCACACACCACGACAGCAAACAGAAGAGAAATGTTATTAAAGCTTAGAAAAAAGGTTTTCTGAGCAATGGATCACATGAGTCCAAGCAGCATTTACGTGTCATTATGGAAATGGCATTCCTTCCAGAAAAAAACAAGAGTTGACAAGAAGAAAATGGAGACATTTCTCAGTTGGCTTTGATGGGAAATTTATAAAATGGAGGAAATTTGGGCAAAGGTCACCCCACATACCAGAAGATCTCTGTTGAGGAAGTTCAATTAAAAAGGAAAAAAAATCACATAGTCTAAGCCCCAAATTAGTTCATCAAATCCCTGTTCCATAGGAATTTCTATTTGTTGATTTATGGACTGTGATAGCCTAAGAGAAAATGTATACTTGACCAAAAATCTTTTCTTAATCCTGTTGATGAAGGGATTTTTAATGTAGATACACCATGCCTCTTCTGAGCAGCTTCTATTTCTTTTGTATCCACTCCCCTGTATGTTATTTCACGAACAATGAGGGGGAATCAATTAAGGTTGACTTATTGCCTGAACAAAAAGCCAGTACCCCAAACAAAGGGAAAGTCAAACAGTTCCAGAACCCTAGGAAGGTCAAATGTTGGACAGCAGGGCTGGCTGTGGTTCAAATGCATGGACTCTCCTCAGCTTCAAGTCAGTCTTCTCCTGCTCTGTCCCAGCCACTCCATATACACTCACTACAATGATGCCCTGGGCTCCCCTCAATGCCAGCATCCTAAACTTTGAGCTTTTGCTTTTAAACTTGAGAATTTATAAATTGTTTGGAATACTATCCACATAGAAGTAATGGGAAGTATCAAAATCTGAGTACTGCTGATTAAAATTACTAGTTATGTCCTGTCCTTTCCTCATGGCCAGGCAGTGCTTTCTGGTAATCTCAAAAATTACACTGTGATGCTAAAATATGAGACCATGTTACTATGCCAATGGGTTGGAGGGGTCAATCTCCCAAATTAACATTTGTATTTTGTTGTGAAAGAAGTTCTAGGGTAAGCAAGCAGGGTAACAGGACTGAGGGAAGGCTTTTTGAGCAAGTCACTCTTCTTTTGAAACCCACATTATTCACTCAACAACACCTCCTCCTCACTGCACCGAACTCCTAAAAACTCTGGCTTCCATTACATATGTTTGAGTAAAATTTTAAAATATAGTAAAAATTCAAGTACATACATATTTACATCCTATCATCATTCATGTACTATCCTATCAACATTCATGTACTATCTACTTTCCAGAATTAACAAACGCTTACTGTTTGCCATTTTGATTCACGAAAATAGCATTTCAGATAAATTTGAAACCACATTTGTTACTCCTCCCCATCCCATTTTCCTCCTTCACTCCAAAGGCAATCACTATTTGCTTTATATCCTAATAGGTCATTTTACATATGCATCTACTTATGAACAATGCATACCACTGCTTTGTGTGTTATTTTACCTCATAAATGCATTTGTTTTGTACATATTCTTCAATTTGCTTTTTATCACTCAACTTTTATGTTTTAGATTGTTAACATAAAAACATATTTAACTGGTTTGTTCACTTTACCTGCTATGTAGCATTTCATTATATAGTTGATAATATAATTTCTCCATTATACTATCAGATAGTTATAATTCTTGCCATTTTACACAATATGTATGGACATTCATATACATATATCTACATAGGTGAAAGAAATCTCCATGAGTGCCTAATCCTCCAATGACATTGCTGGGTTACAGGATATACATATGAATACTTACAGGATATGTATGAGTACTATCATTTTTACTACAAGATACTGAGAAACACTTTATATTGTCAGATATTTGTCAATTTGATGGGCATAAATATAATCTCCTTACTTTGATTTAGATTTCCTTTATGATTATCAAGCCTGAGGATCTCTTCATAATTGTTTTCCTATTTTGTAAATTGTCTTTTCATGTATTTTACCCAATCTTTTTGTGAGACTTTTGCCTTTTGTCATATTTATTTGTATGAAAAATACACACACACACACACACACACACACACACACATGAACTATTATGTCTCGTATGTTTGCAAATATCTTCTCTGCATGGGCTCTGTCCCATAACTTTGTTTTGTTTTCTCAGAGAGACACTTTGAACACTGATGTATCAACTATTTTCTTAATGAATTACAATTTGGGTCCTTCCTAAAATATATTACAGTTATAATATAAATATGCATATATAAATATAGAAAACATATAGCTTTATGTATACATTATATATACATACAAATATTAGCCATATATTTCTTATTTTCTCTACTGGTCTACAGCAATTAAGTTTCTAAGCCCACTTAGTGATTTCATTTAGAAATCCATGCTATTCATCTGAGTCTACTCTGTAACATAAATTATTTTTTCATATCAATTTCAGTGCCTATCATATTTTAGGCAAGTAGAGTATGATTGGTATCAGAGAGATCTAAGGGCAAATCCAGTTCTGTTACTTGCTAAGTATGTGATCATAATTTCTCAATTCCTGGGTTTTCATATCTCAAAGATGGGTTTTATCATATCAGATTCTTCTATCCACCCTGATCTTATGTATAAAAAGGTGAAAATTAATAGCACTCTTCAAAGTCCTTTACAGATAAATAATGTGATTCTCACAACAGCATAATAGGAAATATTATCACTATTTTCTCTACTTTACAGATGAAGCAGCTGAGGGACCAAGAGTGTAACTAACTTAATCAAAGCCACATAGTTAATACATAGCAGATCCAGGATTTAAACTTCCAAAATCTATGTTCTATGTCACTTCACTGTACTACCTACCAATAATTTCTTCCTATGAAATAAATAAATGCAAACTTTTTTCCTATTTCCAAGTACTCTGTGAATGTTACTTATTTTCTTTAAAGGGTATTCTAATTTTTTCTACTTTAATCCAAATTTGAATATGTTCTCACAGATGAATTTATATTATTACGCAAGTTCTGTAGAACATCAGAGCCATAGAACCTATGAATTGTTTATTAAATTATAACATAATGAAAATCTCATTACCTTCAAGCATTTAATTTTGTCTTTACCTTCTCCTTCTTGTCCTCTATATCCTTCTTCATCTTCTTCATCCTCCCCACCCTTCTCCTTCAAGATCTTGGGAATCTTCATAAGCCTTAACTTAAACTTCATAAAGTTATTGCTCTCAAAGAAGTGCAGCCTCCAATTTATTCTTCTGACCTGGATGTGAAATATGTACTATAATGCCTGGGATATAGCGTGTGTTCAATAAATACCAGCTTTTGTTATTTGGATGCAACAGACTTGGATTTCTGATGCAGCACAAGTGCAGAGCAAGTGTAAGTAACAACAGTATATTAAAGGGGAAAAACTTTACTTTCTCCTTTCCTTCCAACAGAGGAAGAATTCCAACTTGTTTCTCAAGGTAATGCCTTGTTTCCATTATATTATCCACTTTCACCTCTTCCAAGAACTTTCCCCCTTTCAAATCTTTATATTTTCTTCCTCTTATATTCCCTACAACAATATTTTATTTATTAAAATAACACTTATATTTAACATCATCCTTGAAACTCTAGCCACAGCAATTAGACAAAAGAAAGAAATTAAAGGGATACAAATAGGTAAAGAGAAACTCAAATATCACTATTTGCTGATGACATGATTCTATATCTAGAAGATAAAAAAAAAACACCAAACTCAGAAGATGGAAAGATCTCCCATGCTCTTAGATAGGAAGAATTAATATTATCAAAATGGCCATATTACCAAAAGCATCATAGAGATTTAAGCAATTCCTATTAAAATACCAATGTCATTCTTCATAGAAATAGAAAAAGCAATAATGAAATTTATTTGGAAAAATAAGAGACCCAGAATAGCTAAAGCAATCCTTAGCAAGAAAAGTGAAACAGGAGGCATCACAATACCAGACCTTAAACTATACTACAGAGCTATAGTAACAAGAATGGCATGGTATCGGCACCAAAATAGACTTGTAGACTAATGGTACAGAATAGAGGACAGAGATAGACCCACATAAATATGTTTATCTCGTACTAGACAAGGGTGCCAAAAACATTCACTGGCAAAAAGATAGCCTTTTCAACAAATGGTCCTGGGAAAACTGGAAATCCATATGTAGCAAAATGAAATTAAACCTCTATCTCACACCCTGCACAACAATCAACTCAAAGTGGATCAAAGACTTAGGCACTAGAACAAAGATCCTGTGCCTAACAGAAGAAATAATAGGCCCAAATCTTCACAATGTCAGCCTAGGATCTGACTTCCTCAAATAAGACTCCTGAAGTGCAAGAAGTAAAATCAAGAATCAAAAAATGGAATGGATTCAAATTAAAAAGCTTCTTCTCAGCAAAGGAAACAATAACATGAGGAGAGAGCCAACACATTAGGAGAAAATATTTACCACATGCTCTTCGGATAAAGCATTAATCTCTAGGATATATAAAGAACTCAAAAAACTCAACACCAAAAAAAAAAAAAAGAAAGAAAGAAAGAAAGAAAGAAATAAAGAAAGAAAGAAAAAGAAAAAAGAAAGCAAATGGACTAAGGAACTGAACAGACATTTCACAGAAGAAGAAATTCAACTGATCAACAAATATATGAAAAAGTGTTCAACATCTCTAGCAATTAGAGAAATGCAAATCAAAACAACTCTAAGATTTCATCTCACTCCAGTCAGAATGGCAATCATCAAGAGTATAGGCAACAATAAATGTTGGTGAGGATGTGGTAAAAAAGGTACACTCATACATTGCTGGTGGGACTGCAAATTGGTGCAACCACTATGGAAAGCAGTATGGAGATTCCTCAGAAAATTGGGAATGGAACCAGAATTTGACCCAGATATCCTACTCCTTGGTTTATACCCAAAGGACTTAAAATCAGCATATTGTAGTGACACAGCCACATCAATGTTTATAGCAGCTCAATTCACAATAGCTAGACAATGGAGCCAACCTAGGCTTCCCTCAATAGATGAATGGATAAAGAAAATGTGGTATATATACTCAATGCAATATTACTTAGCTTTAAAGAGGAGTAAAAATTAAGGCATTTGCCAGTAAATGGTTGGAGTTGGAGAATATCATGCTAAGTGAAATAAGCCAATTCCACAAAACCAAAGGCCGAATGTTTCCTCTGATATGTGGAATTCGCAATAAGGCGGGGGGAGGGGGCACTAGGAAAGAATAGCATTACCTTAGATTAGGTAGAGGGAAGTGAGGGGAGGGCAGGGGAGAGGATATGGGGATAGGAAAGATAGTAGAATGAAACAGACATTATTACTGTATGACTACATGACCAATATGATTCTACAACATGTGCACAGAAAAAAATGAGAAATTATATCTCATCTATATATGATATATCAAAGTGCATAAATGCATTCTACTGTCATGTATAATTAAAACAAATAAAAAAGTTTAAAAACTATCAATTATAAAGAAGAAAAATGTGGCTATTAAACTTGGATAGAATGTTTTATCACTCAGTTATAGACATAGATTTATATCATATATCACTCTTGAGTCTACATGAAAAGAAAAATATAAGAAAATAAATTGAATAGGTACTCTTCAGCCTTTGTACTAACAGTCTGATTTCTCACATATACAGTCTTGTTGATGTTATTTTTCCACAAAATATTGTTCTCTGTACTGTCAAGTGTTGGTAGTGCTCCTCTGTTGCCTTTAAGACTTTCTTTCAAATACTTCTAAGTTTTGATAGGTATATGCTGACAGTTACACATGACAGTACAATGATCTTGACATATCATCTGAATCAGATGGGATATAATTTCTTATTTTTCTGAGTGTACAGGTTGCAGAATCACATTGGTCATGCAGTCACATATATACACACACAGAAATAATAGTGTCTATTTTATTCTGCTGTCCTTCCTTTCCCCTCTTCCCCCCATCACTTCTCTCTACCCAATCTAATGTGACACACTTCTTTTTTTTTTTCCCTCACATCATCATACATGTATTCTGTATAACGATGAGGGTCTCCTTCCATTTTCCGTGCAATTCCCTTCACCCTCCTTTTCCGTCCCACCTCTGTTCCCTTTCTAGAGGCAATTTTCTTCTCTTGCTCTTCCTCCCTACCCCATTTTTAGTCACCTTCCTTATATCAGAGAAGACATTTGGCATTTGTTTTTTTAGGGATTGGCTAACTTCACTTAGCATAATCTGCTCTAATGCCATCCATTTCCCTGCAAATGCCATGATTTTGTTATTTTTTAGTGCTGAGTAATATTAATTGTGTATAAATGCCACATTTTTTGCATCAATTCATCCATTAAAGGGCATCTAGGTTGGTTCCACAGTCTAGCTATTGTGAATTGTGCTGCTATAAACATTGATGTGGCTATGCCCCTGTAGTATGCTGTTCTTAGGTCTTTTGGGTATAGTCTGAGAAGAGGAATAGCTGGGTCAAATGGTGGTTCCATTCCCAGCTTTCCAAGGAATCTCCATACTGCTTTCCAAATTGGCTGCACCAATTTGCAGTCCCACCAGCAATGTATGAGTGTACATTTTTCCCCACGTCCTCGCCAGCACTTGGTGTTGTTTGACTTCATAATGGCTGCCATTCTTACTGGAGTTAGTATCTTAGAGTAGTTTTAATTTGCATTTCTCTGATTGCTAGAGATGGTGAGCATTTTTTCATGTATTTGTTGATTGATTGTATATCCTCTTCTGAGAAGTGTCTGTTCAGGTCCTTGGCCCATTTATTGATTGGGTTATTTGTTGTTGTTGTTGTTTTCTTTTGGTGTGTAACTTTTTGAGTTTTTAGTTCTTTGTATACCCTAGAGATTAGAGCTCTATCTGTTGTGTAAAGGGTAAAAATTTGTTCCCAGGATGTAGGCTCCCTATTCACCTCACATATTATTTCTCTTGCTGAGAAAAAAACTTTCTAGTTTGAATTCATCCCATTTGTTGATTCTTGGAAATCTACCCCATTCACAATATCCTCAAAAAAAAAAAAAAAAAACAACACAAAACTTGGAAATCAACTTAACAAAAGAGGTGAAAGATCTATACAATGAAAACTATAGAACCCTAAAGAGAGAAATAGAAGAATACCTTAGAAGATGGAAAGATATACCTTGCTCATGGGTAGGCAGAATTAATATTATTAAAGTGGCCATATTACCAAAAGCATTTTATAGATTCAATGTGATTCCGATCAAAATCTCAATGGCATTTCTCACAGAAATAGAAAAAGCAATTATGAAATTCACCTGGAAAAATAAGAGACCCAGAATAGCTAAAGCAATTCTAAGCAGGAAGAGTGAAACAGGTGGTAACATTATACCAGATCTTAAACTATATTACAGAGCAATAGTAACAAAAACATCATGGTACTGGCACCAAAACAGGCTGGTAGACCAATGGTACAGAATAGAGGACACAGAGACCAACCCACAATATTACAATTACAATTACCTTATATTAGAAAAAGGTGGTAAAAGCATGCAGTGAGAATGGATAGCATCTTCAACAAATGGTGCTAGGAGAACTGGAAATCCATATGCAACAAAATGAAATTGAATTCCTATCTCTCACCATGCACAAAAGTTAACTCAAAATGGATCAAGGATCTAGGAATCAAACCAGAGACTCTGTGTCTAATAGAAGAAAAAGTTGGCCCTAATCTCCATCTCATGGGGTTAGGCCCCAAGTTCCTTAATTAGACACCTGTGCATTGTATTTCTAAGCATATTCATTCAACATAACTACAACATCATACCTTTTGAATTAGCTACATTTACTTTGTTCTTATAAAGCAATGCTGGTAAAACTTATAGGATTATAAAATAACTGCCTCCAAACTTTAAAAAATTAAATTTGGTTTTGAGCTGTAAGTAGGTGAATTATTTAATACATACTTTAAATAATATTTTATCATATAGTTTATATGGAAATTAATTATTTTCTCATTTCATACAAATTGTTATACTAGCCTACCTAAAATCCTAAATTGTCTTTGAGTTATTTCTTCCAGAACAAAGGACCATTTTAAAGCACAGATTAAAGAATCAAAGAAATAAAAACTAAAACAATGAAGGTCTTTTTACTCCCCATCCCCATCTTGCTGGCAAGAATACAAACTTAATAATATTACTGGTGAAAATATGAAGAAATGAGCACACTCATTATTACTATGACAATATAAATTTGGATATCCATTCTGGAAAGTACTTTAACATTATAAAATCCTTAAATTGTCTAAATGCCTTGACCTGTCAATTCATATTATAAAGATTTACCTAAGGAACCACTTAAAAAGTACTCAAAGATATAAGAATAATTTGTCACATTCATTCATACTAGTGAAAACCCCAAACAACTTAAAATTTAACTACAATTAACAAATTATGATATGTATAAACTTAAAAATTATTTAGTTAAGAAAAATTTATGAGTTAGATACACAATACTGATGTGCAGGATCAGTAATGTCTACTAAATGTTCCCCTTGCTTCTTTTATTTCCTTTCCTCTCTGCGATCAGGTAGAGTCATTTAATTCAGTGTGGCTGTAAAATGTGAAAATAAAGTGTGCCACTTCTACTCTAAGGCAATTAAAAGTCCCTGTGAAATTTTCCAATGTCTTCTTTCCCTTTCCAAGCAGATATGCCAAATACTGCAAGATGACAGAACATTCATCACCCCTGGTCACTGAGCAAAGGTATAAGAGAGAGCCCTCCATCAACCTATTTGGGATATGAAACATGAGCAAGAAATAAGCATCTGTGGTAACTAAATTACCTGGAATTTGGTATTTTTATACTGCAGCATGAATTGGCCACGCCTAAGAAAAATATTCTAAAAGGTTTATGACATATTAAATAAAACAAACACCAGGATATAATATACAAAAAGGTAATAGAGTTTTTGTGTAGAAGAATGACAGTGTTTTGTTTCTTCTAATCTTCTAAAATAAACATGTTATTATGTTGTGCAACTTTAATAATTTCTCTTTTTAAAAACTTTAGAACAAATTATATGCAATGCATAATTCAAAATCAGATACACCTAAATTTTACTAATAATTAATTGTTAGATATATGGAATAAGATGGACAGAGAGAGAGACAAGATTGCTCAGTCTCTGTTTGGGGACAGGTCATGTGGGTGTTTCCATGTTGCTACCCTGGGGCAAGTGAAAAGATCCTTGATGGCAGTAAGAAAGCTGTGGCACCACACAATGTGGGATGGACAATTAAGATAAAATGTTCTCTCTGTGGAAAATGCCTTGGAGGTACATATGAAGCTGGAAATGAAAAACAGAACACCTGTTTATCCAAAATGCAGCACGGGTATACGCTTGAACAGAGAACAGCATTGAAATAAATAGTTCCTTCAGGGAATTCTAAAAGTTAGTGTTCTCTATTCTGCCCAGTCGCTGAACTCTCTGGCTCCCCTCAGCCTCTCTGCTCTTCCCACCTTGTCTCTGTGCCTTCCATTGCCTTCTCTCTTCAATCTCTCTTTCTCCTTATTTTATTCTCAGGAAACATCATGGCCTCAGGATATTTTCTATTGCTTAGAAATGTTTCCATTGCTCTAAAAGCAGTCAAAATGTCTGAGATGAATGGCCTTTTAGAAGAAAGTAGTTGGAAGGCTTTCCTTCCATTCTTTCATGGTGAAGACAGAAGGTTGTAGAAAAGGATGATAAACATGATCATTGCTGACTTAGTGAAGGTTATTGCCCCAAAGGCAGAAGATTGTTTTTCTGATATTGGTAGCCCCATGGGGAGATGTTGGGGGTAGGAGCTTTCCTTTGTGGTTGCACATGCACTGGCTTACTGGTTTGCTTGTTTTCCACTCACTACAGCAAATCCCCAAGCAAGGAGCTCTGTAGTTCTCTGACATGACACTGATATAAAGCTTTAAAGATACTTTTCTTAAGAGCAGAGAGAACTAAATGGGGGTTTGATTTTGTGCCATGGTGATAATGAGGAGCAGCTCAGGAGGTCTGTTACTGGCAGAACTGGTGTGTGCTTTAAGATACAGTGGTGCCAAGAAACAATACAAAGTGTGAGAACAAGCAGACTGAATCACGATCCACTGCAGATTCTAAATTGTACACTACTCTCTATATAGCATGTCAAAAGTGTCACTTTTGCTGTCATGAGAACTTTTTAGATTGTCACTACCAAAAGTATAGCAACAGCAGCATTTCTTTATATTAACTACATCTGAATTCCACAGCAAGATATAGTTTCCCCTGACACATTTGACTTTGGGAATATTAGGCTGGGAGAATCTCTGGGAATGGGGGGACACTGCTATAAAGAGGAGTCATTCTGGATGACACAGACTCAGTGTTATACTTTTTTGGATTTGACTGTCAGAAATCTCTAAGTATGTGTGAAAGATGTATAATATTCTTTCAGCAAGGTTATTTTTTCAACTGGTATTATGTGGGTTTGAAAACAGAATAGGAGCACTCATGTTAATAATCCTTCCAAATTGCACAGCTGAGGTGCTGGAGGCAAGGGACTGTCACACTTTCAAGCATTGAGGGAAAAGAAACATTTTAAGTGGTCACATGTATGTCTCTTGTTATTTATTCTTCTTTCTTTTATTTTTTTAAAGGCAACTTTGATTCATTTAGGGAAAAAGCTCTTATTTATACAGACACATTATAAAATAAATATTCCTTTCTTACATAAGACAAAACAATTCTGGGGGAGTGCCTTGGGGACACTTCAAATAAATGACTGATCTCTCTTCTTTCTTTCCTATCCTATATACATTCTGAAAAATCTCCGATAAATATAAATTCAGTCATCTCAAGGACATACAAGTGTTCTGGCTATAGAACTCAATGACTTAATGTAAAGAGTGTGTACTTTATTTATTTATTTATTTATTTGTTGTTAGATGAACCTTTATTTATTTTTATGTGGTGCTCAGGATCAAACCCAGTGCCTCACACATGCTAAGCAAGCACTCTACCACTATGCTACAACTCCAGCTCAGAATGTGTAATTTAAACAAAAATTAGACACACACACTTACTTCATGGGAATCAGATTAAATAGAAACAGAGTCTTTACCCTCAAGAGACAATATGACATGTTTTTGAGCTCTAAATACTGACTCATTCTTTTTTTACTTATTAAGAAAAATAAAATTGCCCCCTTTCAGGGTATAGTTCTATAAGTTTTCACAAACTGTATGTTGTGGAATACCTCCATAATCAAGATACAGACAAATTCCCAAAGCATTCCCCCAAGTCCCTGTGTAGTCAAACTCTGCTCCCAGCCCCAGACCGTGGCAACCACTTATTTGTTTTCTGTCTCTAAAGGTTTGCCTTTTCCAGAATGTCATAAAAATTGAATCATATAGCCTATAGTTTTTTGAGTCTCGCTTCTTTCATTTAGCAAAATGCATATGTCATCCATATTGTTAAGCGAATTTATAGTGCATTGCTTTCTATTGCTGAATAGAATTCTACTATGTGGATAGACCAGATACACAGCAATTGAAGGACATCTGGGTTGTTTCTAGTTTTGGGTAATTATGAGTGAAGTTACTATAAATATTCATGCACAGGTTTCGGTGTGGATATAAGCTTTTTATTTTTCTTCAATAAATACCTATTAGTGGCATTACTGGATGATATGGTAAATTTATGTTTTAATTTAAAAGAAACTGGAAAATTGTCTTCCACAGTGGATATACTACTATATTGTATCCCCACAAACAATGTACAAGAGTACTATTTGCTTAGAATGCTTACTCACCCTTACTATTGTCGATTCTTTTAAAATTTTACCCATCCTGAAGTCTATAGTTATATTTCATTATGGTTTTAATCTATATTTACCTAATGACTAATGATGTTGAACATCATTTCACATGATTACTATGACCCATATATTTCTTTAGTGATGTATTTGTACAAATTTTTCCATTTAAAAGTAGATTTGAGTTTTTAAATGTTTTATTTTTAATTACAATTAAAACATATTGTTATAGTTAAATAAGCTTCATCCCAGGGTTTCATAAACTGACTTCTAGACCACTCACATATAATCGAATCAAGCCTTTATTGAAGCACACTGGTGGCAGCTGACCAGAACATAAAGCTATTCCCCTGATCAGCCCTGAACAATTGCAAGGGCGCTCCTTATAAGCCTGAAAACCAACCACAAAAGGGATGTTCAGGGTCTAGCCAATGCAAGCAAGCCAGGTTACAAAAGCAGGAGAGTGCAGTCAGGTGGCGAAAAGCCTAACCAATCACAGTTATCCCAGTCACCCCAATTACAGAAACAGTGCCCCGTTACCCTAGTTACAGAAACAATGCCCCATTAGGTAATTCCATGTTTTTAAAGGTTTCTTTAGCAAAAGGAAAAGAACATCTTGCCCCAGTCATGACCCTTCTACTTGGCATGGTTGTTTTACAGAATGGAGTCACAAAACAAAATGGAGTCACATTTTCTTTCGCTATCACAAAATTAATTGTACAAATTAATGGGATTCACTGTGATATTTCCAAACATGTACGTATTGTGGATTGATCATGTCTGTCCACTCTTCTTCTTACCCTCTTCTGCTCCTCCCTTCTCTCCCCCCTCCTTCTGGCCCCCTTCCCAATCCCTAACAGTCCCTACTTCTACTTTCAGGTCTTATTTTGGCTTCCACTTAGAAGAAAAGAAAACAAGTGATACTCCTCGTTCTGTGTCGGGCTTATTTCACTTAACATGATGTCCTCTAGTTCAATTTATTTTTCTACAAATGATAGGATTATACTCTTCTTTATGTATGAACACCATATTTCCTTTATTCATTCATCTGTTAGCAGGACCTAAGCTGACTTCATATCTTGACTATTGTAAATAGTGCCACAATAAATATGGGTATGCAGTTATCTTTTTTGAAGGCTGACTTTAGAAACATACCCAGGAGTGAAATAGCTGGATCATGTGGTTGTTCTATTTTCAGTTTTTTTTAAACCTCCATATTATTTTCCACAGTGGCTGTACTAACTTACATTCCCACCAATAGTGTATAAGAATTCCTTTTTCTCTACACCCTCTCCAGCATTTGTTATTTTATTTATTTTTGAAAATATCCATTTTAACTGGGGAAGAGATGAAACATCATTGTGGTTTTGATCTGTACTTCCCTGATGGCTAAAGATATTCAGCATTTTTGGGGGGTGGGTACCCAAGGATTGAACTGGGGGCACTTGGCCACTGAAACATATCTCAGCCCTGTTTTGTATTTTATTTAGAGACAGGGTCTCACTGAGTTGTTTAGCACCTCCCTTTTGCTGAGGCTGGCTTTGAACTCAGGATCCTCCTGCCTCAGCCTCCAAAGTTGCTGAGATTACAGGTGTGTTCCACCCTGCCCAGCTCAGCAATTTTTCATATATTTATTGACCACTCATTTTTCCTGGGTTTTAAGAGTTATTTATATACTCTGGATAAAAATTTATTGGTAAATATGTTTTGCAAATACTTTTGTGAAATCTACATCTTTTCAGTCTTTACCAGTATCTTTCATAAATTATATAGATTTAACACAGTCTCACTGAATTGCTTAGCACTCCCAGCAGCTTGGGAGGCTGAGGCAGGAGGATTCTGAATTCAAAGCCAGCTTCACAAAACATGTTTTCACTTTGATGAAATCCAATTCATCATTTTTTTCTTTTGGTGCCTTAAATGTCATGTTTAAGAAATATGTGTTGCTCAAAGTCACATAGATTTAATTTTCTTTTTTTTTTGGTTCTATCATTTGATATTTTCAATTTTATACTTAAGTCTATGATCCATTTTGAGATAATAATTTTATAAAGTATAAGGTATGGGTAAAAGTTCAGCTTTTTATAAAAATTGCTAAATCTTTAGAATCATTTGAGGAAAATACTGTATTTTCTCCTTTAAATTGCTTTTTTACCCTTGCCAAAAATCAATTGCTCTAATATGCATGGGTCTATTTCTGACCTAATTGTGTTCTATCCTTTCACCAACATACTCCTTTGATTACTATAGTTTAATAGTAAATCATAAATCAGATAGTATGAGTCTTCCAACTTGTTCTTTTCCAAAATTTATTTAGCTATTCTAGTTCCTTTCCCTTTCCATCTTAAATGTAGAATTAGCATGTTTATTTCTTAAAACAAACACACACACACATACACAGAATTTATTTTGGGATTGTGTTAAATTATATAATTTTGAGAACATAAAGAAATTTGTGCAAACCACAACTAAAACTACCAAAAGGCATCCTAGAATTAATCTACTATTCCTGTTTCTTACCTTGGCACTAGATAGTTGCATAACATCTCTTTTAAAATGGTGCCCATTGATAAAGCATTGGAGAAAATGCTGAAATTACAAAACCTGTTTTTTGGTCTAATATATTATAGTCGTAGTTTTCATTATAAATCACAACTGGATCTTCAGGTGTGAGAACCAGCTGAACAGGCCTTAAAAGTTAATATTAAATATGAAAAGATAGCTCATCCTCATAGAATATTTTCTGTTTACTGTGTCAAAATAGTAAACTTCAAACTGGCAAGATGATTCTCTCTGCCCAGGAGAATTGAGTGATATCACACAGAGAACCGCTATTTCCTTCCGTGTCTCTGTCTGTTTGTCCTGTTTGAAGAATGACAACACAGCTGCTTAGGGACACAGGTTCCAACTTAAATTATGAAAATGAGGGAAATAAATGGGGTATTCACATTATTTTGGAATAATTCCTAATCCAAAGGGAGCTTATGAAAAGGAGCCTGAATTGATGCTCATAGGGCTTTAAGATCACTGCAATTTTAATATCACAAAAAGAACTACACCCTTTTCAGTATTTCATCTACACCCTGCTTGTTTCTTCCCTTCAATTGGACTATTTGATGCTCTGCCAGTTTTCTCAGTTTCCTGCAGATTTCCATTGTAGAAGTTGTAAAAAATCTTTAAATTGCACCAAAAGCAAGTAACCATCCATGGTTGACATGAGGTAGCCTAGTGTCTTGAGAAATTTTCAAATAAAGTCTATGGATAAAGTATAATAGCATGTTCTGTACATAGATGGGGGAAAATACAAGATAATTAGATTTTTTCTCATCACATGCTTTCTGAAATCATTTTGAATTTATTTATAATACTGTTGTCATTAATATTATGCTCATTTGGTTAAAATTGTTTCTTCCTTTGGAAATAGAATTCAAGGTTGATAAATAATAACATATTATATAAGCACTGCAGATTATTTAACATTCTAATTAACTAGATATTTTCTATCCTAAAATGACAACTTTAGAACTTTATAGATGTAAGCTTGTCAATCTCAGATCATCAATAGTATTTACATTGAAAGATGAATCTGGTATATTAGTAAAGTAGTTAATATTACCTTCAAATCTTCTCATAAAATAACTTATGGAGTGATCAGGATGAAAAAGTTCTCATTAGAAACTGACCTTGTCTGTATGGCATTGAGCAAGACAGCCATACAAGCTTGTGTGAGTTCGAAGATTTTTGAGAATACAAAATCAGATAAAATTCATTTACTGCTAAAATTCGTTTACTTTGGTTGACTCAAACCAGCATGGCAAAAACTATAAAGGAGATGGGGGTAAAAGTGAGCAGACTATAGTGGGTAGAACACAACTTGCTCTCTCTAGAACTTCTCTTGTTCTGACATTCCACAAGGGATTCATACCCTTGTAGGAGCTGGAATGTCAAGCTCTCTTCTCCTTAATACTTTCTCCGCTGGAAGATGAGAAGGTGCCAGCACTCAAAGTTTCACCCTATTAGCACATGAGGAAATTCTTGCTGTGCCCAGTTACCTATGTCCCACATCATCAGCATTTCTTATCAGGGCACTAGCTGGGCCAGACCTGGCATGGGTATTCTTCCTCCAAACGTGCTGCATTTAGAGTTACATCCACTTGGATCTTATTAGGCTGTCACTTCTTTCTGTCAAGCATCTCTTCACTGGCAAAGATTTTGCTAATCTTTGTCACTGCTTTACCAGCAAGATATGTCCACAACAAGGCATATTTAAACACTTGGAATTCTCAGCCTCTGTGACTAACTTTTAACTAAGATACTCAGTTCTCAGAAAGCTAACTAAGACATAGACACAAGAAGAGCAACTGGGTAATCAAAGAATAAATTAAAGCCTGACTGCTTCTGAATGTATTTTTCAGGAACCGTTTTGGGTTGTTTGTTTGTTATTGTTGTTATTGTTGTTGTCTTTAATGTGCCATGCAACCTTGGAGTCATCAAACAGATATTATAGAAAAACATCCAAAGGAAAAAAGATTTAAAAAAAAATTGTTTCCCAACAAACTGCCTCAATATACTTTTCCAGGCTTTGAAGATTTCTATGTCTCTGGGCTCTCAGATCTCCAGTTACTACAGTTATAAGTAGAATAAACTTACAGATAGCATAGTTTATTCAATCAAATAAAATAAGATCCGGTTACATCCATGCAAGGAAGCATTTTTTGTAGCATCAGGAGCACCCCTACTTTCTCAGTGAGAAGGATCCCTCCTCACTGTGAGAGTGTTGCCTTCTAAAGAATCACCTTGTAAAGAGAGTTGCCTTCTATAGAGGATCCCTCCTCACTGTGTAAGAGTTGCCTTCATACATGCTTGATGCAGTCAAACATCTGATGATTGCCATCTTCTTCACACAATGTAAAATACAATATTAACCCACAGCATTTAAGAGGGGAGATGAAGACTAAAGGCAGAATAAAATGCTACTGCTATTAGGAAGGAATGTAGAGAATTAATGAAAGAAGATGAATAAATACTCTATGAGAAGGACACTGGAGAGTTCAAAATCAAGAAAAAGGAGAAATGGGGAAGAGCAGAGGTAAGAAAAGCAGCCTCTCAGAGTTACCTATAACTGGAGAGGTTACTTCATGGAACCTAAAGAAAGTGTTTATAAGAGGGAAAGAAAAAACAGGAATACACCTTACTTCCATTCCTAATTGCCATAGGATGACAACAGAATATAAAGCCAATATGCCAGTACTAGCCCTCCAGGAAATGGAGAGAAATCCTGGAAATGGAGGGGGAAATGCCATTCATGTCAGATACTTGGGAATTTCTATTGTACTGTAAGTGATAGATTGGGGCAAAAGAACAGTTAGTGTAGATAATGAATGATTAGGTTAGGAAGATGGGGTCTAGTTCAAAACAAAATGTAATGCTAATACCACCAGAACACTTTCCCCTCCTCCTCACCTGTTGCCAAGATCAGCTGCCTGCCACAGGGAATTGTTCCTCCCAATAAGAAGCTATTAATGAGTACCAGCTAGGTGGCTCCCTTCTTGCCTTTCTGGGCAGATATGGAAAATAGGGAGAAGTGCTCCTTGGATGGCTCTCTTCCTGCCCTTTTCGTCACTTAGGCACATAGGTGGAATGGAAGGAGGGGGCATGAGAAGAAAGAAAACCTGAAATCTCTAAAGGGGCAGTGATACCACCAGTTAATGGTGACAAGTTCTGCTTCCTCAAATACTGAAATTTGAACATTAGTGAAGCACTGAGGTAAGCGTGTATAAAGCAGGTTTCATTTAAAAAATAGTAACACAGACTTGTCCCAGGAGGTAGATGGGAGCCATAGCTGGTGTCCTGTTATCCCAAGAAGTCAGAGCATCATGCTCCTTTTACACATTTTAGATTTTCTTTGTTCTCTTGCCCTCTTCCCCCTTATCTCTCTCTTTCCTGCATATGTGACTAGGCCAAGGAGATGCAGTGATATGGTCAAAAGGTGAGAAGCAGGTGGGCAGGAAGGAAGTAGCAGCCCAGGGGACATTAATTAACAACTCCCTGTCTGCAACTTTTTGGGAGGGGTAGTTTAGGCAGGTAATATTGGTAATCAAAGGGCTCTGGAGACATTAACATTCCAATCTCCCAGGGGGTGGTCTCCAACTTCCCAGACCCAAACCAGCCTTCATTTTCTTGATCTGACCCCATTACAAATCTATACTGACTGCCTGTCTTTAATTCTTGCTTCAGCAGAGGACACCCTCACTCCCTTGGGAAACCAGCTCTGGGCCCCCTCCTTTCTGGAGGAGTGTCTCTCTCTCTCTCTCTCTCTCTCTCTCTCTCTCTCTCTCTCTCTCTCTTCTATCCTTTAAATAAAACTTTCTTGCTTGCCTCTGTGTTTCTCTGGTGTTCAATCTTCAACACCAGGGAAACAGGACCCAATCCTGATTTTCAAGATTTTCAGTAAGGGCGGGCCAATTTGTGATTCTCCCTATATTGAGGTATCTGGAAAGTAAATATAGGAGAACCTGAAAAACAAAAAAATATAAAAGAAATAAACAACAACAATAACAAAAACCCAACTCACTAACATTCTATAACTAAGAGGACTGAGGGCAGGATTTGAGAAAGGCAGCCATGGCAAACAAAAAATATGGTGGATGGGCTTTTCTTCTGGAGCAGATGGCCCCAAAACATAGTTGGCAGAGTGGAGTTTCCTCTGTAAGACATGGGAAAGATACTGTAAGTCAAAAGGAGACCATCTGGAGGAGACAGAGGAAATGACTTCGCTAAAATAGATTTACAGCAAGGAGAAAGCTCACTCTATCAAATGTTTAATTCAGGTTCTCAAAAATACATACATCAAATATAAAAAGGAAGAAGTTAAGGAAATAAAATTTTATGAAGGTAAAATATAGAGCAACGAAGAGCAGATTGGATATTGCAGAAAATTCACTTCAATGAAACAGAAAAAAAATTTAGAATTTATACAGAGGTAAAGGATAAAAAGATTAAAATGACTTTAGAAAGATGAGATGGAAGAAGAACTCTGATCACCCAATCTAAATAATGTTGGAATGACAGGAATCCAAAGTGAGAGAAAAATAGGGTAAAGCAAATAATACAAATATTTTAATTAATAAAGTCCAAATCTACAGAATAGAAAAGAAAAATCAACTCAAGAATAAACAGAAAAATATATTATTTTTTCAAAATTTTGCGACATATTCACTTACAACATTAGTATCCTCAAAACTCATTTAGTTTACATAGCATAGCAATATGGTGGCTGAGTAGGATCATGTTTCCACAGACACAAGTTGAACAACTAGTTATTCATGCACCAAACGTCCTTTACAAGAGCTATGGAAATCAGGTGAGTAATGATAGTGCTTGCTTTTAGTTTAACAGAAGGAAAAGACACACTGAAGAGAAGTGTTGATCCCAGTACCCCTCCCCCAACTCCAAGCAGCCCAGCATGGAGAGAGGTGCCAAGAAAGGTGAAAGTTTAACAGGGAGTTAGGGCTTTCATTTGTGCATTCTAACTGCCTGGGGGAGAGAGAGTGAATTAAATCCAAGCCTTACACTGGAATCCCAGTGATAGGCAAGGCCCCATGACTCCTACTGCCAGGCTAATATCCATAGACTGAGCAGCTGGAACTGCAGATTTTTGGTGGCAGAACTGGGAGCAGGACTCTACCCAATGGACAGCAGGGCACAAGAGTTAGCACATGGTTTTGTCTTGGAGCCTAGCCAGGACAACCAAAATGAGACCCAGCACTAGGTAGAAACTGATGGCCCTGTCCATAGACCAGAGCTCCCTCTAGATGGGCACTGCATGAGGCACAGACCTGTGGGCTGTGGACAGATGAATTTCTGCTTGCATCATCTCCAACCTTGGAGTGAGCTAAGGGCACGGCTCTTTCTGGATACAGTACAGGCCACTATGACTGTGAGCCTCACTCTGTACCATCTAACTTACTACTAATCTTGGTAGCCAAGGGACTGCTTCTGTTTTTCAAGTCAAGTTAGTAGTTGAAATGCTTTCTTTTGAAGTTTTATGTTCTAGCAGCATTGACTAGTTAAGACCATTTTAAATGGGGTTTTAAGCACTACACTTCTGATGCCAAAGCATACCTACTCCAAGAGTTCATCCACGTGCCAAGTAAAACTTACCTGAGACCTAAGAATTTTAAGACCACAAATTTTAAGACCAAATCAAAGTAAACTAAAAACCTTGGGTTAAATCAGTTAGAGCACACAAGTGGAAGCCCCAATTCCATGTTAGTGAAGAAACTGACAAGAGCTGGGGATGTGGCTCAAGCGGTAGTGCACTTGCCTGGCATGCGTGCGGCCTGGGTTTAATCCTCAGCACCACATACAAACAAAGATGTTGTGTCCGCTGAAAACTAAAAATAAATAAATATTAAAAAAAAGAAACTGACAAAATAAATTTAACCTGAAAACACTGAACTTCTTAGGTAAGGCAGCCAAAATGAAAAGGGAAAAAAAAGTTTTATCAACTTATTCAATTCAAAATGGAAGGTCTGTTGTATCATGGAAAAGCACACATTGTCAACTTCGGGGTAAGGGTTTCTTAAATAATGTAACCAGAAGAATAGGTCATGACTGCTTTTCTCTTTCTGCTTATGACATTTACCTCTGTCAATTTATGAAGATATTTAGAAGAAACTCAAACTGTCTACATTGATTGAGCTAAGGGCAAGTGGAATATAGATCTTATAATGAATTTGACTGGTTAGCACAAATGTATGCAAGAATATTCTACAAGTCTTTCTAAATATTGACACCTTGTTTCTTGAATTAACATATCTCCCATCACTGAGCTGTTTTTGCTTTCTCCCTTTCCCAGACCCTTTCTTTACTCATGACTTCATTCATCTAGATTTATAAATTTATATTTATTCATTTAAAATGAATCTTTTCAATTTCAACTTGGACCTCAGTTTCAGGTTATATCTTAACCATTTTTCCTGTGAATCTATGAGTAATTCCTACTAAAGACAACTGACACCATGACCCATGAATCTTGTCCCAACTATGTAGGATTTATTTCCTCAACCATTAAGGAAGAAAATAATTCTTATGGTTGCACTTCTATGAAGTCAATGGAAATCACAATTTCAGAAATGATTTATAGGTTGTTAAATATTTATTATGATTTAGGTTTTCTCACTGAAAATACAAAAAGGAAAATTTTCCTAATTAATTTGAAATATGAAACACCTGCTAATGTTGATATGGAACTTACTGAGCTGAGGGAGAATTACAGTAAACATATAGTTTTCCTGAATTTAAAAATGAATATATATGTCTCAGAATTGTCCTTTAATTTCTGGCTATGTAGCAAAAATATGGCTTGTGTCTCATTTTACTTGATTCTGTAAAAGTGTGTTCTCTTTCATGAAACATCAAGTTCAAAAGTGGGAGCTGCCACAAATTTGGCCTCAGAACTGATATGTCTTAACTAAAAATATCCCACAGATTTTGGAATGAACTCTATCTATTAAGTAGCACTATTATCACTGACTAATAAAAATTTTTAATAACAAATTATATGCTTTTAATGATAAGCTTTTTATATAAAAATTCATTAAAATTTAACAATTACTTTTACATGACTTTCTAACTAGATATTTTCACATAGGGTAGTCTATAATTTGTATTTTTGTAAAGTTTTAAACTCCTTATGTCCTGAGTACATATAATATCTGATTAAATGACCCATTAATGAAAACTCTGAAAGCTCTGACATAGATGATAAATTTCTATATAATGGAAGATGCAGGCAAGAGAATGATTATAAAAATTAGATTGTAACCACTTACCCATGGTACAGTTTATGTGATCATTTCCCATTGATAAATACAGATAAATACAAAGGGATAGAACCTATAGATTTATTGCTCTGTACATGGCTTTAATCATAGAAATAGCTTCATTAAGTTAAAACTAAGATTGGTTTAGGTTTGTAGCTCAGTGGTGGAGCACTTGCTTGCCCCCCATGTGTGAAGCACTGGGTTCAATCCTCAATACCACATAAAAACAAATAAAGGTATTGTGTCCATCTACAACTAAAAATATATATATATATATTCAAATTTAAAGTTAATCTCAGATTAAAGTTAATCTCCATTATCTATGGAAAGAGTAAAAACATACACAGTTGCAAGAATTTACTTTTGCATTTGAATATATTTCATGCATAGTATTTAGTTTTCTAATTCCTCAAATGGCTTGTGACTTGGATATCTTTGTGTAGGAACAAAAAGCACTCACTGTATCTTACTGTTTTCTATGGGTATTCTATAAACAACCAGGCCTGAAATAAACTCCCCATGCATGGTAAAGAACAATATGATTAGAAAAAGAATTTGTTCAACTTGAGTTAGTTCTTGAACTAAAGAAGTAAGATTAATAACACTGGAAAAATCTTATACACACACATATACACAAACACACACATACCTATGAGAAAAAAATAGCATTTTTCTTGTATTTGAAAGTATGATATAGGGAAATATTATTAAAAGGAATATATACTTCATTTTAAATTTTTTCATACACTTAAAAGTTAAGGTTGTCATTGATCTTGTGGTTCATTTACCCTCTGTCATACTCTGAAGTCTTCCACCAAATATATTGGTAGAAAGGAAAAGTGAACAAACAGAAAATAAGAAAAAATAAGAAATAATATTATTTTTCTTATTAAAATAAGAAAAAATATTATTGATAAGGATATAAATGCAGGGGAAGGGAAAGGTGGTGGCATAAATGTGCTGGCTTCTTCATTATTATGTACCCCCCTGACAACATTATGAAGTCTTTTCAGAGGTGAGGGAAATGTTATAATTATCAGAAACTCAACATGTGGGCAAATGAAGACATAAGTTTTGCTTCTATTTTGTTCTACACTATAAAAAGAGGAAGTCTGTCAAGAAATAAACTAAAAATAAGGAAAATATGAGTCTTATCTAACAAAAAAGTCTACCATATCAGGCCCTAAGTTATCATATTTTAATTCCAAATGTGAATCCCTCAATACTAATTGTCTACCTATCTTCTTAGCATACTTTTGGATAATTTTGTCTTACTTTTTGGTTTGAGGGGATGATTACAAGCTGTCTTTACTCAAGGTAAAATCTAATATTCTGTGGAAGGAGAAGGGAGGGGAGGGGGTGGAGGAGGAGGATAAGACACATGCTTTCCTCATCTTCCTAAAGCAAGTTTTCTAAGGCAGTGTGGGCTCAGGGAAAGATTGGACATGAGAAGACAATGTTTTGTTTTGTCTTCTCTACACTTCTCAGCATGCCAGATCTCAGGGTGAATTTATCCTCCACTTGTGGTACTGTGTATCCCTTCTCAAAAGTTTTAGGACCTTGGGTTTCACAGTTCATCCTTAACACAAACATAGTTAAATAGATTTTTCTGTATATTTTATTTTTGTAATTTGCTTGAGCTTAGGGTATATTTGTGATAGTTTGCTTAGAAATTTAAAAATGGTTTTTGAACAATTTTTGTGGGGGTACCGAGGATTGAACTCAGGGGCACTTGACCACCCCAACCCTATTTTGTATTTTACTTAGAGACATGATCTCACTGAGTTGCTTAGTATCTTACTTTTGCTGAACTCAAAATCCTCTTGTCTCAATCTCCCCAGCTGCTGGGATTATAGGCATGCACCACCATGCTGAGCTGGTTTTTGAACAATTTGTTTAAGTTGAAACCAGAAAAGATTTCAAAGTGTCAATATAAATATTTCTACCTTTCTGAGATGATGGCTTATAATTTGGGATTTGCTGTTAAGTATGGATGAGAATGATAGCTTACCTGAACCAGCCACTACCACCTCATCTTATGTTTATAATAATGGCGTGATAATTTTGGCAAGTGAAAATTGTTATTTAAAAGCAAAGAGGCTGGAAGCATCTGTCAAACAGTGTATTTGGCCCAAACCTAATGGTTTACAAACCAGATGATGAATATGTACATGTTGTGAATGGCTGCTGTGTGTTGCTTTCCTAAGTTTTGTATACAAAGTAGTGAAAGTTTTCATTCTGCTCATGTGAAT